>NC_056732.1:884684708-884999708 GCF_019279795.1 Protopterus annectens
TGCTTTACCCAGCGCAATAGAGTTGCCCAACATTTAAAAACACTTTACCCTGCGCAATGTGTTTGCGCGGACGTGCGCGCCGCACCAACCAGGGCATCGTAGGGCACAGGGTAGCAACATAGAGCTAAGTTGCTTAAATGCAGCCACACCCCCTAGCCTGTCTAGACAGTATTAAAATAAAAGAATGACAAGGTTTGAACCCAGGACCCTTTGCATCATAATCAAAGTACAGAACCACTAAGCCATGACAACATAGGGGAAATAGTCACTATTAACATACATAAACTTAGGAATGGTAGTTTAACCATTGCTAAGCATGTCTGCAGTCAGCCGAGAATTTTATAAAATGGCCAATCACAAAAAAGTGCTGGAAATGCGACATATTTAAGCCCCACAGGCGGGAACACATGCCATAACTGATTGTAGCTCACATCTGCGGTCAGAATGTCTGGTGTTGGAGAGGGAGTGTGCTTCCGAGAGCAGAGATGGGGCACCGAGGAGTCCAAATACATGGTTTGGCTCCTAATCCACCATCACGAGGCAAGACTCCTGCAGGGCCAGTTCCAAGGGATGGAGTACAAGGCAGAGGCTTGGAACTGGTTAGGTCGTGACCTCACCAGTGCCACAGGCATTCCCCGGACTGGTGAGCAGGTCCGTCACCACCATGCGGACCTGAAGAGATGAAAGGAGGACCACCTGAACCAGTGGATACAGGAGGCCTGTGGTATGCGGGATGCCCCACAACTGAGTATGTAGCCATGGAATGCAGTATGTAAGGATTTAAAATGGAGTATGTATAACGGATAGGAATGTCTCTATATCCCTTCATTTACTTTACAGCTGCAGGTGACCGTGTTATGAATCAGCAAGCCTATGAAGATAGGCTGCACCGCCAAGCAGGTTAGTGATTATTCTGCATGTATTGTTATATAAAATATTGGAGAGAGCATGAAAGAAAGTGTTGTAGTCCAATAATACAGCCATAAAATGGACTGAATAAGTCCTCTGCATGCGCTGTCAGATAAAAACATTAGAGAGGCAGAAAAAGAGTGTAGTAACCCATTAAGAAAGTAACAAATGTCTGGAATAATATCTCTGCAGGCACTGTCATATAAAATAATATGTGAGTGAGCCTGAAAAAAGAGTGTGCTAACCTATTAATAAAGGTATAATATGTCATGAACATGTCTGCCATATATACCGTTAAAACAAATAAAGGAGTGAGCCTGTGGAAAAGTGTGTAATGTCATTAATAAAGGTCTAAAACCCAGAGTGTGTCTGTTTCACTTAGTATGAAATGTTGTTGTACCCTTGCATTATACAAATAGTAATGTGTTAGAAAGTGCTGGCAACCCAGAGTTCTGCAGTCCCATCTAAAGTGGGTGATGGAAGTGCTAGTAGCTGTGAAATAAATATACAGTCCTCAACAGTCAGTTACTGGCTGGCATGCATAAGTAAATCTGGCACATGAGTAGCATGCTAATATGTTCCCCAGAAATGTAAGTGTGCTTCAATAAATGCAGGGTTCTGTACAATTTGAAGTGAAAATGTCACGTGAAAACATCCAGATATGTAGATAAAGAAATATAAATGCAATCATGAAATATGTAGCAGTAACATCTGCATCCTAGACAGTTAGTATGTGAGATATAGGTCAAGTATAGATTGAACTAGCCAAACCCACTACACAACCTATTGCATGGTGGCAAGTGTAATAATACATGTAGGAAATATACACCTGCAGTCACTAGGAATGTAGTGTAGAGTAAAAGTGTTTATAAGATGTTAATGGAGGTTTTTTCTACACCCTACTGTTTGTGCATAAACCATGCAATTCCACACCTCAAGGGGTATGTGTAATCTTAAATATTTGTTGGGATATATGTCCAATTGTCCTATAAATGTTTGTACTCATGTTGATGCATGTGCCCTGTTCAAACACCACGTTCATGGTGGCCTGTTGCTACCAATCATCCCTGCATGCGGTTGGAATAACCACTGTTGTTCAATATATGCATGTGTTATGTTTGCTGTTCAACTGTTGGAACTGTGGTGTGTTGGGTTAATGGGAATATTACTGCATGCTGTTACAACTAAACTGGAATGCTGTTGTTTATGTTGTAATGAAACACACCTAATCACAGAACGTATGGGAAGGCCGGTCCCAGCGGACCCACCTGACCCTCCTTAGTTGGCGAGTGCACCTGGCACCAGTGGTTCTGGTGCCCAGCCCGGACTCCCCTCCTTGGTTGGTCCTGTGCCACCTTTGGGTGGAAGCACTGCAGGGGATGGGGCCCATCCCCCCGTGCAAGCATGGGCAGAGAAGGGCCACCCTTCACCCTACGAAAGGTCCGGGCTGTGGTGCGTAGGGAGATCCAGCGTTCAGTCGCTAATCCCCTACGCCAGCTTGAGGCGAGCATGGCGCATCTCTCGGGTGAGCCTGCCTCCTACTCAGCCCCCAGCACAGCCACCCTCGGGGCTGTGAAGGTGCAGTGGTAACTGCCCATGGGTGGGGATCTCAGTTCCACTGTTACCATCTGTGGGCTCATGGGCTTGTGATTTCCAAACATCCTTCCCCGTCAATTGTGTTCACCCACCCCATGTGTCAAACTCCGCCCCTGTATGCGTCTTGTTTGCCTTGCCTGTTTACCTCCCCAACCTACCTCCTCAAATATACCTACTTTCTCTACCTCACATTCCACTCTCACCTAAAAAAAAATTAAAAAAAAGGGCAATCTGTTCCCACAAAAAATTTATGCCCCATACATAGCTGCCCAGTTCGCACACATGTCCACTGGACATGTAAACTGATAATTCTAATTGGCAGTACAACATATTTTGTTGTCCTCATCCCTCTCTCATGGGTGGAAGGTTTCAAATTTCACATCAAATTTCATACATATGCACAGCTGTTGCTGGTAAAGAAATGGGCAGCTATGGACCTTCCCTACACCCATCCTGCACATCCGAAGCTGGTTTACCTACTGTCTTTTCCTCTTTGTGCCCCCTTTTTCACCACTTTCCTATCTCCCCATTTTCTTTTCTTTAAAAGAAATTAGTGTGGGGGTTAGCGGGAGTAGGCACTTT
Source organism: Protopterus annectens (assembly GCF_019279795.1). Classification (NCBI taxonomy): domain Eukaryota; kingdom Metazoa; phylum Chordata; order Ceratodontiformes; family Protopteridae; genus Protopterus; species Protopterus annectens. The sequence goes on from NC_056732.1 coordinate 884,687,796, forward strand.
TAAGCAGTAGTAAGCAGGATTAAGCAAGTGTGCGCATGTGTGCGCTTAGCTAAGCATAGCTAAGCGTCACGCAAACCCACGCAAACCCGCTTACAACTGCTTAAAATTGCCTTAGTCACTCTGTATGACAAGGCCCTTGTACTGCTCAGCAGCAAAATAAAAAACCTTGTCAGTCTCAAACCCGGGACCTTGGACTCACCAGTCTGCATGAAGTACCACTACACCACAGCAGATAAACAATAACTTAGTGCTGAAAGCAATTTATCATGCATTACCATGAGTGAATGTAAAGGGAAAATAGCAATGGCATAACACAAATCTTGTTCTGTGGGCCTTAACCAGCAGGTGTTGTTGAATTGCATGACATGACTGTGAAAAGAGAATCAGCCATGCTAGTAGGGAATAAGGTTACAGTAGCAGCTTACAAACTCCACACAGTATCAGGGCAGGATAAACACTGGCATATTTGTATAGGTCACAGGCCAGACCTCCCAACAGTGACTACTCTACAGTGATGACCCTGATTTGTAAACAAATGTTAGCTGCGCCCCTCTGACTCCCTGTGAAATGTACTTACAGTAAGCAGAAAGGTGTTGAATCTCACTTAATAACAAATGTCAATAAGTGAGAGTAGACACTGCTTGCACGTCAGAAAATGTGTATCAATAGAAATGCTCTGAATCACCCAAAGTCTGAACTGCAAAATGTCTGAGCTATATGACAGGTGTATCCCAGTTATATGTACCTTACCCTGAGGTTTTTCAAATATATACGTGAGAGTATCTGAGGCCTGGAAGAGTCAGAAACACACAGGCATATCAGCTTGTCTGCTGTTACACACTCTGCAAATAGCTGTAGAATGAATCCCACAAGTATGCCCTTATGTAGAAGTACAACACAGAAATAGCAAAGGATGTAGCCATGTACTGCTAGCAACCACCTGTGACAATGCCATTGTTCAGGTGCTGAAAAGACTGCTGTGGTGCACAGTCAAAGAATACTAGGCTGACCTCTGTCTACCATCTGGATATGTCCACAGGTGGGAGCTACTCAGACAGACTACAAGCCTTCATAGACTTACAGGTACACAGCAACTCTGCATGTTCAGTAAGATAAACATCACATGATAATAAATAATGCACTCTGCAGTTCTGCACCCCTACCCAAAGGTACTATATACCCTTGTAGGCAGGCACAACCAAGGGTGTAGGTAGGCATACACAGTACAGAAATATGTCCAGTCGTCCTGAGCAGATTGTGCTAATGCCAACACAAACCACAAACTGTTCAGATGTGAGTAACGTACTAATGACAGTATAGCAGTTCACAAACAGTGCATGTGCCTGATATTCATAATTGGTAGTACAACATACTTAGATGTCCTCACCACTCTCTCAGGGGTGGAAGGTTTCAAATATCCCACCTAATGTATTGCATATGCACAGCTGTTGCTGGTAAAGAAATGGGCAGCTATAGACCTTCTCCACACCCATCGTGCATATCCCAAGATAGTTTCCCTACTGTCTTCCCCTCTTTGAGCACCCTTTATCACCACATTCCTATCTCCCCATTTACTTTTCTGTCAAAGACATGAGCGCGGGAGTTAGCGGGAGTGAGCACTTGTAAACAGTAGTAAGCGGGTTTGCACCAGTGTGCGCATGTGTGCACCTAGCTTCGCATTGTTAAGATATGACAAGCTACACCAAGCTTAGCTAACTATTGCTAACATAAAATAAGCTAAGCTAAGCTTAGCTTAGTATTGCTAACATAAAATAAGCTAAGCTAAGCTTAGCTTAGTATTGCTAAAATACACTAAGCTAAGCTAAGCGGTGCTTAGCATTGCTAAGCATCATGCAAACCCGTGCCAACTCGCTTACAACTGCTTAAAAGAGCCTTTGTCACTCTGTATGACATGGCCCTTGTATTGCTCAGCAGCAAAATAAAATAACCTTGTCAGTCTCAAACCCCACACCTTGGACTCACCAGTCTGCATGATGTACCACTAAGCCACAGCAGATATACAATAGCTTGGTGCTGAAAGAAATATAACATGCATTACAAGGAGTGAATGTAAAGGGAAAATAGGAAAAACATAGGAATACATTGCAATAAAGAAATATAACATGCATTACAAGGAGTGAATGTAAAGGGAAAATAGGAAAGCCATAGGAATACATTGCAATAAAGAAATATGACATGCATTACAAGGAATGAATGTAAAGGGAAAATAGGAAAGCCATAGGAATACATTGCAATAAAGAAATATGACATGCATTACAAGGAGTGAATGTAAAGGGAAAATAGGAAAGCCATAGGGATATATTGCAATAAAGAAATATGACATGCATTACAAGGAGTGAATGTAAAGGGAAAATAGGAAAGCCATAGGGATATATTGCAATAAAGAAATATGACATGCATTACAAGGAGTGAATGTAAAGGGAAAATAGGAAAGCCATAGGAATACATTGCAATAAAGAAATATAACATGCATTACAAGGAGTGAATGTAAAGGGAAAATAGGGAAGCCATAGGAATACATTACAATAAAGAAATATGACATGCATTACAAGGAGTGAATGTAAAGGGAAAATAGGAAAGCCATAGGAATACATTGCAATAAAGAAATATGACATGCATTACAAGGAGTGAATGTAAAGGGAAAATAGGAAAGCCTTAGGAATACATTGCAATAAAGAAATATGACATGCATTACAAGGAGTGAATGTAAAGGGAAAATAGGAAAGCCATAGGAATACATTGCAATAAAGAAATATAACATGCATTACAAGGAGTGAATGTAAAGGGAAAATAGGAAAGCCATAGGAATACATTGCAATAACTACTGTTGTATGCCAGTTAATTCCCTAATTCAAAAAGAAAGTACATACCCCCATGTATCCAGTGTTAGAATTAGGAGGTGTGAGTAAACTTGTACACTGAGAAGAGTGTACTGGAAGAAGCAACTGTCAGGTTTCAGTACAACATGCATTTCACTGGCTACAACCCAGCTTCAGATATGAGACATATACCAACCTTCTGACTGACACAACAGTGTCCACAGCAAAAAAGCATGGTCCCCACCCTGCAAAACTGAAAGGCCTATGCCTACCTAACCTATAATTTTATAGCAGTGTCCTGAAATCACAGTGAGAACTGCAATTACCACACAGCAGGCTGCATGCAATTACTAAATGGTGGGCACCAATTGGCGCAGAGGCCATCCCATGCACATGTGCAGATACCTACAAAAGCAGCCTGTACTTGCTGTCCACACATGCAATAATATCTTTGCAGCAACTGGAGAGAGAGAGAGCGAGCGAGAGAGACAGCCAGACAGACAGACAAGCAAACAAACAAACAGAGGCAGTTGGAGACCAACCCAATAAATAACAACAAACAGAGGCAGTTGGAGACACCAACCCAAAAAAAAAAAAAAAAAAAAAAAAAGAGGCAGTTGGAGACACCAACCAAAACAAAAGAAAAACAACAAACAGAGGCAATTGGAGACACCAACCAACCAAAAAAAAAAAAAAAAAAAAAACGCAGGCAGTGGAAGACACCAACCTAAACAAATAATAAAAAAAAACATCAACTGGTACAACAGCCTGAGGTGAGAAATACAAAGGTAAGGTATGTAACACAGATGCATTTGCTGGCATCTGAATGATGTGTCTGAAGGGTACTCTACATTCTGTGAACACTCCTTATGTGGTAGCAGTCCATATCTATATGTATATGCAGATGTGCATAGGGCAAGGGACATACTACAACTGTTAGTGAAGGCTGGACATATATATGTATTTGAAGGTTGCTATGTGCACATATCTATGTAGGTTGTAGTGTGTGGCATTAAAAACAGCAAGCGGTGCAGGTATATGTCATGTGGTGGTTAAATGCTGTGGGACTGAGTTACAGCCAGTGAGGTCTGCTATGGCTATACGGCCTGAGGACAGCGATATGCATTCTGCACAACACTGTGCAATTTTATTACATAACTGTATGTCTCACAACTGTTCCATAATTGATATTCCCACCATGGAAGGTGGGCAGTATATGTGCATATATGTGTATGCATATGTACAGCAGTGGCTGTTTACAAGTATATATATATATATATATATATATATATATATATATATAAATATATATATATATATATATAGATAGATATATACATATATAGATATATATAGAGATATATAGATATATACAGATATATATGGATATCTATGGATATATGTATATATATATATATATATATATATATATATATATATATATATATATACACACATATATATAGGTATGTATATATATATATATATATAGAGTGATATATAAATATATATGTATATAAATATTTATATATATATATATATATATATATATATATATATATATATATTTATAGTGAGAGAGGGAGACACAGGGTCAGACGTATTGCAACAGGTGCCTGGTGACCAAGGCATGGACTGAACACCAATGTTGATACTGCTGTGCCATACCCCATTCCAAAACACTTTACCCACTAACTACCAGATATGTGGTTGTCTGACTAACACTGAAGGTGTCAGAAGGGAACATGGGACACAGGTGGACAGTAGCCTCCCCTTTGATATTCACAGTGCCACACTAGTCTTGTAATCTGTCTACATGGTACGTGTAATCACAAACGATGTGTCATGTACGGAAATATAGGTCAGTGTTCCCCTGTACTCATCACAATGCCCCATGTGGTATGTACCTCACATGACATCTACAGCAAGTGGAAAGGCCACAGACATACCTCACAAAGGGTAATACTGCCCTGTAACACATACCCTATGCAGACTGACTCACATAACCACAGCTACAGTGCGTTGTATACCAGCCACCCAGAGGTTACCTCTGCCAAACATACAGAGGTATGCCACACCCATAGCAGTCAGACAACCACCATGTCAACACCTCACAATCCCACCGGGCTACACGACCTAAGTCCTTAGTCTTCGCAACCTCACTAAACAGCACATGCTGGAGGGATAAGCTCCTATTGGCAAATATGCCATACTCTGGAGTAAACCACCCAGCATGAACAAACAAGGCTCCTCAGTAGCAGATGTCAGACATACCCCTGATGATTGTCTGGGGGATAGGTAACATGCCCTGGGAATCACCTCTGTGTATCCGGTTGATAGGAGGAAGTGAAATCTAATTACATGTGTGTCACAGGCCAGGGTAGCATATGGCTAGGCTGCTGTAGGCCCCAGGGACAATAGCGTATTACCTACTTATGACACAATGCACACAGACATGTACACAGTGCAATACCTGCTATGTGAGGTGGAATGACTGTGACAGTGAATGTGTGCAAGGTCTGTGACGGTGTGATAGCTAAGTGTGAGGTTGTTTCTGTCATGGTCGTTTGTGTCCTAAGTGTGAGGCCAGAGAAAGATGTGTCAGTTATTGGGATGCAGACATAGTAGGATGATATATGTTGTGACATAGTAACTTGTGTACGACTGTGGTGTCCCATCATAGGCTGAAGCAATACATGCATGCTCAGTAAGTGGTACTGCTGGTGAATCCAGCCGACATTTGAACTGTTGTACCACCTGAAGCTGTAGGCCTAAACAGCACAGTATGGTGTATTTTCACATTCCCTGGTAACATTGTCTTGTGTGTTTCCTGTAGTCTGCACAGATTACATTCCTCAGGCATAGGTATCTGTAACTAGCGGCACACAGTACTGTAAGGTACATAGCAAATGCTCATCTGTGTTAGCATACATTTGTGTGTTGTATGAATGTCTGATGTGTGTGTAATGATGCCTGTACCATGTCCGCAATCACATGTGTGATGCAGGGTTTGTGTGTGTACCTAGCAACATGTATACTCTGTTACAGCAGTATGCCAGCTATATTAACAACTGTGCACATATGTTAGGTAGGGGTATGGCATCAACGACTAGGGTGGGTTACTGGTTATACTGTAACTGTACTTCACATTCTTTGCAATGGATGACATATTTCTGCATGCATTAGCTTGATATGTACCCCCCCTGGCAAGGCTGTGCATTGGATCCCAAACAGTGAGCCGAGTACTCGTGTATACTGGTGTGTCATATGGAGTGTGGCAGGCACTGTCAGCCAGTTGTGGGCTGAGCACTGATATGTGGTATTGAATGTGTGTATCCTCTGACAGACGAACAGATGCTATATATGGCAGTTAACTGATATCTGTACTGTATAATGTTAAGTGTGCCACATGACTTGCTCACACATATCGTTTACTTGTCTTCCAGGCTTATGGCTCATCACAGGAACCCCTGCTACACAGCTGCAGAGGAACAGGAAATCCACCACAGCCTGGTTCAGCACTATACCCTGCTGTTTTCAAGGGCCAGCCAGCACCAGCAGGAGCATACTGCACTGTGCAAGAACTTGTTCATTGGGTAAATGACATAGGCATGCATAACCGGACATATGAGCAGGTACGCCATCACTGCAGTGATTTAATTAGACATGTCTGGCGGCGTGCGTATGATATTCACAGACAACAGCTTGCCACAGGTGGTGGGGTGGCCATACACCCCCCCTCACCAGATTGGAGGAACTGCTGCTAAATGTGGTGGCTCCTGGCCTACAGAAACAACAGCATCACACATGACATGTCATGGAGGCCGGAGCCACCCAGCATGGTGACATGGAGCATGCAGGTAACATGCCCTAGCTGTAGACTACTGTTACCTGTATTGTTAGATTATGCATGTGTGAGATGTGTACTGTGTTTAGCAGTTTTGCTGCCTATTGTGTGCAATACTAATAATTTGAATAGTTTCTGTACACCTATGCCTGTTGTTCTACTGTAGTTTAGCACGCTCAGAGTAGCAATGCCACAGTTGTGGCCACTGACAAACTGTGTCATATACTTGCAGGTCCCTCTGGTGTGACAACAGGGCAGACGTTAGATGCTGGTGAGTGTGTTAAAACTTTAAACTTGGTATTGAACTGTGCATGTCATAGGTGAGGTGTAGGCCATCTACACATAACACACCTATGCATAATGCATGCTGTGCATGTTTGCTGTGAGACATGAAACATCTCAGTAATGTCAGTAGCTGCCTCATTCACATGCAATGCACAGAGCATCAGACACAAATGTGGCAACACTGTACTGCACATTGGATAGGTATAGTTGACACACATGTACACAACATAACACATTTGTCATACGCAGTACACCTCAACATGCTACACATAGTGTAACCGGACACTCGCTGCCAGGTCACACTTCAATATCCCACATGTCATCCACACACCACACATACTATACCTGAGGGGTAGGGGCCTAGCATGGGGCTGTGCAACACTCCTCAACACATAACACAGTCATGTTAGGCAATGTTCCCTATTGGACACCTCACACACCCTTGTGCAACGTGGCTGTGTAATTGTGAACTCAGCCACGGCACTGCAGTTCAGGTACAGCATGCTAGGCAGTGGTCTAGCACACTTTAGTGACCACAAGATGCATGATGATGATGGCTAATGGTGCTACACCCCATACTGTTACAATGGCCATGTCCAGGATTGGTATCCCATCACATATACATGCACCACTCATTCTGTGTGTGTGCATAGCATGCATGTGTTACACCTGTGTCCACAATTATCTGCTACAGACACAGACACTGCAATCAGACATGGAAATCCATGTGACACACAGATAACACACGCAGCCATGGTATGTATAACTGTGTGTGATGGTGCACAGGACATTGCAGAGCTTATAATACTTGCACAGAAATGTCGTGTCCTTGCACACATTGTGTTCCAGGGTGTAGGCAATCACTGAACATATACACACATGCACCACAGCCATGTACACTGTCATTAACTATGGCTGTCTACACTCACACTGCATGGACTTGATCAACACTTATTCTGCATGCTGACACGTGTATGTGACTGTTTGCCTTGTGATACTGTCACCACCTTCAACCAGTATTGAGTATGATTTGGATTTATGTTGTGTGTGTGTATCTGCTGTAGTGAGGAGTGTGCATGTGTTCCTGTGTTCCTGTGTGCATGTATGCCTGTGTGCTGTGTGCCTGTGTGCCTGTGTGCATGTGCAAACTGTAATGTGTGTTTCCTGTCTTCCTCTCACAGGTGCTGAGGTAGGGCTTGGCGAAAGCAGCAGGCGAACTGAAGCCATTGCCACGGATAGTGGTGATGATGACACATGTACTTTGGCACAGGGAGATTTGACAGGGTCTGTCATTGGTCCACCAATCAACAGTACACAGCGTACAACCCCATCTATGTGCACACTCATACTGCCATTACATCCCTCACCACCAATGGCCATAGGGGAGGGACAGCATACAGCTGGCATTGACCAGGAGAGTGTGGTACCCATGGCACATGCATCCCCTCACAGCAGCCATAGCCATAGACCCAGAACGGTACCACATAGGCGGAGGTCCAGAGGTTCTCGGGGGAGCACCACTGGACGTATTGCTCCTGGCAGGCATGTCCTCACAGGTCTTACGACGACCACTATGTTCGGGGCTGTAATGCAGGCTCAGGCACGAATGGTACACCAGGCAGGGATTTAGGGCAGAGAGGGCACATAACACTGCTATCAATGACAGCATCCATGACCTTGCCGGTGCCATCCGGACATACACCGAGGTCATTGATAGACGTTGGGGGGAGACAATAGATGCCCTCCACAACATGTCTTCCTCAAGCCAGGACCATGCAGGACGGTTGCGATGTCAACGCAGATGCATGCCAGCAACAGCTGGCAGTGGTTGCGGATGGCCCACAGCTCACAGCCGCTCCCGTAGTGGTAGTACCAGCCCCAACAATGCTGGGGCTGGCCTGTCCATTATCCATTCCAGTAGACCACGTGCACGTGGCTCTGGCCAGTCCCAGCAGGGATATGGGTCCAGTCATCATACCTCTGCCTCCGATGACAGCACCCAGTCAGGGTTGGTACCCGATACCATCTGTAGCACCCCTGCCAGGCACAGGTACTGTGTCCGTGGCCGGAGACAGTGATCTGTACAGCCAAGCAGGTACAGTCTGTGGCTGTCCCACAAACCACTGTATATGGCAGCCACATGGTGGAGCTGTGTGCATGCAGAAACACACACATTAAGCAAACAACTAGGGCTCACACATACACACACACACATTACATCAACATTGGCCCATGCTGTACTGTTATCCCCCCCCACACACACACACACATACACACACACACACACACAGACATGTCGATTGGATGGGTCAATGTCAGGCTCTGGCAAACAACAAAATGCCCTGTGCGTATGATGATACCTGTGCCACCTCCTGTCATCTGCATTATCGAAGGAGGGACAGGCTAACATGGTGCTGATGCACAGGGTGGCACTATAGCAGTGTAGCAATAATAGCGAGTTGTCAACAAGGAAGTCTAACTACATCCTTGTAGGTATATCTGAGCAGACATTATGCACCAAAGCTCTGATTGTCAATGTAGCATTGTTTACACCACTGTTAGGTCTGAGTATGTATTATTCACCCATGTGCCACTTGACTGATGTGTGATGTGTTGCCAGCATGTGTTAGCGAGTGGACAGTACGTGTGTGATGTGTGCCGTACAGATTAACAAGTGTATATCTGTGAACATGGTGGGTGCGCACTGTCTGGATGTACGTGCATAGTGGACACATGGGACGTGTGGCATACCCTGTCATACACATTATTAACATCCCATTGCATCTTTCAATGGCCAGTATGCATTCTACTAAAGTTATGTACTAACATGGGTAGACGTGTGTATGACATGGGTTGACACTATGCTGCGGGTGATACTGTTAATATCAGTCAATAATTTGCAGTCTGGTAGTATACACAACCTCAGCAGCATGACTATAAGCAATCATTGGATGATGTCCTGACAAATGACACACAGTAGTAGGGAACCCAGTATCAATTGGATCCTTCTGGTGCTACACTATAGCACTAACCAGTGGTGATGACCGCCACCCATTACTGTGACCAAACCTGTGTGTCATATAGCCCCCTTAGGTACATGCAGACACACTAGGGATGTGTCCATCCAAATATGGGAATGCATGGAATGGCCTACAATGCATTCCCTGGATGGGACGCATATCCTACACAAGGGTATCATACAGATACCTGTTGTGTGATACATGCTGTATAGCAGTAAGCCGACTATGGCATAGTCATCCTCATGTACTATACATACTATCCCATCAGTACCACACTGGTGGTAGCCCTCAACATGTATGTCGGGTACCATTGTGTACATACAGACCAATGTTATGTCATGTGTCCCTTGGTATCCACATATCCATAGGTATTGTGGAGTCTGAAGGTGTATCACAGACATTAGAGGCCTGAATGCATATCCACAAGGCAGTCGTACACCTATAAAGACTGTCCATTCTTGGCAGACTTTGTTGTGTATGACCATGTCTGACATATACCTCAGGCATATACCCTCACTCACACTACTCTTAAGTAACTGTCATAGGTGGGTGTGCCACAGATGACCTTGGCCACAGAACACGACAGTGGACGGCCATGTCACATACATACATATGTGACCTACGATCTAAACAGTAGCGGCACAGCCTGTCAATGGAAACAAATGTATTCATGTAGTATGCAGGCTTCACACCTATGTAGTGATTGAGGGGACATGTACACATATATATTTGCCACCCAGATACCTGATGTCTGCATTGAACTTACTGTTGTCATCATACTATGTCATACCATAGTAAAAGCAAAACCCACACCGTGTTGACCAATAGTGACACACACACACAGTCAGCATTTGCAGGATTCAAACCCCTACCTAACTATGTTATGATACTAGGGAGAGACACATTAACACAGCACGCTATTTGCTTTACTGGCTGGATTTCCTTCTCCTGTTGTATTTGTAGGATGGTGACATCATCCGACTTTCCAGAGAGGAATGTACCTCTTTTAGTGTGTTTTCACTGTCTCCAATAAGGGCACTCCTTTCAAAGACAATTGCAAAACATACACACTCACTGTTTGCAGGATTCAAACCCCTACCTAACTATGTTAATATACTAGAGAGAAATGCACTAACACGGCAAGCTATTTTTTTTACTGTCTGGTTTCCCTTCTCCTGCAGTATTTGTAGGATGGTGACATCATCAGACTTTCCAAAGAGGAATGTACCTCCTTTAGTGAGTTTTCCCAGTCTCCAAAAAGGGAACACCTCTCCAAGGAAACTGCACACATACACACACCCCCCAACACACACACACTTTGCAGGATTCAAACCCCTACCTAACTATGTTATGATACTGGAAAGAAATGCATTAACACGGCACGCTATTTTCTTTACTGGCTGGTTTACCTTCTCCTGCTGTATTTATAGGACAGTGACATCATCAGACTGGACATGGTGATGTGTGTACACTTTGTTTTATGCCATTCCAGGAATGGTCCATGTGGGTCAGCAGGTGTCAACAGCTTGAACATGACCTCAGTATCCTTACCTTGTGTGATGTATCTGTGGACACATTGACATTCCATCATATGTCAACACATATTTATGCACAGCTTCTTGGTTTTGTGGATACTACATGTGTCTGGGATGTTGATAAAGGGCTATTCAAAGTCTATGTGACACATATCTAGATGTGTTCATAGATGTATGTCCTGGGTGGCTGCCTTGCAAATAGTCTAGCATGTTTGGGAACCATGATCCGCACATGAACATACCACAGTTGGTAGGGTTGTGTGTGTGTCAGCTTCCTATAGCTCTGTTTATGACTGCAACCATGATGGACTCCATGACGTTGCAGATCAGACCTCATAGGCATACTGGACTTGACTTCCCATGGTGTGTTGTGCACCAACACTTGTGGGGAGTGCCATATGTAGCTGTGACACATTCAACGGTTCCACATCCTGTGTAGGGGGTGCGGCTCCGCTGACTGTTCAGGTGCATGATCTGTTTGTTCTGTAATTTGTGCATGACACATACTGGGAATCAATGTATTCCACCTGCTGCCATGCTTTTGGCAGTGGGGGTAGCTGCTCATCCATTCTACATGGGATATCTCCTGGTATGATGATGTGCACTATTGTCAGTGGGGGATGGGTATGTACATATGGGCCTGTCTGTCATAATGTCGGCATTGACACTCAGGTACAGTTGGCCCTGACTTAGGACATATATGTGTGTACATTGATATTTATGACATAGCTGAAGGAGGTGTCATGATTCAGTCTGGACTCTTTCTCAGCTCCTCTTTACAAAACACTAACGAACATGAGCACTAATCCCTGTTATACTCTTTTACACGCTTAACACCCTACTGACCCTTTGTGATCAGGCTACAGAGTATGTCATGATAATATCCTGGCATGTCCAGGGGTCGATTTTGTGTGTACTCTTCAGTCCAGCTGGTGGATATTGTGATATTGACACAATGTCACATCTGCCTCATGTACACAGACAACCCTCTCCTGCTCTCGACAAACTCAGATATATGTGTGAGATGCACCTATATAGACCTACAGGGAGCTGAACTCTCTCAACCCATGAATGGCACAGTCTATCAGGTGGTGAAGGTAACCACACACACCACATATCAGTCTCACATACCCTCTAGCAACAGCACTCAAACCACATTAGCACACATTGACATACTCGGATGCTGTAAATGTACTCTACCCAAGCAGCAGAGACCTCCAAAGCAGACACACACACACCTACTACCCCACTACAATACCCACATATCACTAAGTTCACAATGTCAGTGTGCCACACAGTCACTGCACTTCGGGTTAAACAACACACTTAATACACTTGTAATAGGCGACACTTATGTTCAGACACACTGACGTACCACTCACCAGCCCTGACAAGGGAATAGTCACTTTGGGCTGTCTGTTGGGTGCCAGGATCTGCCACATAACACAGGAAGTCAGGTCACTCCAAAGCAAGTACAAGACTGGCACCATCATTGTCCATGCTGGTGTGTGTAACCTCAGACGTTACTCCCTGGACCACATGACATGATACATGGAGGTACACCCTGATCATGTAGCCCAGGCCAGTATGACCCTGACCTTGTCTAGCATCTTACACCCACCAATTATGATGTCACAGTATACGAACACACATATCACATTTAACAGTTGGCTAACAAATTTGTTTCATTCATAGGGGATACTGTGTCTGTCAGCGTATGGTGACATGCTCAACATGCCACGTAGCTTCACTATGGACAGCTTGCACCTGTCACCCTTGGACTTTGGTATGCTGGCTAAGGTTCTTGCTACCACCAGAGTGCCTTTTTTAAGCAGGGCTCAGAAGACAAACCCACCTCCACAGACATTACAGGTTAAATGAAACTAAGGGTAATGCTGCTCAACAACAGTTGTGTTAACCTCATATTATGGCCACTCAGGACTCTCCTCAGTATGGAGGAGAGCAATATCTGTGGACTGACAGACACCTGGTTCAGGCTCGCTTATGCACACCAGTACTACCAGGTTATGTTTCATACCATGCTGTCTGACAACAAGACTTGGAACAGACAACACAACTAGGGGGAGTATCCATATACTTCACAGATACATACACCTCCAGGTTAGTAGCACTGCACAAAGCATCACAGACCATACATATACAACTACCATTGTGCAATACTGCCTTTCAGTTTGTTGCCTGCTACAGAACACACTCCCAAACTCAGGAAACACACTCGGCTTTGTGGGAACTATGGAGAATATGAAGGTCTCCACAGACACCATTATATCATTTGACTTCATATACACACATATTGACTGAGGCTACTACTCAAGCCCCAACAACCTCACCCAACAGTCACTACAATTTGTAGACTCATATGCTTTGGCACAACCAGTCAGCACAGCCACAAGGGGGAATACATATTGGACCTGCTCATCACCAACATGGGGACTCTATGTTCCACACAAGAGATATACCCCTCATTGGTAAGGTCAGAACATACATGTATCCCACAGGACATACATATACCCTCCACACACCCATCCTGGGTAATCTTGGTGAACTTCTCATGAGCCAACATCTCACTTCACCAAAGCAAGGTGGTATCCTTCAGAGATCCTGAGACAGTGGCATATACGGCTCACACTGCTGCATCCTTTACATACACATTCTATGGACACCTAGTGGACTGCATGGATTGTGCTATCCCAAATAACAACAAGACCCACTACTACAATGGCAGGGAACCTGTCTGGTAGACCCCAGCCATTAATAAGATGTACAACGTCAGGAGGACGCTACTACATGATAGAGCACAATCCCAGACTGGGAAGGCATCTGTGATCTGTACTAGCAGACAGCTACAATCACTCATGGACTTTTCTAAGGGCCGCTTCTATCAGACAATTGCACCTGACACGTAGGACTATCACACAACCTTCTTCTGTTATGTCAGGAACCTGGGTGGACACTCACTGATATGCTGTGAGTTACTGCATACTGACTAAACCTACCCTGAACCCACTGGCATTGCCTACATCCTGGCAAACAGGTTCAGTGCAGATGTCTCCCACCCACCCCCCTAAGGAGCAACTATCCATCCCAACAGATTATAACCTCCCTGACATCACACAGTAACAGGTGAGTGCTGCCCTCCCCACAGCGTACATCACAGTATCAATGTGACCAGATGGTGTCCCAGTCTGCATCATAAACGAGCATCATGACAAACGCAACCCTCACATTACATCACTGTTCAATATCAGAGTTACCACAGGATATGTACCCAAGGAATGGCGTACTGGGACAGTGGTCCCTCTCCACAGAGTTGGTGCCACAACGGACCACAGACAATATTGCCCTATAAGCCTATGTAGCCTGTTCTGCAAAGCTATGGAGCATATTGTCATAAGACTCCTACACATAGACATTGGGAACCTACAGATACTGTGTCCTACTCATTTCAGCATTGTTGTGGGCAGATCTTGCCTCTTGAACCTGTAGGTATTCTTTAAATGGCTAAAAGGTCCATCGACATAGGGACGGCTATCCACACAGCCTACCTGAACCTTGCAAAACCATTCAACACAATAACCCACAGGGCCATTATGCATAGGCTCACCAGCGTCAATTTGGACACATATCTCACACACTGGATTGATACCTAGATCAGGGATAGCACCCACATGGTCAGGATTGCAGGTGCCATGTCTGACTATACACCAGTTACACATGGCATCCTGCACAGCTTGGTCCTGGGATCTCTCTTGTTCAGTATATATGTGTCTTATGTACAGGCTATCACAGGGGGAATATGGCTGAACATGTTTGCACTTGACTGCAAACTGGGTGCCATGATCAACTCTCCAGCTGCCACATGCATACTCAATCAGGGTTTCACAGAGATGGATGACTGGTGCCTGAGCCATGGCCTACAGCTAAATGCCATTAGTTGCATAGTCATCCCCTTTGGGAATAACAACATGCCCACACATTACCACATAGGTAGTAGTCCATTACATATGGTAGGAGTTGTTAGGGGTTTGGGGACATTACTTGTTCGTACTGTCACCTTTAACATTCACGTTGCCAAGGTGGTTGGACACACCTTCTGTGTGTGCCACCTTATCCCATATGGTTTCACATCTAGATCGAGTGAGGTCATTGTGCCCCTATACTCATCACATCCATGCTTGGTTACAATGCCACATTTGGGGTGTACCTTACCCGACACCTGCAGCAACCGTACCAGCCACAGACGGTCCTCACCAAGCAGAACTAGGGACTCACACAGATGCCCTGCATAGTTCAGATGCAGTAACTCCAGCTCTACCCAGTCGCTTACCACCTACTCAGATATGTTGTTTGCCTGTTGTTTACAGCTATACCCAAACCAGAATTACTGGACATGTTCCACCTCAGGATATCCAACTCCCTTGGAGCTACACACTGCAGGGACGTATACCTCAGCACAGATGTTAATAGGACATTGTGGAGGGACAGATTCTTATCCCAGAGGCTCTACTCACTACAGAATGTAATCCCAGTTTCACATAGGCAGAGCCACCCACTGACCACCTACTGGAGACATCTTGACGACTGTATGGGTTATTGTATATTTACCCCTGGGATATCGTCTGTGTCCCTGCTAGACAGAGGTACACTAGCATAAACGTACATGGGCTATCATGTGTGACCTACTATTCACACACACAGTGTAGTAATCTGACAGGGTTGTGAATGCCAAACACACTCTGGCTAGGCTTGTACATGCCCTAGGGCAGATAGCCTAGTATAGACCTCTGAACCTATGCTAATGCTCAAGATGCACAATGTGTATTGCTGATACTGTTTGCAGGTCTTTATCATCTTTGCTTTACCAGTTTCCATGAAGAACTTCAGTATCTGCAGAACATATTTGATTATGACAGGGTTCCACTATATTATAGATGTGTCTGTTGTCATATAACTGTGTGCACAGGGCGGATTGCTGTATAGTGACAGGTTCCTGGGTTAACACATGCAACTGCCAGATATGCATGGCCCACTGCTGTACTCAGACATGGCCTAAGTGTGTGAGCATGCCCAGTTCTGACATTACATGTTTTGTTGCCTGACATTTGTCTCATTTATTTGTGTGTGAGCATGCCCAGTGTGACCCTACAGTATGTTGCTATCTGAGGTCCACTACATTTGCTGATGTGTGTGAACATGACCAATATTAACATTTATACTGTGTGTGTTGGAAGTCAGGTTCTGTTCTCACTGCAGGACTCACCTTTGTGTCATAACTCAACAAGGATTATGCTGTGCCTGCAGGCTTTCCATGGAATACTTTGCATAGACTTATCAACATTCCTTCATACAAGTGGACCACTGCAATACTGTCATGGTTTAGTGTTCAGTACTTTGGCTATAGTGCACAGTGTCCGGGGTTCGAGGCCCACCACTTATTTATATGTTCATACTGAGCAGACCACACTGCTTAAGGGCCTGTTAAGCAAATATGAGCATGTTGGCTTTTGTTCAGCTATGCCCTACTTAAACCAGGCTTGTCCGACATTGCTCAATATTCACCAACATTGCTGGACGTTGCCCAATATTACTGAACATTGACCACAGTTGTGCTAGTTGGTGTGTGCGATTTTGTTTGCATATACTACATCGTGGCAATTGCTGTTTAGCACTGGTTTATATTGCATAATACATGGCATTCATGCCTTAGGTGGTGCTGCAGGGCTGCCTATGTCAGATGCACATACTACATTCCCTGCACATGTTTGGAAGCAGGTAGTGTCAACTTAGGCATCCCTTTTACTTTATGTGTGAGTCGGAGAGGGGTATAATTTCCAGAGTTCCTACTGAGCCAGTGTATGTGCTATGCGTTGCCACTTTGCCAAGGCCAAAGCATACTGGGCATGCCTCCTTCTGCCTACTGGGACAGGCTCAGGTTGTTCCTCCTCCGAGTCACGCTCTGCCTGTGATGGCCTTGGCAATGGTGGGGGGCTGTTTGGCCCAGGCCTATGCTGGTCCTGCTGCAGCTGTTTTCGCAGGATCATATTATGTAGCATAGCACACACCATGACAATTTGGGTACATGTAGTTGGTGAGTACTGCAAGGCTCCACCAGATGTATCCAGGCACCAGAACCATGACTTGAGCAGCCCAAACACACGCTCTATTACATTACATGTTTGTAAGTGTGCCTCATTATGGCGTTCATGTTCAGGTGTGTGTGTGCATTTCTGATGGGTGACATCAGCCACGGCTCCAGTGCATAGCCAGCATCCCCTCTTAGGTGACCATGCGGGATGTCCCCATTGGCAAATGTCTGGTACAGCTGCGTCAGATGCCAGATATGGGAATCATGGTAGCTTCCAGGGCAGCCTGCACACACATTCAGTATTATGCCCTGGGCATCACACATGACCTGGCAGTTGATGGAGGGGAAGCCATTGCAGTTGAAGTAGACACTACCCCGCTCGCCGACTGATGCTTTGATGCATATGTGCGTGCAGTCTATTGCACCCACTACCTCAGGGTATTCCGCTATTTGCTGGAAGAGATGCATATTGCTGGCCAATACCTCATGGGAATTTGGGAAATATACATGATCACCGACATGTGCTGACATGGCATCCAGGAACTGGTGTAGTACCCTGGATGCTGATGCCTGTGATATCCACATTATATCACCAGTTGGTCTCTGGAAGGTACCTGTTGCTAATATTCTTAGGCCAACACATACCTTGGTTTCCACTGGGATGGGTTCCCCTCTGTTGATTCTGTGTGTGAGGCGTGGCCTGCACAGCTCAACAATTTGCTGCAGGAGGTCTCTGTCCACTCTATAGCGCTCCACTATCTCCAGCTCATGTAGCCCCTGGTAGGTTACCCTGGGCCTGTACACTCTTCTCCATCTCCTCACTGTGGGTTGTCCAGCAGCATTTCCATTGTCACCACCCTCAGCATGTTGCATATGTCACCTTATAACAGCAATGGCAGCCCCTAACATTTCTTTGTCTCAGTAAAGCTTTTTCAGTTTCACTTCTATTAGCTTACTGCAGTATCTCTTGTGAGAAACATAATGGACTATTGTTTGCAGAGTTTTAAGTGCTAGGCTGGGCTGGGCTAGTGTACTGCCTGTGTAATTGCCTGATTCTGATTATTTTCACCTGCTAGCTCTGCTAGTACTCCCTGGTAGCTTCCTACTATATGTTGTGCTTCCTTTTTCCTTTCTGTTTCCTCAGGGGGGAGCGCTGTGTACACAAGCTCAAACACGAGCACAGCAACTAAGACGAGCCCACACATGCTTACACGGACTAAAACCTGCTTATTCGGGTTAAAACGAGCACACACCAGCACAAACGCTCTTACAACTCTTTAAACAGCCTTATACATGCTTACTCCGGCTTAAACGCGCACACTCACGCTTACACGCGTGCACTCTGTCTTACTCGGGTTTACAGGCGCGCACACGTGCGCATGCACGCTCAGCAAGAAACTTTGGTGTTATCCATGGTATACACCTTCCATTTCTTGGCTTTCCCTAGCCTACCTGTTGACACACCTCTTTCCATGATGTCTAAATGACAGCGGACACATGCCACTCTGCTCCAATGAGCTTCACTTCTTTCATACATACCCCCCTCGTGATGTCACCTATCTTCTACTCTGTTACTCCCCATATCCTACTCCTACACTCCACTGACTGTGCTTATTTGCTATGTAAACTAGCTATTCACTATCCTAACACTCATTTACATAGGATTGCCTACTAATGCTTGGTTACATGTCTTAGACTGAGCTTCCCCCCTTAGCAACCTCTACTCGGTGGCCATCTTGTCTTCAGCCTGCCATTCCCTTGCATTGTACATTACCACTTTCAATAAAATCCACATTTATGGGTTTTAATTTGTAGTATTCTGGTTTAAAGAGTGCAGCCTGTTTGTGAGGCGCTGCGCTACGCTAAAACATCGGAAATCGGCGAAAAAAAATTATTTTTATTTTAATTTTGCATTAGGGAACATTTCCAATGGCCATGGTGTCCCCGGCTGTGTGCTCCATGAACTCAATGAGGAATTAAACCCACAGCTAGGACAGCTGTTTAATCAAAGTCTTACCTCTGGATACATACCCAGGGAGTGGCGCACTGCAACTGTGGTACCACTTCACAAAGGCGGTGCCTCCACCGACCCTGGAAATTACCGGCCCATTAGCTTGACAAGCCTTATCTGCAAAGCCATGGAGAGGATCATAATGGACCTCATAAATAAAGACATAGGGAATTTGCAGACTTTGGATCCAACCCAGTTTGGCTTTGTCAAAGGCAGATCATACCTTTTAAACTTGGTTGACTTTTTCGAAACAGTCACCAAAGCCATTGATGAGGGAAAGGCAATCCATACAGCCTACCTCGATCTGGCTAAGGCCTTCGATACAATACCCCACTCGGGTATCATTGAAAAACTCATCAGCTTAAATGTCAACCCATACATCACAAGATGGGTTGCAAACTGGCTGAGTGACAGAACCCACAGGGTCAGAGTTGCTGGCGCCATGTCAGACTCAAAGCCTGTCACAAGTGGTGTCCCACAGGGCTCAGTCCTGGGCCCACTCTTGTTTGGCATCTACTTTTCCGAAGTACAAGCAAACACAGGAGGGTTATGGCTGACAAAGTTTGCAGATGACTGCAAACTGGGCCATAGTAGAAAACACATCTGATACAGATATCCTTCAGAAGGGTCTCACAGAAACGGATAACTGGTGCCAGAGCCACGGCCTAAAGTTAAATGCCAAAAAATGCATAGTCATACCCTTCGGAAAACAAGGTTACCCCTAGCTACCAAATAGGTGGCAATCCACTGAGCACAGAAGAAGTTATCAGGGACCTGGGGACCCAGGTTGATAGTAGTCTGTCATTCGACACCCATGTAGCTAAAGTAGTTAGGAAGACCTTCTACATTGCCCACCTTATCATGAAGGGATTCTCATCTAGATCAAGGGAGGTCATAGTCTCCCTTTACTCATCACTCATCAGACCAATGATTGAGTACAATGCCCCATTCAGAATGTATCTGACCCGACACTTGCAGCAGCTGGAGAGGCCACAAAAGTTCCTCACCAAAAGGATAAAGGGTCTCAAAATCTGTCCTATGCTGCCCGACTGAAAGAACTCCAGCTCTATTCAGTCGCCACCGCTTGCTCAGAGGTGACCTTTGCCTAACATACAAGGCCATGTCAAACCCAGATTTGATGAATATGCTTCACCTCAAAAATCTAGATCCATCAGAGCCACAAGGGCGGAGACTTAAACCTTGACACGGCTATTAATAGGACGTGCTGGAGGGATAGATTCATCACCCAAAGACTCCCTATGCTGTGGAACAAAATCCCGGTACATGTGAGGCAGAGCACCTCGCTGGCCTTGTTCAAGAGAAATCTTGACCAATGGATGGGAGATCACAGATATACCCCAGGGATTACCTCAGTGTCACTGCTCGACAGAGGCACAGCAAAATAATGGGTATAGTTCCCCATACTAAAGGGGTGGCGTAAGCCACAAAACGATGGGCTAGGCTTGTAAATGCCCTCAGGCAGATAGCCTAGTATGAACCTATGAACCTATGAACCTATATATTTGGCCATTGGCATGCTTCCTGCACTGGATGCAACCTTTATTTGGAGCTGTCACAGCTCCGTTTTGCTATTTGCAGAACGGTACTCAGTTGTCAACAGAGTACATTTCTGCAAATAACACTGCTCTTACTCGGACAGGTTTGGGTTTCCTGAATCGCAAATCTACCTCATTTGCATGTCCCAGCCCTGTCCGTGTAAGAGCCATTTTAGGAGCTCTCTTACACGCCCCTACAGGCTGTTCCTGGATCGCTCGTCGGACATGATGGCTGCATGGAGTCTTACTCTATTCTTAGACTCCGTGCAAGCCATTGTGAATCTGGCCCAGTGACTCTACTTGTGCAGTTAATAACATACTCACTAGTTACTGCTCCTAAGCGTCACCTGTGTACACATCCTCCTACCATGACTAAGTGATCCACCTCACTGCACCTTTTAATTTTAATTTTTCACACACCTACCTCTTAAGAACTTATTCTTCCAAATGTACGTAATTCAAAACATTGCATGTCGACAAAAATTAAACAGATGTCTCATTGACTGTATTGTTATCACATTTCATTTTTTTTTTTTTTTTTTTTTTTTACCAGCTGTCTGCTTTAAGACATGTAGAACTTATGGAGCCAGATTCATAAAAGGCTATGCAAAGTGAAAGTATTATGTAGGTGGTAAGTCACAAAGATGATACTGCTCTATTTTGTATTCACTAAACGACTCTACACTTAGTGTAGAGCTGTAAAACAAGTGTTAATGGCAGAATGTGCAAATGACAACCTAAGTAACCAAATTGCATGTTGTTCAGTAAGCTATAAAGCAATTGTTTTTACTCCGTGTAGCCAATTACCCTGAAATCCAAAACTCTTTGGATTACAGGCATGATTAAACTCAGAAAAAAGAAACAAGTTAGATGTTGCTGCTGCCATTATAATCCTGTATGTTCAACAATCTTTAATTCAAGGTGCTGCTTCTGCTGCTGTCAGACCACGGCCAAGAAAAAGAGGAAAGTTTAGATACTGTTTGATTTACCATGGACTGCATGACCCAAAAATGATACAGTAAAACTGGGTGTAGAGGGAAACACTAGAGGAAATAGGCAACCGTTTCCTCCCTCACCTGAGGCCCCAAGGAAATTGTGGAGAACCCATCCCAGTAGAATCCAGGGTATATACTAATTACGGATACCTTCAAGAGGACCCACAGGGTATATATTTGAGATTTCAAAGACTTCAGCTTTTAGAATATTATATCATTTTCTAAATGCAATGCTACAACATCCAAGACAGCATATCTGTTTCCCACACACTCTGTAAGATTGAGCAAGGAATACACAGAAATTGCATACACTTAGCACACATCCGTGACATTTTGGGGATCATAGTTTGCATACCATAGAAATAAAAGCTGTTCTGGTGAACATGGAAGGAAGTATATGTACAGGAAATAATTCCATTCTGTAAACTGTCAGGTTGTCTGTAATGCCCAATGTATCTACATTGTCGGTGCAGGTAACCCAAGCAGTTTTCATGGCTCACACATAACAGCACACATGTGAGCTGTACATAAGGTTTGCTAAGAGTGACTTTGCAGAAGGGAATCTAGTGGGGGATGCAGGTTATGTACTGGAAATGTGGCTTTTGACACCCATGAGAAACTCATGCAACTCCACTGAGTAAGGATACAATGATGCCAATGCACAAACTAGGAATATTATAGGATGTCTATTTGCCTTGCTCATATCAATATTCCAGTGTCTAGACACCTCAGGAGGTGCAATGCAGTATGGCCCAGCAACTTCTGATAAAATGCTCACAGTCTGTTTCATGTTGCACAGTAGCATTCTCAGGGGAAAGTTTCAACAAGGATAACTAGGTGCAGGAAGACAGGTAGGGCCAGCAGCTGCAGCAGATACATATGAGGAGTCTGAGAGTGAACCACCAGCCGCAGATGCTGCCAGCAGACATAGGTATGCACAATATGCCATGGCTCTAACTAAGAGGCAAAGGATAGCACAGACACACTGAATATCTAAAAGAAAGAATAAGGGCCTTATCACATACAAATGTTAAAGGTGATGCCTGCCAAACTGCACAACCTTTTCGCAACCACGTAATGGTTGTATTCTGTTAGCATCAGACATCAGCACCCCCTACCCCAAGTAGACATCACGCATCTGCATTATTACCAACATAAGTCTAGAACCTGTATAGAAAAAACAATAAGGTTATACAAATGATTACTGTGTTAGACAAATTCTCATATATCCCGAAGGTGATTCATGTCCCAGGTGTACAGTAATGTCAGTAATAGCTTAAGAATGATGTTTGCAATACACAGCTATGGATTTTGAACTAAAATGTGCAACAAGCATTTCAGTTGGCAACTGTATAAAAGCAGTCAGCAGGTCAATGGTAGCATCATTTGCACAAGTATAACAGTAAGCAAGACATAATCATCTACTCTGACTGCATGATTAACAAGAAGACTGTAAACCAAGAGACTGAATCCCAAAAGACTGGAAATTCAAAATACTGAATGGTGGAATTTGCCCCTTCACTTCTGCTGTGTGATCTTGAAGTTGGTATATATAGTTTGCAGGTGGTGTGGGGAGCACAGCCCTCCACATGAGGAGTGCAGGGGGCCTTGCCCCCTGAATTAAAGATGTGTTCAGTATTTTGAATTTTCAGTCTTTTTGGGAACCAGTCTTTTGGTTTGTCAGTCTTCTGACATAGATGCACAAAAATATAGTAACAGTCAACATTTATAGAAGCAATTACTCACAATTGATTATGAACTATGATCTAAGCATTTATTCTACAATGCATTTACATCAAAAGAAGATTCCGAGTAACCAACCTTTAGCTATCCACTCTGTGCATCCGACATATATGCATCCCGAAGTCACAAAGAATGTGCAAAGGACAGGACACAGTCAAAATCACTTGCACAGGGTGGTGGAATGGGAGTGTATGGTAGAACAGGAGGGCAAGCCAGATACCAAAGAAGTGAGTGCGTGCAAGTAAAACTAAAATGTATTCATTAAGTATCCAATTTGCATGGCAGTAGTAAGATATGTATAGCAGTCAAAGTGCAACTTAGAGAAGTAGAGTGTGTGTGTGTGTGTGTGTGTGTGTGTGTGTGTGTGTGTGTGTGTGTGTGTGTGTTTGTGTGTGTGTATGTATGTAGTGGCAAGGGCAAGTGGTTTTGAATGTGCATGTCTGCATTAACACAATCAAGCATTGAGATAGCACTATGTCTTGGCATGTTGGATGATGTGAGCCTGCATGGTAAACTACTGAGTTCTGCATCATCTCCCCTGACCAGAACTACCTCTGCCACGAGTAGCAGAATAAACAATGCTCAAACTCATGAAATGTGAAATGAATACTAAAAAGTAAGCCATGCTAATACAATAAAAAACAACTTTCAGGTACACATACATCTATCTTTTTTGCATTAATAAAAATACAGAACATGTGCTTTCCATGTGCAGGTGGTCATGTAAAAAGAGAACCAGATGAGCCTAGATAAAAAATGGAGGTGAAACATGGATGATTAGCATCATAAAGCAAATGACACAAGAAACAGAAAACAATTGACTTTACAGCTGCAGAATTAGACACATCTAATATAGAAAACTTTACTGTCCAGTTGAGTCCCCTTTTTCCTCATTCTCCTTCAGAGTTATTTATATTATATTGCTTATCTGAAAGTTCTGCAGCAGACACGTTAGGACAGTGGCACAGGAAAATAATTTTCTTAGGTGGCAAAAGCCAGGATACCTTTTTGGCTGGGCTTGTATAGGCCCTAGGGCCGATAGCCTAGTACCTACTTATGAACCTATAAACCTATGTCTTCCACGTCAGTCCCAACATCAAGGATTCTATGTGAACTTTGTAATGAGCTGTCTGGATCTCAGACAGTGGACAGGAATGCCTCTGTTTCAGGCAATGGTAGCTGGGTAGGAGGACCAACCCCCTGTAACTTTACCTTCACAGGCAATTGCAACTGTCCAACATCTTTCTGCTCTTTTAATGACAATGGTCTATGTCTTATTTTGGAATATGTACATGCATGGCCTCCAACTGCATTAACATTGTTGGCCACCTGCTCCCGGATGCTGTCATGGGAGGGCTTGTCACCCCCTGCCTCTATTTAAGAGGAAAGACCCATGGTGCTTTAATGCCTGAATGATCACATCATTTCAGTATCAGTGTATGGCAGTTTACAGGGTGCACATGTCTAGCCCCACAGCCCTGTACGAAAGGACACATAAAAGTAAAAAAAAAAAATACATAAGTAAACCAAAAATTATTGTCAGGAAAACAAAGCTATATGTGAATATATCGATCCATGATGCAAAAAATACATGAAAAAGTAAGGATCCACATGAGTACAACTTAATACAGACCATCAAACAAATAATGGAATTTATAAAACATTACTAAGGGTACAAACATTTCTGTATATCTCTAACACAATCTGACATTAACAAAAATAATGTACACCT
The DNA here is from genome assembly GCF_019279795.1 of Protopterus annectens. NCBI lineage: Eukaryota > Metazoa > Chordata > Ceratodontiformes > Protopteridae > Protopterus > Protopterus annectens. Next base: position 884,713,466 of record NC_056732.1, read on the forward strand.
ATCAAGGATAAATGGATAAAAATTGTGTGTGATATCCTCTTCCCTGGAGGACAGCCAGGTATATGCATCACTGGCTTAACACAATTTTGCATGCTAATAATGCAAACACCCATATCCTTGATAATAAGCAATACAAGAGTTTTCTGCACTAAGTTGTCAGTTTTGCAGAATAAATTTCCATTTAAATATCAACATTACTTAGAAATATTTTAGCAGGTCAACAAATAACTGATATACACAGCTGTGCTAAAAACTACGGAGAGTAATACAGACAGTAAAACAATAGCTGTATTATGAAATGCAAGCCATCATTAAGGTCACATCAAGTTATGAAAAACAGCAGCCTACCTTTGCCTCAAGTCAGTTGATAAAACAGCAACAAGTTTGCAAAAGCAAATAGCAACACCTCACCAGATTCTCTCTCCCCTACTATGATATAAGTTCCTTACCTATAAAATTACCTTTTTTGTAATGCAGATTCAGCCCTCCCAGCACTGGGAATATGTAAATGAGGTATGAACTCATTAGCGTTCATGAATTTCACAATCTGCTCTAAGTGTAGGTCATGTAAACATGATGGAAAGACCTAGACAATTGCATTTACATGCCTCAACAGTGCAATGATGAGCACTGAGAAGTGTTACCTGCCTTGGCTTGCAAGTGAATGATTAGTCTGACTGCAGAATCAGTCAGGGTTTCACAGTCAGTCCTCTGTGATGTACTCTTATCAAGGGTGTGTCAGGGAATAGGGACTTATAAGAAAGACTGTGAGTACATTGACTGGCTTATGAGAGTAACACTACTAACGTTACTATGAATTGTTTATGAGCACACTTTGTGCCTCTGAATACATTTTCTCAGTAATTCTAATGAAGTGTATTACTCATTAATACATATCTCAGCTGTAAGGTAAACCACATAGCAGTCTTATTAGTGATGCATAGCTAAGGGAATGATGCTCAAAATATAAAAAGAAAAAGCATCCACACATCTAACTGGAAATTACATACTGTGACTATCAGAACTTGGCTCTGTTGCACCTGTAATTTCACTTGATACTATGTCACATCTTGAGTATATGTAACCTCATTGTCTTCTTTACAATATATGTATGTGCCTATGGCATCTACTTATAATAGCCTCAGGTATATGTTGTGAATAAGCCAGGGTTCAAATCCAGCAAAGGTGCTGTTTGTATGAACATAATGATATATATATATATATATATATATATATATATATATATATATATATATATTCAAAGCTGAGAAAACATAGAACTGTACATTTTAGCTACTTTCTTCATAATGTTTCCTCAAGTTAAGTACTTTTTTTTCCTTTTTCTCTTTATCATTTGCATACCAGTGTGGCATGTACTTATAATAGCATCAGGTATACGTTGTGAGTAAGCCAGGGTTCAAATCCAGCAAAGGTACTGTTTGTATGAACATAATGATATTTATATATTCAAAGCTGAGAAAACATAGAACTGTACATTTTAGCTACTTTCTTCATAATGTTTCCTCAAGTTAAGTACTTTTTTCCCTTTTCTCTTTATCATTTGCATACCAGTTGACCTTCCACAACGTTCCCTAACAGTGAACAGTTTACTTCCCAAGAGAAAAAGTAAAAAAACATAACTTCAAACACTTTCTGTAACACAGATTAGAGCACAGGTGCACATCCGTCAGCATTCTGAATATTACTCCGTGAATAAATTTTACCTGTCAGTTATCTCTGAGGCATAAGGTCTATGTGTGATCTGCTTAGAAAAACAGGACACCTGATGCAGGGTTCAACTTCAGTTAAATGTAATTTTACAAATGGTGGTCTGAATACATATGTAAACATATTTTATTATGTCATTCTGTTGTTGTTTAAAAGTCAGCTGTTCTCAGTATTGCTAACAGCATGTAAGCTGTTGTTTGACAACTTTCACATTATTTGGAATTAACTAAAGTTCTGATAATATGCACCAGAAATTAAATTTCTGATGTGGCCAGGAGAATTGAGAAGGATGAATGTGTCACTGTAATGCAGTTCTTACCCTGACCATTGTTGTGTATACCCTTTGACTGAATTAATTTTCCTTTCAGTTTTTTTTTTTTGTTTGTTTTGTCTGTGTCATTTTTTTAAATGCCTTTTGCATTTGTGATCCATCCAGCAGTGAATAAACACTGTTTATACCCTAAATTGAAAAATTTAATTAGGGATGCCTTCTGCAGTGCAACTACCCTGGTGCTGGTGCACTGCCATCAGCAGTCTGTATATTAATTAATGAAGAAAATGCACTAAGTAACTTTTATCTGTCACAGAAAGTGTAAATGAAGTGAATTTAGAGAAAGAAGAAGGTGATGTAGGGTTTGAATCCAGTTTACATGTATTTTTATGACTTTATTCAGAATAAATATTGACCACAATAGGTAGCATATGAAATGAACAGGCTAAAGTCTGTGACACCTGATAAAAATCTTACCTGTACTTCATATGACTGTATTGTACATAGATGGTGTTGTAAACTCAGCTCTTCTTATTAGTGATAGACATACCTCTTAACCTCTTAGCACAAAAAAATCTGGACAAAGCCTAAAACAACAGAGGGGACAAAGGCCCAAAAATAGGGACAGCTTTTAAACATTGCTCTTATAGACTTAGAACGTTTCTAGAATAACGATATTTGCCTTAGCATGCATTTTCTGAAGGAAGTGAAGTCTGAAACACAAATGTATGACATTATTTAGTTATGTCAATCTTAAGTGATTTGCCAAAAAATGCAAATTTTATGAGAAACTGGTCAAAAATATGAGGCAGAAATCTAGACATTCTGTGAAAATCTAGACAGATGAGAGGTATGCTAAAAGCAATAATTGCTGTCAATATTGTCACATGACATTTTATAGAGTGTGCTAACACAAAAGCAGTAACATGTTTAACGTAAATATATGTATCAAATGTGCTGGAGAACTTGTCCATATCTCACAATTACTAATCATGGCAGTTGTACAGTATATTGTATACATTGATATCATGAGTAATTGTATGTTCTGTGGGAAGAATGACCTGTCATTGTTTATGTGTCATCATTCAGATCAATTGCCACTACATGATATTCTGATGTGTAACCTAAATGGTACTTGTGACATTGCAAGCAGATTTGAAAAGGATGACCAAGTCATGCTAATACTATAACAGCTTGTTCCTTGTATGTATATATATATATATATATATATATATATATATATATATATATATATATATATATATATATATATATATATATATATATATATATATATATATATATGTGTGTGTGTGTGTGTGTGTGTGTGTGTGTGTGTGTGTGTGTGCGTGTGTGTATGTGTGTGTTGTGTGTGTGTGTGTGTGTGTGTGTGTGTGTGTGTGTGTGTGTGTGTGTGTGTGTATGTATATATATATATATATATATATATATATATATATATATATATATATATATACACACACACACAATATATATATATATATATATATATATATATATATATATATATATGGTTACCTTTCACAAGATCGAATTCCTATAAACTCGAAATTCATAACCCCGAAGGCAGAATCTCGAATTTACAGAAACTCGAAAATGTGAAGGAGAAATAAAAAAAAAAAACACCTTTCTAATGTGCCCCCTACACCCCCCCACTTAAATATTCCTACTCCAAGATCGCACTACAGTGAAAGAAAGGGAAATCTCCCATTCTGCGCTATATGCATAAGCGCAAAATGGAAGATTTCCCAGTCCTCCGCTATAGTGCGGTCACGCAGCTCTTAGATGACAGCTGCAAGGGTGCAGGGGGACATAGCCCCCTGCAAAAAGGTAACTGAACTCTTTTTTCTAACCCTAAACTTCCAATTCACAATTTCGAGTGAATGGAGGTTCGAGATTCTGGTCTCGAGCTTATGCATTTCGAGCTTCCATTCATTCAATCTTGTGAAGGGGAACCATATATATATATATATATATATATATATATATATATATATATATATATATATATATATTATATATATATATATATATATATATATATACACACACATTGAATATGTTACTTTGCAATACAAGGTGATTATTTTATTTTTGCCTTTTGCATTTACAGTCTGCTCAGCAAGGCACAAACATAGTTCACTTCCTAAACAAAGAGGAAAATTTAGTTTAAGCAGCCTACTAGAGCACAAATGACCCTGGCAATGGCACATGAACATCAGCGCTCTGGATAATGCTCAATGAAAAAATGCCACCTCTCAGCTAGCTAGCTCTGTGACACAAGATATAAGTGAAGTGAGTTTAGAGACATAAAACAAGTAATACAGCGTGTGAATCCAGTTTACACGTACTTTTACAGAGGGAGTCAGAATGCCATTTTTCACCACATTTTGATTAGGAATATAACACTAAATACAAATTAGTATCATGACTATGTTACTGCAGCAAATGCATCAGTAAAGCTTGCTTTAAAAGCCTAATATAATGCGTGTAAATTATGTTGGACATGACAGTGTTGATATTTCATTTAGAATGCATGTCATTTGCACAATACTTTTGTTATAGTTATAGTTATAGTTATGTTATAGTTATAAGCTATTAGAATGATGATTTTTAGGACAGTATGTGTTGTGAAGCATGTAGTTAACATAACTCTTATCTGTTACTCAGGGCATTTTGCTACATGATCTGAAATGTATTTACAACCACAGATACTGCCTTTTACATAAAAACGTACTCCTGTGACTACTTAAAGTCACAAATATACATATATATCTGAAGTATATCTCCATTCATTCATAAATTAGTAATTGCCTTGTTTAAAAGTAAGTTCTTCTGTGGTAGTGACACTTAATAAGCAAAGCTTGACATCTTAATCTTCCTTTTCTCACGGGGTTGAATACCAGGTGGTACTCAATCTTATTAGTGTTTAATTCCCAAACAACCCAATATGTCACAAGGCATATCATTTTTCCTTCAAATAACAATGATTATAATAAATGCTACAGAGCATTTCAGTGTTTAACACTGGAATATGTGTCACAAGGTTGAGCATTACGCATGGCCATATCTCACTGGCATATTTCACACCTTCCTTGCTTTTTGACATAATCAGTGCCAATATGTATGCCAAGCCAATGTTGTGCTTTCATTTGTATAACTGCAGCTGAAAAAGCTTTGCATCTGTGCACACAAGCTTTTACACATGGCATCTGAACTGGGCACCAATTCAGACCCATGCTTTCAACTTGACTGTGGCAGACATGACTAGCAATGGTATGGATGATGCTCCATTTAAAGCAAAAAAGTGGTGTGTTGAAGAGTACAGGATTTTTGTGGCACTCCTCGTGAAGTGCTATAACTGGAGGCTGCTGCAGTAGGAATATATCAGGTCTCAGTATAAGGCTGAGTCTTGGAATAGCTTGTCTGAGGCTGTCACCAGTGCAACTGGCATTCCAATAACTGGGAAGCAATGTTGTTAACAATACAGTGACGCGAAGATGCACATGCGGGAACTCCTGAACTGATGGGAGGATGTGCAAAAACCCCTCATTTGTGTAAGTACACTGACCCATCACTAGTCAATGCTATAGTATGTATTAGCCAGCCAATACAGTTATTCAATATGCTTTCATATATCTATTGTTTTCTTTTCTGTATTATAGAGATAGAGCAAAGATGGCAGAAAACTCTGAGGTACATTAGGAGAGACTAACTCAGAGTGGCAAGGGTAAGTATGCATCAGGTCTGAATGCAAGACAGAGAAGTATTTTCAATCCATCACTGTATACCATCTTGAGCAGGCATATCCTAACTTTGATATCAAGCATACATTCCTACTCCACTAGCTCTTGGTGACTGCATTTAGCACATCGGCTTAATCATGTATGAGTTCAATACCCAAAAACACACAGATCTTTTTTCAGGAGATTATTTTGAAGATATTAACTGCAATACTTCATGGCATTAACTGAGGTTCAGCCTGCTATACCTCCACATGTGGCTGCAGTGACCCCACCACAGGCAGCACAGACACCCAGAACATCTGTGTCACAAACTATCAGCATTCCCTACACAAGTCCTGCCCTATCTGTTCCACCTGTTTTAGGTAGCTCTATCCCATCTGCTTGTGTAGTGGTACCTTCTGTGAGAATTAGTAGTGGAAGTGGAAATTTTGTCAACCATCAGCAGCTGACAGTGCTGGTGGGGTGTATTATGTACAGGGGCACTGGTACATAAATTAGCAGAGTTGAAAAGGTCCTGCATTGTATTACCAAAATGATACCACACCTGACACTGACCCAGGCAACTGACACAGGAGACAATGATGACAGTTTTGAAGGTGAGAACTAGATTCTCACTGTTCTCAGGCTGGACATGGATGTACCTCTAATGTCCCCTACCTATTCCCAATCATGGTGTTACCCAACCATTTGTGTCCCTCACCATCCATATTTGTTTTCTATATTTGTATGTCTGTACTCCTACCTAAACTGCCCTACCTACCTGATCCTCTCATTTCTTATCACATTGAAAACATTCCTCTCTCAAAACAAAAAGAAAAAGGACACCTGCCCCACAAAAAACAAACTAGGCTGGACCAGGTTAATTTATTTAACAGTTGTTGACCAGAAAAGTCTGACTAGGACAGAGCCTATTTTCAGCACAGGCCCGAGGCGAAACAGTCCAGATGCATGTCTTTTGGAATGTGGGAGGAAACCAAAGTACACAGAGGTTACCCATGCAAACAAAGGGAGAACATGCAGACTCCACACAGAAGGCACCCCAGCTGAGAATTGAACCAGAGAACCTCTTGTTGTGAAGCAACAACATTAACAACTGCACCATTTAATTGCATTAAGAGAAGAAAAAACTGTTGCTTCCTGACCAGTACTCTGCAGGAAAAGAACTGACATGTCAGGAATTTATGCTGCACAGATTAGTGGAGAAAAAGTCTCTAACCTTCAGGAAAATTTAAATCCGCAACAAAGATGTCCCAGGTGCCCAAGTAAAACATCCCTTTCATAAGGAAAGAGGAAGTTGCTGGTCTCTGAATGTGTAAGTATACAAATGCCTCATCTGCTACATAGATTTTCCATAAATAATATATATGTAGTAATTACCTCATGTATACTGACAACCACTTACTCCTAAAATAAATACAATATGTGAGAGATGTAATTACACTATGAATTTGGAATCAGGTTGTCAGCACACACATCATCTCTCACACAAAACAAGCTCACAACACATAAACCCACATATATGGAGGTACTCAGTAGGAGCCTACCAAAATATCAGAGACTTCATAAGGGCAAACCACTTGCACACAGCACAAAGCAAATATAATCCATTGCAAATAACGACACACACACCAGTGTCTCAGCAAATAAGCCCCCTAAGGCAAAATACCTTAAAACCAAATGTCCTGGTCATAGCCAACTCCATAGTGAGACACAAAGGTATCCCCCTCACCAGGCTAAACAAGGAGAAGATCAGTCAGCAGTCTGTCAGGTGCCAGGATCTGTCAAATCACACATGCACTCAAGTCACTCAACAACAATTACCACTATGACTCTGTCATAGTACATGTTGGGGTGAATAACTTGAGGAGTACCTCTCTGATCTATATGAAGAGAAACACAACTGAACTCTCAGATTATGTGTCCCAGGCAGGTATGTCCCTAGCCCTAAGCAGTATTCTACCTTCACTCAGGATGATGCCGCAATATAGACAAAAAAAAAATATTAACTTCAACAATTGGCTTAGCTTCTGGTGTCAGTTCAGTTGGATCCAGCATCTGTCAGCCTGGAAAGACATGGTTGACAGACCATGCTGCCTTGTCAGAGATGGTCTACACCTGTCTCCTCTAGGCTTTCAGATGCTGGCAGAGACCCTTGCCTCCCCCATAGTGCCATTTTTAGGAAATGTCAAGACAACACAATTTATGACATAAAAAATTCCACTCAAGACAAACTGAAGGTTATGCTGCTTAATGCTAGGAGCCTAGACATGAAACTTCATTCCCTGTAAGCACTCCTCACCTTGGCTGTGCAGTCACTGAGACATGGTGCAAGGCCACAGACAGCATCCCATACATGCAAGGCTACAATAACATCCACATATTCAGACCCCAAAATAAGTGTGAAAGAACCAAAGATGGAGGTGTATCCATCTTCGTTAAAGCTAAATACACCTCGAGACTGGTTAAACATTATGACCCTGAACTACTCCAAGTCCAACTAACTATAGGAAAATCACCCTACCACATCATAATTAGCTACAGGTCCCTCACCATGAACCAAGAAAAGCACACTCATCCCTGGACTTACTAGAGTCATTCACTATACAGCCAAACACTTTGTTTGTGGGTGATTTCAACTATCCTTCCATTGATTGGGTGACATATGTAAGTATAAACATGCTCACCCTGAGGCTGTTAGACTTCATCAATACAAATGCCCTAGACTTATACTCACTAACATGGGAAGTCACTGCACTACCCCCTGTATATTGCCCTCCCTATTAAGGTCAGACCATAAATCTGTCTCATTTAAATTAATGATCAGACCTGATACTCCCACAGGAGCAAAAAAAAAAATGAAAACTTTCTACAAAACAAATGCAGCCTATTAGCCGATGATATAAAAAGTGTCAAAGCCCCTGGTAATACAGCCAACAATGATTCCTATGCAGAGGAGTACATAAATGCCCTGGATAATCACTTAAACAACTGTCTAGACTCAGCTATACCTGACTGGATCAAAACCAGGTCCTCCCGAAAAAAAAAAAAACAGGCCGCCCTGATGGACTTCATCTAAATAGGTTATATAACAAAAAACGAAACTGATGTCTAAGAATAAGAGGGAAGTTACTCAGCAGAAGAAGAATACCCTCCACAGCTTGAAGAAGCAAATCAGATATCTTGTAATGTCCTCTAAAGCTAGTTACAAAGCTAAACTAGCATCTCTAGCTAAGGATAAATTTAGTTATGTCTGAAATCTAAAAGGGAATGGCCAACTATATGCCAAACTTATAGTGGATGGTACCTGTCATACTGAACCTGAGGAAATTGTCAACCTTCTAGCTAATAGATTTGGCACAAACTTCACCACCCCCCCCCCGTTCCTACCAGCCTTATCCCAAAGCATACCAGACACCAGTCCTCTACCTAGTATCTCCAAGGAGCAGGTTATATTCGCACTCTGCAAGGCCAAAAACATGGCCTCTATGGGACCAGATAACATTCTAGGCTGCTTATTAAACAATCTAAATCAAGAGCTAATGGAACCACTTGACACTGTCTTTAACCTCAGCTTGAGCACTGGCTTTGTTCCGGCAGAGTGGAGAACAGCAACATTAATACCCTTGCACAAGGAAGGTCCATCAATAACCCTGGGAACTATAGACCCATAAGCCTAACCTGCCTATCTACAAGGCCATGGAAAGAATCATCATGGACCTTATCAACAAGGACATAAGTGACCTTCAAACTCTTGATCAGACCCAGGTTGGCTTTGTTAAGGGTAGATCATGTTTAATGAACATAATGGACTTCTTTGAGAATGTCAACAAAGCCCTGGATGAAGGTAAAACAGTACATATTGCCTGTCTTGACTTAGCCAAGACTTTTGACACAACCCTCCACTCGGGTGTTATTGAGAAACTTTCTCTGCTGGAGACTAACCCATACATTACTAGATGGGTAGCCAACTGGCTCACCAACAGAACACGTACTGTCAAAGTTGTGGATTCCACCTCTACCGGTAGAATAGTTTACCAGTGGAGTACCACAAGGATCCATGCTGGGCCCTCTACTGTTTGGAATCTATTTCTTGGAAGTCCAGGTGAAAGCAGATGGCGTGTGGTTTATCATCTTTGCTGGTGATTACAAACTGGGCACAATCATTGATTCCCCAAATGATTTAACATATTATAAAAGAGGCTAACACAGACAAACAATCAGTGTCAAAGCCACAGACTAAAACTAAATGTAAAAAGTACATTATTATCCCTTTTGGTGGAGAATAGGTCTCTGCAAATTACAATATTGACAGCACTCCCTTAAGCTCAAACCCAATGGTGCAAGATTTGTGAACAGAGGTTGATAGCAATCTAAACTTCAATCACCATGTGTCCACAGTAGTAAGGAAAGCCTTCAATGTTTTTCATCTCATAAGTACAGGCATCACATCAAAGACTAAGGTTGTTATAATTCCTCTGTACTCAACTTTCATCAGACCACTAATGGAGTAGAATGCTCCCTTTTGCATGTACCTCACCAGACACCTGCACCAGCTGGAAAGACCACAAAAGTTTCTCACAAAACATAACCTATATGGAATGACTGGAAGCCCTGTCACTGTACTCTGTAGCCCATAGGCTGCTGAGATGCAAATTGTGCCTGGCCTGCAGAGCACTCTCTGACCCTGCCCTAATGGAAATGCTGCATATCTGCAAATCAAATGGGGCAAGAGTCACTCACTCTTGGGATCTCAACTTAGCCTGTGACATTAACAGAACATGTTGGAGAGAAAGATACATCTCCCAGAGATTGCCACTCCTCTAGAATAAACTCCCAATTGATGTGAAGCAGAGCTCCTCAATAACCCTATTCAAGTTCAACCTAGAGAATTGGATGAGAGACTGTAAATTCACCCCAGGGGTGGCACCTATGTCCCTCATGGACAGGGGCAGTTGCTGCTGATCACAGACTTGGTCTGCAAATAATAACCATCTAACCAAGGTCAGTTAGGGAACATGGGTATAACATGGCTAGGCTTGTGAAGGCCCTAGGGATATTAGCCTAACCTCCTATGAACCTATCAAAGTGTGAACCAAAATTTTTAATGAATAAAATTCTTGTAAAAGCACTAAGCCCTGTGATGGAAATATTACTGTCATATCTAGAGTAAACAGGTCATGGACTTCAAAATGTGAATGAGCCTGGGGCTACTTTCACCAAATAGCAATTCTCTCTGCTTCATGTTCTGCCTCATTTCTTAGTTTTCCCTATTTATCTTTATTGATTTATTCTGTCTGGTCCTAGATTGCCTTGGCAGCAGAACACATTCCCGATTGTATGTTCAGTAAATATGTGTGTGTGTGTGTGTGTGTGTGTGTGTGTGTGTGTGTGTGTGCGTGTGTGTGTGTGTGTGTGTGTGTGTGTGTGTGTGAAGACATAAGTCTATAGGTGTTTACTAGGCTAACGACCACAAGGGCATTTTTAAACTTAGCCATGCATCTCATATCTCTGACTAGTTTTGGTACACTTGATAAGTAAAACGCAAACCGAAGAAAACAAACTACAGAACTGTAAACTGTCATTGACCCCAAGCAAGTAAAGCAAGGATCCAGACACAGGGTTAGTGCTTTCATTTTATTTAATTATTACTAGAACTTCTTCAGAAGCAAATATTAAAACTACACTATACTTTTTAAAAAAAAATCTAATAAAAAGATCTCATGAATTGAATAACCAATGAGATCAAAAGGAAATGTAGGTGTCAATGATGTTTTGAAAACTGAATGAAATAATCTTCTTAAAGTGCTCACACATAAAACAACATAAGTAACATCAATAAAAAAATAACAAAGTCAAAATAATGAAAAACGTGCATTAAAATGAAACAAAATAAAATGCTGATTGCATAAATAAATAATATCCATATCTTTGCCTCTGTAAAAAAAAACATTTGATATTAATAGTTTCATTGAGAAATGGTAACCAATCAGTTGCTAGATCTAGCTGCCAAGAAGTCTCCCGGGATTCTAGTAAAGTTTTGAAATCATCACAAACTACCCTGTTGCAGTGCTTATATTCAACCGATGAAGAATTACTAATATATCTGCACTGCTTGCAGTGTCCACAGAAGAAGGTACCAAAAACAGTTGAAGAACCATGTCACCGCTTGGCAGGAGTATATCTCTCAAGAAGGGACTTGATGTTAAAGTTAAATAACTTCTTGAAAGTAAAGAAAGGTTTAGCGCCTATATAACATTGATCAAATCTGGATTGCCAAGTAAAACTTTCCAATTGTCAACAATAATGTCCCTAACAAGCCACATTTCATTTAAAATTGGTAGAGGAAAGGCCAAAAGAAAATTCTTACTTCTTTCACTATCAGACAGCGATAAACCTGTGTTCATATTACCTACATTACTTGAATTAATTAAAATGGGATGTGCAAAACTGTCCCTCAGTTTGACAACCTCTTCTTCTATTTTACCAAGCCAGGAAGTTTTGTAACCCCTGTTTACAAAAAAAGTTCTGAGTTTAAACTTTTCACTCAGAAAATGTCTCCATCCATGGTGAGTCAGCTGAAACATAAGTATACAGGGTACACAGCCCAGTACTTTATGCAAGCACCATGGCGCATGCTTCTGTATAGCTGCCAATGGGGAGGGGGGTGCTGTAACAGGCTATTTTGTCAAGATATATGTGAAACACAATGTTTTGTAATAAACACATAATATGCATAGGTGAAGTTAAGGAACAACACTATTTAAATGGTGAGATAATTTCTCTATTGAAATATTAAAATAATAATAATATTAATAATAATAATAATAATAATAATAATAATAATAATAGCAATGATAGTAATATGTCAAACAGAGTATTCATGATGACCTGTATATAGCTCATAGTACAATTGTAAATGGTGATTTCTTTAAGATATGTCAAAACATGCTATATGACTAGCTTATGCTTCCTGCATTTTTCCATGCCGATACCTATACTACACAATGGCCCCCATTAGTCAGAGCTTGGCAACATATGTTTTATTTGTTTTTAATATTATTTTATGCATATGTTAACTAGTTAAGTCAATTGGACTCAAGTGTCCTTTGCAAGGGGTAAACAGAGCAACATTCTTGTTAAACAAAAAAGTAATTGTCAATGGTAGCTAGTTACTTAGAAAAAATGTATATTCTACATTAATATAGAAAACAGTGCCATTTATTAGATATGGATGTGGGTGAGAGGAGCTTCACTTCAGTGCATGTGTGTGTGTGTGTGTGTGTGTGTGTGTGTGTGTGTGTGTGTGTGTGTGTGTGTGCTAAATGTTTCTGCTTGGGCTATGATATGAATGGGAGGAGGGGTGTTATCACTGCAAGAAAGCATCAAAAGATCAGTGGCACACACAAGCAAAAACATGACCATGAAACTAAGCAAAGTAATGAGAAAATGCAACACCAGACCTGACCAAATGTCAACATGTTTCACAAGGCGCAGAGATAGTTATGTGCAAGATGAAGAGTCTTCAACATCATTTGATAAAGGGACGGAGCAAAATTACTATACAACCAAGATTTAATCCTTTGATTATCCTTGCTAGGCTTTGAACTTTTCATTGTGACACTGGAGTTTTGCAACTCTTGCTTGCTATAAATCAACTTCAAAAGTCTTTCTAAATTAAAATTTAAAACTGAATCTTCCTCTTCGACGATGAGATATCATTCTCTTCTTTTAAGCAGCTAGGAAAGACTCGGTTTCTGTTTCATCTGTTGCCAAAAGATATACTGCTGCAGCAGCCTTCAGTTTGTTCTGAACTAACAATATACCATGGAGTGTTACATGTTCTCAGCACAACACTTTTGTATAACTGACTATAGACTGTGCATAGCTCTTTTGATGATTAGGATTCTTCTGCCACTATGAGTGGATGAAAGTGAATGCACTGATGATCAGAATCCTTGATCTGCATTTGCTGAAAAAACCTTGCCAAAAACACATTTTAAGGGCCTTTGTGTGTGGGGGGGGGGCAAGCTTCATTGTCCCTTCTAATGGTTGCCTCCCATCTCCCCAGTCTTGTATATACGAACTCCATGGTCATGCCAACAGAAAGATGGGGCAAATTCCTCCAAAAAGGGAATCGATTCTGGCACAACTCAGCAACAGTGATTTCTTATGAAAAAACTCTGATCGTCGATGAGTTGAAACTTAGGCAATTGAAGCTCGAACATTCAGTCTTCAGTAGCTTAACCAGGACTCCCTGTTGGTAAATTCTGAAGAAGTAAAACAACTGGGGATAGCACACTTGTTGCTGGGTGATACTGTTGTAGTCCTCAAGTCGAACACATGCAACTTTGCATTCTTGTTCCCATACCCAAATGTTTTCGTAGATGAGATGTAAGCAGTAACCAAGGAACAATAGGACAGGCCTAGAAAGGCAAACATTAAATATGTCTGTCATGCCATATTGATTGAGATACTATTTAAGTTACAAAAACATATTTAAATGTGTTGTAGTAATATCTGACTCAGTGCAATCACATATTGTCATAATGTATTGTTGCAGTACATATTAGTTAAATCCACATTTTTTTCAAGTGCACAATTATTTTTAAATAAAAGGGATTGATTGCTGTTATTTGATCATTATTCTGCTTGTGCAGGACATATGGTTTTTTTTTTTGTGACAAACTTGGTATCATACCTCTCAACTGTCCCTGAATTTTCTTTATATTTTTGCTTGGTCCATCATAAAATGTTTGATTCTTTGGTAAATCAATGAGGACTGAAGTCAGTTAGTAGTGTCAAAATGTTAAAATTTTATACTTTGTATTATTCAGAAAATGCATGCTGATACAAAACCAGTTATGCTATTAACTTTTAAGTGAATTATAGTTATATATTTTCCTGATAATGGGTGTATGTTCCCCCATTTTTGTCATTAAATTATACTTTACAATGGCTACTGTTCATGTGCAGCAAAGATGAAATACATTTATTGTTATCATTATTTTATCACAATCAGGTGTCTACGGTGTACACAGTCAACACATTTTCTATAACTGTTGGGGGGTGCCTATCTACTGATGAAAGCACATTAACTCTCTTGTCATCTGCTCTTTATAATAATCACTAACCTGGCTGGAAAGACTAGTGTGCATTTGTGTGAAATTTAATTTGAATATTTCACTATAGTTGCACTGATGCCTGTGTGTGTTTATGTGAAAAAAAAAACGTGCTGATCACTACTTTTTACCACAGTCAGGCATCTGGGTGAGGTGTACTTAGTTAACAAAGAGAATAAACAGAAATGTAAAAATTGTAGGAGGTGTCTGTGGATGAAAACAGCTTTGTCTTTTCTAATGTGATTAAAACAGTCATTATTCTGGCCTTGCAGGATTGCAGTGCATGTCAGTGAAGCAACTCAGAATACTTTACTCTAGTTATTGTGTTGGAGTGAAACAAATATGAAATGTGTCATTGTGGTCATTATTATTATTTTTCCTACAATCAGACATTTGAGTTGCACAGAGCAACAGTTCAGTTATAATTTCTGGGTGTGGTGGCTGTCTGTAGATGAAAATGACAAACTCTGTTGTCATGATCAGGCTGAATAATTATTAATCTGGCTTTTATAGGGCTAATGTGCATTTGGATAACACAGTCTGGATCTACTTTACTGTGGTCATCTTTATCACAATCAAAGTGGCTATAATTGTTGAGAACAGACACTGGATGATCATAATGGCAATAGTTTGAGTGGTCTGCTATGGTTGTAATGCTCTGAAATGTTTACTTTTTGTTTTATTGGCTAGTAATTCTTGTTTTAACTCTGGAAAAAATGTCCAAGACTACAAATTTAAAAACACTCAAATGTTGATTTATTATGCAATGCATTGCAATACATTATTTATAATAATAAACAATCATAGTAACAGAAAATAATCTTGTAGGTAACCATACATATAAAAGGTGAATCCAAAAAACATGTGTGTTTATATATAGTAAAAAAACATAAAATCATAGCCACCACAGGAAATATTGAAAACTGAAAATCCAAACCACGAAGGACCCAAAAACATGGCAAAAAGCTGAAATAAATTTTAATGTGGTAAGCACTTTCACACCTGACAAGGCACAACTTCAGACCATAAATACAAAGGAACAGCAAACATCATTTAAAAAGATTATATGACTTTAAAAGTGGTTTTAAAAGATCAATCCCATTTGGCCCAAATCCTCTGAGCTTGTAACTTAATAATCCATCTAACTTCATGTTGTTCTGTTTTATTTCTCAAAGCACCAAACCTTTGATCTTCATTTAATAACTCTAAAACCACTTTCATTTATGTCTTTCTAGTGCATTCTTAATGTCTGATTTCCGTATTTCTTAAATATGTTCTCTAATATGCTCTCTTAAAGAGTGATTGGTATTCCCAATACAAAAAGCAGAACAGGTGGTACATTGAGCGGGTCTATGTTACCATATAGAAACATCAGATAGCCAAACACCTAAACATCGACACATAAAGATTGAAGTAGCAAAACTACGAACAGCCACTTTAGCGGCTTTTTTCCCAGGGGAAAAAATCGCTTGTCCATCATTGGCACTTTGCCCTTTTCTACTGTAGAGTGACCTGGGAGTTGTTATATTTAGTTAGGGGGGATGTGGGGGGGTGAAGCCCCCCACTTTCGTAGGGTTTGACAGTTTCTTTGGGTTTTGGTCGGCCAAGTGATTTTTTTCCATTGGGAAAAGATTCACTGAAGTAGCCATTCGTAGTTTTGCTAGTTTGATCTTTGTGTGTTGCTGTTTTGGTGTTTGGTTATCTGACATTTCAATTTGGTAATATAGACCCCATTGAACTCAGTACATCAAATTCCTACTTGTGCAGTCTGCAAATAGGTTAAACCTAAAACTTTTCTTAGTAGTAGAATGAACAAAATAATTTTTAGTGTTTCTATACCTACAGAAATTGCATGACCTCCACTGAAACATGCCTACTGGTTCCAAATGGCCCATCATAACAGGTTCATTCTTATAACAAAGCAATCTTTTAAGAGGTTTTTTTGTTTTTAAAAGAAAAATGTGGTTGATAACCTACAATCCGTTGAATCTTCTTGTTGCCTAACAAAGTGGGCCAATTTTTCTTAACTATATTACAAATAACATTTACATCACTTGAGTAAAATAGTGAAACACTCAAATTCTCTGATATTTTTGACCGAGTAAAGCCCTGTGACTCATTCTGTATGGCTGCTGAAAAATATGGTTTCACTCTAACATTTCTTTGCTGATTAACTTCTTTTTGCATACTCTAAACTTCTTTTGTTTGATATCCTCTGTCCAAAACTTGTATCAAGATAAAAGTCAAAGTTCAAAAGATTAGATTTTATTGGCTATCTCATCAAAGGCTGGAAGACAAATATCAAGTGGACATTTATTGCTTAGTTGCTGCTGGTGCTTACTCACATCTTCCAGCAAAGGATTTTCAATAGGCCTACAAAACTCAATAAGTAGATTACTTTACTCAAACCTCATGTCAAGATTCAATTTCTGCCATCCCTTAAGTAAGTAAGCAATTCCGGATAATTGTGCCCATACCTAGGCATTGTTAAAACTCTGAGGCCCCCTGGAATGACATTAACATGTAAACAGGCCTCCATATGCAAATGCTGCCACAGCAGCCATTTTAATTTAAATAAATCATTCTCTAGTTCTCATATATTAGAATGAAAACTTTCCAGATTCAAACCTGCCAAATCTGTTTGAATATTAATTTCAGGAATGTTTCAAAGTAGCAGAATGTTTCAAAGTAGCAGAGGATTGCTTTCTAAAAGTGTATAATTATTTCTAAACAATCAGTTTGATAACTAGACGTGGAACTCTTGGGATTAAAATCCAGTTCACTGTGATATACTTCAGCCATGCTCTACCAAAAAACTCAATAAATTAAAATCAGCAAAGAGAAATGCACCATAATTTTAGTAGAGCAACATGTATAGTGTAAAAAAATATAGATTTTTACACTATGCATGTTGCTATACTAAAAATGTGATTTGTTTAGCTACTTGCACAGAATGTACATGTTTTTATACTGGCAAAACAAACAGAATGTTGAAGGAACATATTTTTCAACATGTAGGTGATATACGTAAAAATGTAAAAAGGAGTGCAGTAGCTTAATATATTAGCATGTATCCACAGCATGGTTGTAAGTTTATGGTCTTGGATGTTTTAGCCCCTACAATTAGATGTGGTGATATAATCAATGCAACAGAAATAAAAGAAACTTGCTGGTTAGCTGACTTAAGAGCTGATGTTCCACCAGGCATAAATGGTTTTATACCTTTAAAACCTATTTTAAAAGCTAGGAGAAGATAATTGATTAATAGTTGCATTGATTAATTGAATGTCTAAGTTGGGAAATGATGTGATTGGTTATATATATCTATTTATATGTGTTTTGCCATGGTTATTTTACTTTTGTTTTTCCAATGCTCATTCTTTTGGAAATATGCTCAACTTCTTTTAGTTGATAGCTTCTGTCCAAAATTTCTTGTTGTAAAAGTTGCAATTCTTCCTCAAAATGATTATCATTATTATTTTTTTTGGATAATTTCATACCCTGACTTTTCAAACTATTCTTATGTGTGTGTGTATGTATATATATATATATATATATATATATATATATATATATATATATATATATATTAACCTGGATGGATACTATTCCTGTGTAATAGATTGTGCTTTCTACAGAATTTCCTATAAAAACCTGTATCAAAATAAAAGTCAGATGTCTTATTGATCTTCACATCCAAGAACTCCATTTCCTGAGCTAAATATTTATAAGTGAACCTCAAAAAAGAGGTAGTAGTATGGAGATAATCTATTAACTCCATTAATAATATGGGGGTACCTTTCCATAGGAAAAATACATCATCAACAAATCTTTTTCAATATTTAATATATTGTGAAAATCTATTTCCCTCCAGGACATATGTGATTTCCCATTGGGCTAAAACCATGTTAGTATAGCTATTTGCATATGGCATACTGATAGCTACTCCCAATTTCTGCCAATAGTAAATACAATTGAACAGAAATATGTTATTCTCTAAAATCAACTCAAGAAAAAAGCAAAAAAGACGGTCCTTTCTCCAAACCAGAAATCTGTCCACCTGTCAGAGACAGTGAGGATATTGAGGATATATTCCAAACCAGGGACCCTTCACTGGATCCCACATTCACTTGATCATCACAAGGGGCGCTTGTTCCATGGATTTTTTCCTCTATTTCCTCCCCTGGCTCTATGAGCAGCCCATCCTGGAAGAATCCATGTTCCTGATTAGCAGTGGACATGACAGTTGATGCAAATGTGTTACATAGGAAAATGAGTTACTTGGCCAACATGAGGAAATGCCTGTTTCCCCACTCTAGTGTGATCTCTGAGTTGGTATATAGAAGTGGGGAGTGTGGGGGTCGCAGCCCCCACCGGTGTGGATTTGATATGGTGTGATGTGTCTTACAGTGGAAATGCTGGCCAAGTAACTAATTTCTCTATGTAACACATTTGCAGATGTATACGTTTGCTTAAGTGAACATTCACTGTTTTATGTTCGTTGAATAGCAGTTCACTGAAGTGCTATTTTGAGGAAGTAATATGGACCTCTCAAACTCACCCAAGAATGGAATGTGCCCTTTAAGGGAAAGAGCTGTATAGACTAATCACTTTGGGCATCTACTGTGGCATACAGTATCCAGGAAAACATTGATAACAGACTGTGTGCCATAGCAAATCTAGTCACTCAGTGGTGTAAAATATGGCTCTATGTGATTTCGTCATGTTGACTAATGTTGGCAAATGGGCATTGGTATTTGCAGGTAACAAGTAGGATGAGGTCCCAGCCTACTCTGACCTATGTCAAGGACCCATGTTAATGGTGAGAGGGGTGTAAATGCACTTATTGGCTTACCATAAAGGCCAGCAGCCCTGGATCGATAAGCTACTGGCCAGCCGGTGTCCAGTCGCTCAGCTTGTGTTACCTGTGATAGCTCTGTTGAGAGAAAGCTGGACATAAAACCAATTAATCTGTCAATCATGAAGAAAACTAAGGGTTGCTATACTCAATATAGTTTTACTGACAGTACACAGCTTGGATGTGAGTAAGCAGGAGGCTGGACATCCTATGCATCCTATGTATCCTGGAAACAAGATAGAAGGGCACTGCAGTAAAACCACTTGGCTTGGGATCCAGAGACTACTGCTTAGGAGGAGGTCAGTCTAGAACATTTCACACTATGCCTCTCAGCAAGATTCTTATAGTGAAGAAAATAGTACATTCAAACAGCAGTTGAAGGACCAACTAGATAAATCAGGACAACATGAACTGGTGTTGAAAACGGATTACCTGAATGCACATATCAGGACAAATATATCAGGATACGAGGACTGCCTGGATCTACATGGGTGTGAAAACATGAGTATAAAAGTAAAAGCTGTTTGGCAAATGGCTTGATGGTGGCCAACACATGGCACAGCAAGAGAGACAGTCACAAGATCACATACAAGAGTGGCCAACATGCAACTTGGGTAGATTTCCTCCTAATAAGGAAAGGCACTGGTATAGAATCAGCAATTGCAAAATAAACTCCCAATGAAACCGTTATCACACAGCATAAATCATTGGTTCCCACAATTAGCATAAGCTACTGATTGCCACAATGAGCAGCAAGCAATGGTCAGTGAAGGCTTTTAGATCAAGAGAGACTAGGCTGAAGTTGAATGGAAACAAAGCACAATGATTCAAGTAATTACTCAGAGCTCTAGCACCTCAAGAAGGAGATGAAATAGGTGCACTTGAAAAAGAATAGTAGCACCTCAAACCAGCATGTATGAGGACTACAAAGCATATGTACTGCTGAGCCAGATATGGAAATAAGATATATAAGGAAAGCTGGTGGTGGAATGCAGAAATACAGAAAGTCATTGAAAGAAAGAAAGAGTGCAGGAAAAAGTGGGAGGTAAACAGACAGACCAAGCTAGGAAGGAATACTGGTTGACTAACAAAGAGGCCAAGAAAGGAGTTGTAATAGAAAAGAACAATGCATCAGAAGCACTCTAACAGCTTCTAGAAGTTGACTCACAAGATGGCACAATGAAACTATATCAGGTTGCAAGGCAGATACAGAAAGATAAACAAGATAGACAGATACACCTCATAAAGGATGCCAGCAACAACCTGCTCACTAGTCTACAGGACATCAAAGCATGTCTATATTACATGCTCAAACAGTGAAATGTTCGAATACGTAATAACTGGCCCCTAAATGTTGAAACGCCGTAATGTTGAACTGCAAAAAAACCCATAAAAACACCCAAACAAACCATAAAAATGCTCTAAGCAGGGGGGGCAAGCACCCCTTCATTTCCTACGTGGGGGCCTGCACCCCCACACTCCCCCACTACTTAAATATACCAATTCTGAGACTGCACTACAGTGCAGACTATGAAAAACTTCCATGTTTGCACTGTATGGAGATCTCCACTGAACTGTTCGACATTCCGACGGTTCGACATTTAGGGGTTGATTATTACATGTTCGAACATTTCACTGATCGATCACATAATATAGACCCCCATCAAAGCAGATGGAAGAAATACTTCTAGCAGCCTCTGAATGAAGAAAACTTCTCATAAGCTGCACTTCCCTATGTCTATGATGAGAGAAGAGGAAGAATCCACCACAGAAGAAGTAAGAACAGAGCGAAGGAAAATGAAGTTAGGGAAAGCATCAGCCTCAGATGATGTTACAGGAGATATGATTTAAATGTTTTGTCAGACAGGGAAAGAAATGAAGCTTGAGGGTACACATAGCAGTATGGTGAGAAAGGCATATCCAAGATGACTGAAGAATAAGCATTCTAGAGCCAATGCTTAAGAACAAAGGGACATTTACAACTGTGGGCAGTACAGAGGCATACAACTCCTGCCACATTACATGAAAATTCAAGAGGGGATGATTGATAAATGAATTTGCAAAGCAGTAGAAAGTAAGATGGGTAATGAGAAGTACAGATTTTGATCAGGATCCAGCACAACTGACCCAGTGTTTGCAGTGAGACAGATAGCTGAGAAGTAGGTCAAGATGAGGAAAGTGTCCTACTGGGCATTCCTAGACTTGGAGAAAACATATGACAAGGTCCCCAGAAAGCTGACTTGGGCAGTCCTGCTATAGTCCAAAGTCCCAGAAACAATGTACAAGGATTCAATGACTCAAGTACAAACAGCGTTCAGTCTCACAGATGGGTTCCCAGTGGGAATGGGTGTGTATCTGGGTTCATCTCTGAAACGACTTCTATTCATACTGGTAATAGACTACATTAGCAAACAGGTCAGAGAGTACAGATCAGCAAAGTTGCTCTATACTCTGAGCAAGAACTTCAGCAAATGATAGGGGAACAGAATACAAAACTGAAATCACGTGGGATGAAACTGAGTACAGCTAAGACAGTTGTGATGGCAGCAAATGGGTGAAATCAGAAGAAACTGAGAATTGAGATAGAAGGGAAAATAGTGGAAAAGGTTAACAGCTTCAAGTATCTGGGAGGGATGGTTGAGGAGAAGGGAAGTCTGAAATAAAGAAAGCTAGAATCAAAAGGGCTACAGAAAGGGTATATTGTATGGCAGAAGACTGCAAAAGCAGATGAAAAAGAGAGATGTACAAAACAGTAGTGCTACCAGTACTACTGTATGGACAGATACCTGAGTAGTAAAGGCAGAGTAACTGAGGAAGTTAGAGGTGATGGAGATAAAGTGCCTGAGTCAGGTGGTAGGATGCACACTGTGGGACATACAAAGAGATGAGGACATAAGAGCAGAAGCCAAAGTAGCTCCAATTGCAGAAAAGGTCAAATAGAACAGATTACAGTGGTTCAGGTGCATGTACATAAAAACATAAGACAGTTTGTTGAAGAAGATCTGTGACAGGAAGATGTCAATAAATAATGAGAGCATCCAGCAAAGAGCTGGATGGATTGAGTGAGAGAAGACCTGTGACATTCATGCATGAGTGTTGAAGAATGTAGGAGAATGGCATTCAATGAGAGAGAGAGAGAGAGACAGAGAGAAAGAGAGAGAGAGGGAGAGAGAGACAGAGAGACAGACAGAGAGAGAGAGAGAGAGAGAGAGAGACAGAGAGAGAGAGAGAGAGAGAGAGACAGAGAGAGAGAGAGAGAGAGAGAGACAGAGAGAGAGAGAGAGAGAGAGAGAGAGAGAGAGAGGCAGAGAGAGAGAGACTGCAACAGCTGAAGCAGCACCTAGACTCCATGTAGAAAATGGTAACAAGAAGGCCGCTGATAATGATGATGGTGATGAGCCAGATGCTGGCCAGGTCATCATCTACATGAGTGCCCTCCCTCCCCATCTAACAGCTTCTCTGGAGAAGCTAGTGGCTTTATATGAATGCCCCATTTTCTAAGGAACTCAATATGCACATCCCAGGTATCCCAGGAACACCATCCTTGGCATACAATGTGAGATTCTTGACCCTATAGCTGTTCATAGCAGTATCCCATCACTCCTGTTAAGGACAGTATTAGAGTGAGTCAAACTGCTTCCCTCCCTCCAGGATAGCTAAGTTGATAATGTATACTCATTCTCACAATCTTCCAGCTGTGATGTCTGTTAAATAAAAAATCAGAATTCAATACACAGGAGGTTCAGATTCAAAAGTTTACTAGTGTACTCCAGGAGGCAAAAAACCATACAAGTACAGAATTTTGTCTGACATGATGCAGGAAGTACAGAATATTTTATAGTGTTTGCATTCAAGTTATGCCCACCTTACTGACGTGGTTAGTCACAAGGCATCTACATCACTTTTACTAACAGTATTCTATTCATCTAATAATGCTGATGCAGTACATTTAAAAAAACTTTTCCTTTAGACACAATACGGCCTTACTATCCAGCTGGCCAGTCATAATGTCTTTCTGTAAAGTTACTTCTTAAAGGTCTCATATCAGTTTGAATACAATAGCAGATTCAGACTTTAAATTCACCTCTTTGTTCACTGTTTCACTTTCCCACCAGCTGTGTTCTTATCTTACAGGGACAAATTACTACATCAGTAAAGGAAGATTCAAGGACAAGTTGTCTTATCAGGAAGAAGCGGAAGATTTACACATTTTAATTTCCTGACTCAGCAGATAATCACTTATGAAAAGCATAACATTAAGCTTGCTGAGCTGGCAGCTGCCAGGGTC
The DNA here is from genome assembly GCF_019279795.1 of Protopterus annectens. Lineage (NCBI taxonomy): Eukaryota > Metazoa > Chordata > Ceratodontiformes > Protopteridae > Protopterus > Protopterus annectens. Next base: position 884,737,497 of record NC_056732.1, read on the forward strand.
AGGGGTCAAAGCACACTGCAGTTTCAGAAGTTACTTGCATTTACACATGAATTTATCCCTTCTGTTATATGATTAATAGAATAAAATGCATTATAAACTACCTTGCTTTTAAACTAGCATTTCACATATATTTAAATACATATTTTTCTAACATTTTCCCCCTATTAATACTTTTATTCTATTTTGAAGTATGCATAGTGTCATTTCATCTCCTAGCCTTTCCCACTCAGGATTTTCAGCTAGGTGAGTCATTTAATCTATACTTCAGAAAAAGCGTCATCTGAAATCAATCTTTCAATTTCAATATCTTGGTAGAAAGTTTCAGTAACAGATACATCAACAAAATCTTTGATTAATCTTTTCATGCAGGGAATTCCACAGCAAACACATGCTCCTATTAGGAGTATACCCACACAAATAGCAATTAGAATGTTCATTAGGATGGAACCCCACCCCCCAAACAGATTCTGGAAGAAGTCCGTCAGTGGGTTTGGTCCTGGTTCAGTCATGGCTGATACTTGCTCAATTACCTTTAGGTGATTATTTATCTCATGGCGATTGTCAGGGATGAAAGCACAGCATTCTTCTTTGATAAGCGCACACGTACCACCTCTCGCCGCTAGGGTAAAGTCAAGAGCCATCCGATTTTGTAGCACAACAGTTCTCATTGCATTCAGTTCATCAGTCACCAATTCTAGGGCGGAAAAAGTTGCATTACTCATTACTTTGAGAAGTTTTGACAACTTCCTCAGCTCCCAGATCGATTTGACTGCTCCATAGGCTGGTAGTATTCCTGCCCAGGATATAACACTGTCACCCAAGTCCATATGAGTCAATTCACGTTTGTCTTTTACTGAATTATGGTCTTTCCAACCAGCTTCGATCTTCCCAACTGGATTCACAGGTTTCTTAACTGGACCTTCAGATTTTCGAGCTGTTTCCCTTACGTTTCGTATCTTACCCAAAGGTAATTCTGCAGTATGTCTTATTGCTGGAACCAGATAACCCAAAAACAACTGCGGACCAATTCTCAGGTAACCATTTATATGCCTTTTTCCCACAAATAAAATAACAGTTTTCTACTTTAGTACTAATACGCATCAGCCCTGCATGAAACATTTTCTGATCTCTAACTGACAATTGTTTAAACAAAACAGGGTTTTGTCATACTTCATTCAATGTTGTTTTCATTGTGCTCAAATATGAATCATAGTTAGTATTACAAATAGTACCTCCACTTTTAACTTCAATGTAACACTTGTAGGATATCGTAATATTACAATTACTCCATCCTACTTGGAGGGTATCATTTTTAAAAAAGCACACAATTCCCTTTTGTGTAACAGGTAAAAATAATGCTATTTTGTCTTGTGATCTCACAGTTCCTGTGTTGAAAAGTAAATTCTCCCAAGTCCCAGGGACAGCGGACATTATCAGTCCTCCATATGCTGTTGGTATAGCTGTACAAACCCAGCAATTTGAAATGTTCATAGTCTCTGCATACACACGTTTCATGGCCAGGTATGTGTTAAAATTTGGATGCCAGTCTATAGACGTTTCATCACGCCTTCCCACTTTCACTTGTGTGGTTGTGTGTAGGATGAACCACAGCAAGAGAAAAATTGTCACAATTACAGTTAATAAATGTACACACAACAAAATGATTATGCAACATCTCTGGGGTTGATCTAAACTTCTATTCGCTTTGCTTTTGGCCATCTCGGTCTGGTTGTGTATCAGTCTCAAAGTTTTTATCAAGTTGAAAGTTCTTTACCGGTTTACAATGCGTCAAATGAACCCAGGACGTCCTCTCAGCTACTCTGACTGCAGTAGGCATTGCCAACAGAACCTGGTACGGACCTTCCCACTTTGGACTCACCCAGTTTTTCCTTTTTGTCACTTTCAGCCAGACCCACGACCCTGGGGCCAAGACTGCTTCCACCGGTCTGGTCTGTTCCTTATCTGAAAAAGAGTTAAACTGCAAAACAGATTTGTTCCTTAACAATTTTTTCATATATTCTGCTAACGAACTGTCAGCGTCCTGCTCTGCAGGCATGAGAGCTTTCCACTGAGGCACATAATATGCTCTCCCAAAAACCATTTAAAAGGGAGTCAAACCCTTTACATTTGGAACCATTCTCATACTCAGCAGTGCTAAAGGCAGACAGTAAATCCAATTATTTTGGGACTCCTCTACTAGCTTCCTAAGCTTACTTTTTAGGGTACCATTGTACCTTTCCACCAGTCCTGCTGACTGTGGGTGGTAGGCACAATGGTTCTTTAAGGAGATACCAAAAAATCTTCCAAGCTAGTGAATTGTCTGATTCACAAAATGTGTGCCATTGTCACTATAAATCCTCTCCAGAATGCCAAATCTAGGGATTACTTCTTTTATCAGGGCTTTTGCCACTGTTGCTGCATCCGGGTTTTTGGTTGGAAAAGCTTCTACCCATTTAGAAAACATGTCTACAATAACTAAACAAAACTTCTTCCCTTCACATTTATTAAATTCTATGAAATCCATACAAATAGTATGGAACGAGTATGGTGGTATAGGAAAACTTCCTTGCTTGGTTTTAAATGCTCCTTGTGCATGGTGCTTGTTACAAGTATGACAAGCTGCACAAAATTTTTTTGTGTAGTTTATGTATCCATATGTTTGGAATATTCGATTTACTAACTGTACCATCCCCCCTGTTGAGACATGGCACTGCCCATGGCACAACAAAGCTGCATATCTAAATAAATTAGACGGCAATATCGTTTTTTTTTCTTTGGAAATGTACAGTCCATTCTCAAAAATTGCACCTCGTTTTACCCATTTTTGTTTTTCTGCTTTTGTAGTAAGCGTCTGCATTGTTTTTAACATGTCTAAATCTAAAATCTCAGAGGGTTGTAATTCCCCATTTAAAAGTAAAGTTTCTGAGTCTGAGGCTGCTTGCTTTGCAGCTGCATCAGCTCGTGCATTACCTTTTGAAATCTTATCCTGTTGTTTTGTATGAGCTACACATTTACAAATAGCTACTTTGGTAGGTAACTGAATAGATTCTAATAGCTCCAAAATAAATTGCGCATGATTAATAGGTTTTCCACTGGATGTAATCATTCCTCTATTTTTCCATTGTTGTGCAAATACATGTACTGTAGAAAAAGCATACTGACTGTCAGTATATATGTTTACACACTTGTTTTTTGCTAAAGTACATGCTTTCATCAAAGCTATCAACTCTGCTGCTTGTGCAGATAAGTTGTGTGGTAAGGATTGAGCTTCTAAAATTTCAGTGTCTGTAACTACTGCATATTCCACCAGATTCTTCCCTGTAGGACCCCTTCTGCATGAGCCATCCACGTAATATGTCAACTCAGCATTATCCAAGGGCATATCTGTAAGATCTTGTCTAGGTAAAGCTAACTGTTCAATTTCCTGCAGGCAGCTGTGTGGTGTGCCCTCCACAGGAGTTGGAAGTAATGTTGATGGATTCAATGTCGTACATCGTTCAATTGTCATATGAGGTTGGCTCAGCAGTATAGTCATACATGAAAGATGTCTCGCAGGAGAAAGGTATGCCATTTTCTCTTGTAGTAAAATTATTGCAACTGCATAAGGCACTCTCAATGTGAGAGGGTGAAATAACACCACTGAGGCCGAAGCCTGTACTGCCATTGCGGCTGCAACTACTGCTTGTACACAGTGAGGCAAAGATCGCGCCACTGGGTCTAACTGTGATGAATAGTAAGCTATGGGGCGGTGCTTGTCCCCATGTTGTTGCGTCAATACTGACGTCATGTACCCTTGCTTACAATCTATGGTATGAAAAAAACGTTTGTGATAATTTGGAAGTCCTAAAACTAATGAAGAAGCTACCAACTGCTTCAACCTGCAGAAAGCCATTTCTGCTTCTGTTGTCCATTGTAAAATATCTTGTGCTGCCATTGGTGTCTTATATATCAAATCAGTCAGTGGAGCAGATTCTAAAGCATAATTTGGTATCCAGCTCCGACAAAAATTAGTTGTACCTAAGAAAGACATAATTTCTTTCTTGGTTGTTGGTTTGGGTGCTTGCAAAATTGCTGTTTTTCTTTCCTCATCTAGTATTCTACCTTCATTGGATATTACATATCCCAAGTATCTAACTTGTTTTCTCCAAAGTTGTAACTTACTTTTGTTTACTTTGTGTCCTTGTATTGCTAAAAATTTCAATAATGCTACAGTATCCTCCCTGCACTGCTGCTGGGTGGGGGCTGCTAGCAAGATGTCATCTACATAAAGTAGAATTTGACTACCTCCCGGTGGGGTAAACCCTGCCAGGTTGCTAGCCATTTCTTGTGCAAATATTGTTGGGCTCTCACAATATCCCTGTGGTAGTCGAGTATATGTATACCTTTTACCCTGAAATGTAAATGCAAACCAATATTGACTATCAGGATGTATAGGTATTGAAAAGAAAGCATTGCTAATATCTACCACAGAGAAATACTTCTGTTGCGGTTCTAAATCATTTAACAAGGTATGTGGGTCTGGCACCGTAGGTATTCTAGGTATTACTGCATTATTTACAGCTTGTAAATCTTGTACCATCCGCCATTCCCCGTTTGCTTTTTTAACAGGAAATAGGGGTGTATTACATGGTGAATCAGGAGATTATACCAGTACTCCTTCTTTGAGTAATGCTGCTATTATAGGCTTAATTCCTATTTCTGCATCCTTTCTCAAAGGGTATTGTCTTTTCTGTGGTCTAAAAGCTGACTTTGGGGTAATTGTAACTGGTCCTGCTGTTCGAATAAGTCCTACATCTGACTTGCCTGTTGACCACAGAGTTGTTGGAATTTCACACAAGGCCTTTTCTTCTTCTTCTAATAAAATGCTAATCAGCTGTCCTCGCTAGATTGCAAGTGTACAGCTGGATGTGTCTGTGTCAACCAATTCAGTTTTTGTTTTGTATCCCTTGTCCTGACAGTTCTAAATCAGTCTGTTTCTCCCATCTTGTTACTTTTTCTCCTAAGTCTGCCCATTTAACACTTTTGTTCTTTGTCAGGCTGACATGTGGCAACCGATTTGATCTATACAATGCAAGGAATCCTTGAGGTAATGAACAGCTAACTACACTGTTCCCCTCTGTATCCCAGTACAAAGTACGCAAAACCAATCTAGTTGCACGATTTCTAAACAGTTCTTGCTCATACTCTCTATCAGGTCCTGGTGTAGTACAGTAGTATAGAGTACAGTGTAACAAATGCTGTTGATCAGTGTCAAGGGAGGGGGCTTTACTGATGGCTACGTTCATCAGTTCCTCGGTCACTGCCCCTGGACCAGTCGTGACTAGGTCCTGGCTGTACCAATAAAAGGTTTCACCCTCCGATCGCACTACAAAGGTATCCGTTTGTCTCTGTGCCCCCATACCATGTACAGTTGGAACTACTGCTATGCCAAATATCTGCATAAGGTCCCTGACCAATAGGTTTACTGGACACTTTGCAGAAACAACTACTTTACTTCTCTGGGTCATACCTGAAACAGGGTCAGTTATTGCTATATCATGGGAGAGTGGCTCCCTGTATAGCTGTCCGTTTGCTGCTTTTACTAATATATATAATCAGGTGATTCGGAATGTTCTGGTAACTTGGAGGGGTGTATCAAAGTCCGTGATGCTCCTGAGTCACACAGGAATTTGACTTCCCTTCCCTCCACCAGAAGTGTCACTTCTGGTTTTGTATCTGCTAGGTAGAGCTCCAGGCTCAACAATGCTAAATCTAAAATTTCATTTCCATTTTCATCTAAGTCAATTTGTACTTCCTCTACTCCTTCTACTACATTGGCATTTGTCTTTTCTATTCTAGCTGTTACTGGTGATTCCAGACTTTCATATGATGTATCCTCACTATCATATAGTCAGTCCTCATCCCCTTTATCTTCCATCGTTGCTTTCTTATTTTGTTTACAGTCCCTAGCTAGATGCCCTTTCTTTCCACACTTGAAGCATTCACCTCTCTTTTTCCTCTCTTCAAAATCTTCTGATCGTTTGTCAGACTGCTTGTTTCCCTGGGCATTCTTCTTGCCCTTTTTACCTGACTGCAATACAAATACTTCAGCTCCGTCTTCAGCAGTGAAGACTTGCACCTTCTTTTTCTTTTTACTATTAAAATGTCTCTCAGCATGTCTAGCGTATTCGAGTAAGGCTTGTAGCCGCCCTGTTCGATGATCTATCATATGCTTCATAATGAAGCTACTAATAGGTGCAATGCAACCTTTCAAAAATGCATTTTTTAATTGTTGTTCATACGGGGAATCAGTTGTTTGGTTCTCAGGAACCGACATACCGCTATGATTATTAAAGCATTCTAATAATCTAGCATAATATCCATCTATTGTCTCATTTTCCTGTTGTATGCATTGATTAATGCAAGTCCAGTCTGCTCTAGGTTTCCATTTCTCAGAGATTCTGTCTGTCAGACCTTTCACTCTGTTGTCTAACTCTGCGTCACTATGTGGGAGTGGCCTAAGTTCTGCATTACGAGGATTCCAGGTGCCACAAATCATGTGCCAATCTGGACCTATAATTTGTCTTACTACTTTTCTACTTCTTCCCCATTCAAGTGGTAACTTAACCTCATGCCTTGTAAATCTTCTAAAAATTTCGTAAAATTAACTTTCGGATGGGGGATTCCCTCAGTAGCCTTCCGGATATCTTCCAGTGTCCATGGTCTATATACTAAGAGTGTTGGATCCTGCCCTTCCTGTCCTGCCTGAGGATTTGGAACTTCTATAAGTGGGCATATTTCTTCCTCACTCTCATCCTGTAGATTTCTCTCTATCTGGTATAATTCTGTGTCCCTATGTGTTTTACGTGTTCGGGACCTAGTCTCAATAGGATCTCTAACAAATGGTTGTGGTCTTACTGAAACTTCAGGATAACGCGGAGGTGGACCAGCCTGTCCACTCACTTCATATCCTGAAAAGGGTAAGGGAGGGGGTAAGGGAGGAGGAGGAGGAGCTGTAGCTATTACCAAGTTATTATCCTCTTTGTCTAAAAATAATGTTTTTGAATTTTTAAGCTTCTGTTCCCTATGATTTGCTTCCTCAATCCACCTGTGTGCTTGAGGTATGCCTAGTTGGCGTTGCTTTTTTGCCTGACCTCCTGCATCAGATTTAAGCTGTTTAAGGAGTTTAACTAGTGTAAGTTTATCTAGTTTACCATCAAATTCATATTTGTTAACCCATTTCGTATAATACCTAACATTATCAGCACACTGTAATTGCATGTATTTTGCGTCTTCGGTTAGGGGCGGATCTCGCGAGGTTTTAGTGCACTGATTACCCATGTCAAAGAAAATGTTACGTAACCCTTTTTTATCACGTGATGTCAATTTCTTAGTTCCTGTTTACAGTTTATCTAGAATAACTGTCTACCTTATTCTGTTACCCTGATCTATGACAAAATATACAGTACTTCCTTTTGTCCCTGATCTGCAAAACAAATCTTGACAATAATATACTGAAACCTAGTCCCTGATCTAAAACAGAAAAAAAGCAAACTCTTCCTACCTGAGCCTCCTGGTCTTGAAAATGGTCAAATTCCGCTCTTCGGCCACAGATCAGAAAGTGGCCAGCATCTTTACACACGACAATTCAGTCGGAGGTCTTTTCACTCAAGAAGAACCATTTTGGTAACTTCTCCTGCGCAGTATTCGACCACCGATACATTCTGATCTGCAGCTTACCAAGGGAAATCCGGCTCGAAGGACCAAACTGTTAAATAAAAAATCAGAATTCAATACACAGGAGGTTCAGATTCAAAAGTTTACTAGTGTACACCAGGAGGCAAAAAACCATACAAGTACAGAATTTTGTCTGACATGATGCAGGAAGTACAGAATATTTTATAGTGTTTGCATTCAAGTTATGCCCACCTTACTGACGTGGTTAGTCACAAGGCATCTACATCACTTTTACTAACAGTATTCTATTCATCTAATAATGCTGATGCAGTACATTTAAAAAAACTTTTCCTTTAGATACAATACGGCCTTGCTATCCAGCTGGCCAGTCATAATGTCTTTCTGTAAAGTTACTTCTTAAAGGTCTCATATCAGTTTGAATACAATAGCAGATTCAGAATTTAAATTCACCTCTTTGTTCACTGTTTCACTTTCCCACCAGCTGTGTTCTTATCTTACAGGGACAAATTACTACATCAGGAAAAGAAGATCCAAGGACAAGTTATCTTATCAGGAAGAAGCGGAAGATTTACACATTTTAATTTCCTGACCCAGCAGATAATCACTTATGAAAAGCATAACATTAAGCTTGCTGAGCTGGCAGCTGCCAGGGTCAGGGGTCAAAGCACACTGCAGTTTCAGAAGCTACTTGCATTTACACATGAATTTATCCCTTCTGTTATATGATTAATAGAATAAAATGCATTATAAACTACCTTGCTTTTAAACTAGCATTTCACATATATTTAAATACATATTTTTCTAACAATGTCCATAATCAAATTTGGGTTATCTTGGTTGTAGTTAGGTCTTTATTTTGCTGTGCCACAAGCCCAAGGCCAAAGCCTGATCTTTTTCTTTATCCTTTTTTTTTTCATATTCCAAATGAATAAATGGATACCTGAACATTGTTCTCTGCTAGTTTACTTCCACAGTTGTGTCTGAATGATACATTAGTTTAATGAGTTTGGTCTGTTTTGTGTTTAATAAGTTGGTTTCACTTTGCATTGTTTTGGAATGATTCACAATATTTTCTTTTCATATCTATATTTACTTATTTTCTTACAGCTGTACAGCAGGTAGTAATAATGGTTCACAGCCTTTGTCGATCCTGTTCAGTTTCTAGCTAGGGTGCCTTCTATATGGAGTCTGTGCGATATCCCTATGTCTATGTGAGTTTTTGCATGAAGTCTGTTTTTCCCACATAAAAAAGACATGCCATTAGCTGAACTGAAAATCCTCTAAAATGCTTGCAAGTATATACAGAACTTGCGCATGTGTGAGTGTGTGCATGTGTGTGCCCTTTCTCACTTTACATACATTTCTTGAGAAATAGGCTTCTGTTCCACTGCAACTCTAAACAGGATACAGCAGGTTGCTTAGAATGAATGATTTTATGGTTCTACCACAGCTGTTGATCCTTTAGGTTGAATGTATATCTCACAGTAAGCAGTCTGCATAGTAACCAGCAGATAACATAAAAGTGGTTGTATTTAAGAATTCCACTCACAACTGTATCAAAAGGTTTGCTGAAGGCTTCCACACAGCACACCACTGTTTGAAGCTTAAGACTCACAAGGAAAAAAAAAAATCAAGTAATATCCCGGGGGGGTTGTGGGAAAGAAAAAAAACTTGTTCATGTTGCAAACTCACATCTGAAAAGCGGTCCCAAAACATATAATTTTTATCTGGAGTACATGGTAATTAATATTAATGTTTGCACTGGTGGCATGGCTCTGGAAAGATCAAGTTAAGATAATAAATATTGTTTGTCTTAGTTTTCTGTCTATAGTTCTCATAAAGTTTCTTGCTAGAACTGCTGCAAAGGTAGTTACCAGGCATAGAGTCCAGGACACCACTGACGAGCCTTAACTAATTTCCAGAGTCACTGTCTGGTTAAGCGACTTGTTAAAAGTCACACAAGAGACAAAGAGAGACTGACAAAATCAAACACTGAGATATAGGAAGCAGATCATTAACTGCCACTGCCAAACTACATGTTGGGTTTTTAACATTTAACTGAATTACTGTTTTCTATCTAAGTCCAGAAGACTTCGTTTAGATTGACTTAATGACTTTACAAATTGAGTAATGTACTGCCAAAATGCACATCATTCATTTGCAAGGTTTAATCAATTTGATCATTTTCAAATGTTTTCAGTGAGGTTAGATAGTAGATGCATTCTTAGCACAGACTAATGCATGAGGGAATGTTAACCATTAGAGAGCAATTTTGCAAGTTTTCAGCTCGCTCTAGCATCAACTGCAGTTTATTAAAAATGCAGCACTAACGATGCCCCTTGCTATTTTAATTTAATTTTAGCAGCACAACTACAATACCTCGGTGGCTACTTGGCCAAATGGGAGGAAATAGAGCAAGCTTATTTTTTTTTCTGAGCCATTGATTAATTGGGTTGTTGGTTTCACCTATTGTATAAAATTACAAAAGAAACTTTTCCATCTAGCAGCTATATAACATTTCTGTACACATTTGTAAAACCTTAGATAAAATGTATACAATATTTGTGTAAAATTTGTTTAGACTGTTGAAAGATTTAGAATGTATAATTTGAAAACAAAAACACAAAGGAAATAATAAAAAATGCATATGAATGAATACACACACACACACACACACACACACACACACACACACACACACATATATGTGTGTGTGTGTGTGTGTGTATGTATATGTATATCACATGGAGCTACAAAGACATGAATATGGTAGAAGAATCACAGCTGGATATACTTGTTTCTTATCTTTCAGCTTGATAGAAACAGCATGCTTCAAGTATGACCTTCTTTGAGAACATTTTTCTAATTGTTAATTAGAGAACATCTGGTATCAATCCTGCTACAAGGAAACGGATACCACTGTCATTTGTAGGATAACTAAACACTTGCTGTCTTCAGAATCTATCAAACTCATTTACCTTCAGTCTCAAAGGGGGAGGCTAAAGTTAATAACCATGAAATAAAGTTGACAAAAGCTGTGCACACAATGATACACATCATTTGCCTTGGTTATCAAAATTAAATAGTTGTTCTAAGTGGATGACTTGTTTTGTCATAAGCGTCCCTTGTAGCAGAACATAAAAAATGCACTGCATGAGTGACAAACACTGTCTGCAGCACGTTGTGACATGCCCGGTCGGTGTAAGATAACTTGTAACATTCTGTGAGTAAATAAAATTCAGCATGTTATGCTTATTTTTTATGGTTCCCCCTGCTTTCATTATATGATGCTATAGTATAGTATTCAGAGAGTATGCTATGGCTCATCTATTGATATTGAGTGATAAAATGGCTAAATTCAACATCTCTTTCCAACTTGATGACTCCACCTGCTTACGCAAAGTCCCTTACTGCCAAATTCTATACACATGGGCACAGCTGCATAGAAGTATCTGTCCTGCAGATTAAAAAATAAACCCTTATTGTGGAACCCAAATGTAAACAGCCTTTGTAATGTAAGGGAAAACAGTTAATTGCATGCAAAAGTAAATGTTAACTCTCAATATGCAAAAACAGCTCTTGCTAAAATAAACAGGGAACTTCATGACTGATCAAATCAACCAAAGCCAGACATGAAGTAAAAATAGCCACACAGGAAAAGGACAGACAAAAACCCTTATTTAACTATGTAATAAACCTTAGAAGCAATGCCCAGCATTGTACAGAGCTAAAAGGAAATTATATAATTACTCTAATCCAGACAACACAGCCAATCTACTTGTGGATAAATTTAGCTCTGCCTTAACACCCCTCTTTACTCCTACATTCCCCAATCTCAGAACCGCATCTATACCTCCCTCTCAAGTCTCCCATGAACAATTCCTAACAACACTCTTCAAAGCCAAGAACACAGTTTCCACGGAGCCAGATAGCATACCAGGCTGCTTTCTGACCAGCCTGAAACAGGAGACATTCAGACAACCTAGAGGGGCTATTCATTGTCAGTCTCCAAACAGATTTTGTGCCAGATGAATGGATTACAGCAACTGTCATCCCTTTGCAAAAGGTTGGACATCAACAGGCACGGGAAATTATAGACCTATAAGTCTGACTAGCTTCATCTGAAACTCTGTGTAAAGAATCATTAATGTGTTAATAAATCAGGATATAGGTAACCTACAAACTCTCAACCTAAGCCACTTCAGATTTATTAAAGGCAGATCCTGCCTATTTAACCTGGTTGACTTCTTTGAGAAGGGTACTGATGCAATGGATGAGGGCAAAGCAGTACACACCTCATATCTAAACCTTGTAAAGACATTCAATAATATCCTGCACTCTGTTATTACAGATAATAGACTATCTCAGCTAAATGTCTGTCCCTATGTAACTCATTATGTGGCAAACTGGCACAAAAGCATTACGCAGGAAATTATAGTGGGCTGTTCTACCTCTTCCAAAAGACCTGCACTTGCAGTTTACCCCAGGATTTAGTCCTTGAGCAACTTCTCTTTGGAATTTACTTCTCAGAGATACTGTCAGGGTTCATGACTGATCAACTTTTCAGAGGGCTGTAAACTTGCTGTTATGCCAAATATGCAGAAGACACCAATATCCCCCAAGAGGATCTTTCCCAAACCAATTGCTGGTGTTAAAACCATGAAGAAAAACAAAATGCAACTAAATGTATAGTAATATCCCTTGTTAGGCAAGAAGTCCCTTGTAACTATCACACTGGCATCAACCCCATGAAAACTGATTCCATAGTTAAGGATCTGGAAATCTGTGTAGACAACAGACTTTCCTTCAGTTGCCATGTATCCACTATTGTACAACTAATTACTAAGGGCATGGTGTCCACATCCAGGATGTGATGATTACATTGCATTCTGAACTCATCAGGATGATCACTAAGTGTAGTGCCCCCTTTGTTATGTAGCTGGTCAACTACTTGACACAACTTGAATGCCCACAGTGCTTTCTTATTAAGAATATCAAGGGCTTTATCATAACAGCTATGTGATCCATCTCAATGTCTTGTCGCTGTTCTTGTTGTGATACAGGTTACTAAGCGATGATATTTGCCCCATGTACAGAGCTTCACTAGACCTTATCCTGTCAGACTACTGAATATTCACAAGTCCAGTGGAGGCCTAAATACCTGCTCAAGAGAGCTCAGTCGGTTTTGAAGCATAAACAGAACATGTTGGAAATACAGATGTGTATCACAGAGAATACCACTTCTTTGGAATAATTTTCCTTTCTACATAAAGCAACATATTTTTGTTACACTACTCAAAATGTAATCTGGATGAATGGATTGACAACTGCAAATTCAGCCCTGGTTTAACACCCTTGTCTTTCATGGAAACAGGGCAGCATGTAACTGTTCTTCTCAAATCTGGGATATTCGTATTTAAAATATGAGGGCTAAAAACTTAATGGTAATGTATGGCTAGGCTATCAAAGGTCTTCACAGATCAACAGCCTATTAATTACCAATGAGCCTATGAAGGTTCAGGTGAAATGGAGAAACAATGAAAGAAGGAAGAATGCAATGAAAAAAAGAAAGCTGAAAGGAAGAATGAAGGAAGAAAATAAGAAAATAAGGAGGGAGTGAAAAATAAAGGAGGGTTAGAAAGTAGAGTTTAAATGATTCAAAGTTAAAAGAGCCATGCTGTGCAAGGACTAAGTCATTTTTTGGACCTCCAAATCATAAGACAAATGGTATGATACAGTGAAGCATAGTATAAAGATATAAAGTAATTATGAGCAATAAAAATCATGTACTTATCATTACAGCAGCTCAAGAAGATCAGCTCTCTCCTCTTTTACTGATGACAAAAGCTGCCAGGTATTAAGACCATGCAGGAGGTAAAACTTCCCAGGCTGCCAAATAACTACCCCTACCCATAATGTACTGTAGATATAATCCTCTTCAAACATGAGGCATGATGCAGAAAGGCATCAGTAAGTTATTAGAAAGGCAGACTATATCAGAGACAGGGAGAAGTGGCTGTATATGTCATGGATCATTGGCTTGATCTTCCAGATCTTTTGTTACATAAACTAAATAACTATCATGGATGAGGACAGGATGTCCATCCTCTGTAACAGCAAGATGGAGTCCCAAACAAATCCTCCTCCAAGGTCCTTGTTATAGAATCATATTCCGTATTAGTCTGATCCCAAAAGAGCACCTGGATGACCACATCACATTCATCTTATAGTGCATTACAAAGCTGTTGAGAATAGACTAAGTATGTGATGCTCTGATGTCATCCAGAGTTGCATTAAAGGGGAAAAAACTGTGGATCTTGTAAATGCTGACATAATTAGGCTTTGGTGCTTGTGGAAGAATCTGATTATATTTAAGGTTGCAGTATTTAAGATATTTAGACCACAGTTATGCTAAAGTGCTTTTGGCAACTTTCTAACTTTTTTATTGAAAGAAGAAATAAATACTTGGGTATCTTTATGCATAGCCATATTAATCAAAAATTTAAACTTGAAATGATATTGCGTACCCATGCAGTATGAAGTATGTCTGGTTAAATTTCTAGGAAAAATCCACAGTTTGCTGGAGATACAGACTGAGGGTTGTATCAGAAGAGATTTTTGGCATTAAAGAAGGTTACTTAAGAGTGCGACATTTTTGCTACAAGAGATTGATTGTGTAGGTTTCACATACAATGTGTGCATCTTAAGATTCTCCAGGAAAAAGTCATAAGAAAAAATAATAGTTTCCAAAAAGAACATATTTTAAATCAGCACAGCCCATAGTCTAAAATGAGGCAATGTCAACTTCTCCCATATAATAGTAATGCTCTGAGGTGATACTTGATCCCTTAGGGGATATCTCAGTAAAAAAGTCCTCTCCAGGAATGCTTTTCAAGCACTTTATGCTAGAGAAAAAGGAGCTGACATCTTTGATACAGAGATGGCAGCAAATGGATATTTAACAGATATATATCTCAGCTCAGAATCAAAAATCTGTGAAGGACAATCCAGGATTAATGGAACTGAGATTTAGAAAGGGTTCAATCATTTGGCTGTGACCCAAATAGAGAAATAGGACCACCTGTCCTCATCAATCTTATTTTTATTTATGTATATATTTGGATCTACAAGATCAGTACAATTGCTCCCCTTCCTGCATCTAATTGACCAATTAATTTCTCCATTTGGTGGAAGTGTTCTTTGGCCCATTAGAGAGTTTAGCATATGGGAACAGGCCAGGTAGCAGATCCTGTAGTCTGTCCTACTCCCACACTTTTGGAAGCCTGGGAGCTTAATTACAGCTGCCTCTGGAGGCACCTGCTTGCTTCTGTGCATGTGCAACCTACCAACCAAGCAAAATACCACTTGCAGCATGGCCATGCCAGGTTCTTTATACCAAGTGTAATACATATGTATTCCTATAGGTGCCACCCACATACAAGCCAGACATGCAGGAAAGCATGTTGATTTCCTCCCTCAAAAGTGGGCAAGCTGGCACTGGTCACTGATTCCCACAACCTTCCATGTCCCTTCAACTCTTGTGCTTTTATCCAATCAGATGTTACCTGGGGTGGAGTCATGACCTTATTACTCTGTGCAATATGGCCAAGTATTTGTTCTCATATGTTTAACAAGTAATCAGTTTATATCAAGAAGAAGTGATGATCATGTAAACCACTCAAAAGAGGAAAAAGAGTAATTGGCTTCAAGTAAGACTAGAGGAGACATGCATTTAGCTTGAGGGAATTAATATATGGATAGAGTTTGCAAGATGTATATATTTGTAGGGGCTTTGCCATCATGTGGGATAGAAGGACTGCAATCAATTTTGTTTAGGCCAGTATAAGACTGTGAGAATATCCCTTGCCCTGTGACGTATCAATTTCTGGATAAATGTCATCATTAGCGGAAACTGAGGAAAAAGGTGCAGAAGAGTCTAGGAAACCTTCTTAGGAGCAGATTATCTCTAAGCCTCTCACCAAGTGAAGGAATGAGAGAGAAGTAGCTGTTGCATTTAGAGATGGTTGGGGGCACAAATGGGTGAGAACAATTCTTTCTCTTCTTTAAGAACAATTTCAGCCATATTCAATGCTTGAAGAACCATTTGGAAGGCATCAGTTGATAACCAAATGTGTATGCCATAGAAATATATTCAGCCAGAAAATGATTCACTACCAGAATGCCATCTGGTATAATAGTCAATTTCCAAACCATCATCCTTCTTATCGGATGGGATATCATGATGCTCTCACTTGCATACTGATGCACCAAACTGCAGATATGTTACTGGATTCAATGGCACAGCCACTCTGTGAGGAATGTAAGCTTGAAAGGTTTAAATGTGATTGTCCTAATCTCTGGAATGTTGATATTTTGAGTGAATTCACCACAAACAGTGCAATGCACAAACACAAGCTGTATTGCTAAAGTCTGACAGTTAGTACTGAGTCTCTGGAATACACCTGTTACTTAAATGACTCTGTGGCAGCACATATTAATGCAGTTAATGCAGTGATACATTTTTTTATGGGCCAAATGGTACTAAGTCCGAAGACAGGTGAATACCATACTTTAAAATACCTTCAATTACAGAATGATAATGCAATGACATGAATTGTCTATATGAGATGTGTTGCTGTGTGTTGGCATACTACAACAGTGTTAAGGGGGTAACCTCACTTGTTTGCTGCTGTTCACCACTAGTGAGCTATGCACACCTCCACTCAAACATGGAACCCAAAAGGTGAATGGGATACATTGCTTCTCCAGCATTACTAAAGTCTGAAAATTAATACTGAGTCTCTGGAATATACCTGCTACTTAACTGACTCTATGGCAGCATGTGTTAATGCAGTTAATGCAGTGATGCATTCCTTTTGGGGGCCAGATAGTACTTGGTTCAAATACAACTGTAGCTAATACTTATAACTACTTTTGTATTACTGTTGCTGCACATTGGTGTGTGATGTGCACCACTGTGCAATAATGTTTTAAAGAAAAGAAATGGGGAAGGTAGGGCAGTGCTGAAATGAGGAGCATGCACATGGAAGAACAAATGGAAAGCAATACAGGAATGTGCAGGAGGGGGGTAGGAAAGAACCATAGCTATCCATTTCTTCAACAGTAAAAACTGATAATATATGTAAAATTTTAGCTTAATTTGGACTGACACTTCCAGAGAAAGGGGTGACACAACACAATAATGTTGTATAGCCAATTGGACTGAATCAAGTATGTTAAGAAGACATGTGCAAAATAGAGAGCTATGTATGGGACAATTATTTTTTGTGGGACTGGTGCCCTTTTTTGTCAGAAAGAGGAATGTTGGGAAGGTTCATATCTATGTCTGGGTGTGGTAAGTTGGATAGGTGAGGAATCAATTACAGACAGACAAAACAAACAAGCCAAAACACAGGGACGGTGATAGGCACAAGATGTTGGTGGACACCATGGTTGGGGCAAGGGTTGGGACATCCAGGACCCATGGTTGTCAATTAGCTGACACTGAGAATCGAGTGCTCACCTACTGAACTGTCATCACTATCACCTTACTCTACCACTGGCTGAAGTGCTTGACATCTCCTACTCCTCCTGGTACTAAGTAAAATGAGGGAGATCGGTTCCTCCAGCCACTGTAGATGTGCACCAACAGTGCAGCACACAACCCTATGCACCATCCCTGGCAATTTGGTGAGGGTGAATAAATGCAACACCTTAGCCACTACTCCCAGAGAGAACCACTGGACTATCCTCCAGGGCAGGACTATCTGAGGAGGCAGGTAGTGCAGGGGCAGCAGAGGTGGTGCTGCCAGGTTACCTCCCAGATATGCTGGGCAATGGTGCCATAGGTGGTGGAGAGGGGCAGGCAGATCTAGTGGGGCAGGCCTACCCCATTGTGCTGTGGAGCATTTCACAATGTGGTACACATGGATGACATGGGCACATTCTGACCACACGTAATTAAATAAAATCAAAAAATTAAAAAAATAAATAAATGAAAAAATAAAATAAAAAAAAGAGAGATAAGGTTTGGAGTGAGAGAAAAAAGAGATAAGCTTAGTGCCTTCATATGTGACATACAAAAAACATGAATACAATTATTTAACTCTATTATTTTAACCTTTACTTTAAAGAATATCACCCCCTAACAGATAACTTTTACTTTTAAGACCACCAACCCCTAATGGATATACACTATACTACAGATTTCAGCAAATACTCATTTACATGGGCATAGATTGCACATATATGTGTTCCAATTATATAGATTACAGTTTACAGCAGGACATGTGTGCTACTGGTATAGAGATTTTACTTTAAACATTAAGTTACACATAATTGAATAATTAACAATATTGTTATTTGAAACCACAACCTCTGCCTAAAGTCTAATATTGTGCTCCTGGTTTGTTCTACAGACTAACACATGCATATTTGCTTTTGCAGTCGAGGTATGCATTCTCAATTTGATACAACTCTATAAAATACCAAAACAGCTATATTTAGCTTTTAATGCTACAATAACACAACTTTCTGCTGCATGCATACCACATGCATCCCTCATCCTCACCAATCTAGTGACATGGGTCTTAACACTGACCTCATTTTCCATGGCAGCTGTAGAAAACACAGAATAGAACAGAATACCATTATGAATAGCAATCTTGCCTATATTCAGCTTTTAATTCTTACTGTCTGTAGTTGATACTTACATGGCTGTTTGATTCAACAGTCCAAAATTCCCCAATTCAACCATCGAGGGTATCCCTCTTCCTCCTCTGGAGATCATTGTAGTGATACCTACATTCTTCACCAGTGTGGGGGATACTGGTGGCACTGGTTACAGCCTGGGACAAATTATCCCAAGCCTCTGACTTATGCTCGGACCCAGAATAGTCCTCCTGAAGTAGCCTGACATTGTGGTGTTTCACTAGGAGTGCTACAAAAATCTTGGACTCCTGGAACCCTTTCTCTGAGCCCTAAATTTCAAACCATCTCCACAAATGCCTGCCATGTCTGCCATGTATCAAGAGCAATGGACACTGTTGGAAAATGTTGTGCACTGCTTACCATCTCTCAAATAAAGTGCTTGAGAGTACGCACCCCTGAGCCCCGTATTTGTGCAATGGTAAGCAGTACGCAACAGTGGCAAGCAAAGAAAACTTACCCAGGAAGTTGTGCATGTTTGTTAGACAAATGTGAAAGCCATGCCAGTCCAGATAGCAGAAATATACTACAGGAATATAGTATACAGTATAACCACTGTCATAAATTTGATAATAATCTGATAATACATAATGAAATTCGGACAACAGTAAACGTTTATGGATCATGGATCATGTCTATGGTAGTCTTACACTTACACCTATTTCCATAAAAGGGATGGGGAAACACTTGTCTATGTTGCAGTTCACTGCTGTCAGGGTCTTGTCTGCTTCTTGGGAGGGCCATTTGTCCAGTTTGCATACTGCTGCATTTTATGTAAATCAGATAAACACAGCCAAACCTGACATTCATTTTTTTTTTCAATTCCCAGAAACACTGGCCAAAAAAAAAAAAAAAAAAAAAGGAGAGAGAGAGAGAGAGAGAGAGAGAGTGAGGGAAAAGGATTCAAACCCCATACCATCTGCTCCCCACACATGCTGCCACAGAGTCAGTTAAGTAGCATATGCATTTCACAGACTTGGTATTAAATGTCAGACTTTAGCAATGTGACTCATGTTTGCACACTGCTTAGCTACATGCAAACATGTACCTTGCATGTGGATACAATTTGCTAACCATTGTGCAAACCTGCTGTTTGTCATGCTATGGAAAACTACATATTAAGTATTACTGCTGTTTATTGTCCATTTCTTTTGTATGATATGACGCTACATGTGGAAACATTAAAAATGATTGACCTATCTCTCACTATGTCACATATTTACAATACAGCCATATGTTGCCCCCCCCCAAGCAATGCAACCATGGCACCTCAGTACTTTTCCACATGTATATCACCTACACTACAGAAAGAAATATCAAATGTTGTGTTATATGCAATGCACTTCAATCTGGTAACATGCAGAACTACAACTATTGACCCATAAGCCAACCAAGGCTTATCTGCAAGGCTAGGGAATGTATCAGCATGGACCTTATCCACAGTTCAACACTCATGAGTCGACCCACGTTGTGTCTGTCAAGAATAGACCTTAGTGGGGGGCATGGCCAAGATGCTGATTTGGTAGAAACTTATTTCTCAAGCTCTCTGACCTAAAATCTATTTTTGACAGGAATTTTTTCTTATAACTATTAATTGGAAGAATATTTTAGCAACAATATACTACTAATCATTCAGAAGTTCTATGGAAGAAATGTTATCATCTGACATTTGAAAATTCCAGTCACTTTCAACTGGACAAGTTCAATTCTCTCAGCTCTTCAGAATGAGTCACACAAAAACCTCTGTACAAGACTCTTCTCTTAAAAAGGAACTACACTCTCTATTGTCAAATATCCAGGATTTATCACAAAAAATTGATAAAATGGACAACAAATTGGATTCATTTAAATATAAATGCTCTCAACAACTGGAACATCTTCAAGAAATTATTATGCTACAAAAATCTCAAAATTTCAGTCAAGGAACAATCTCTTAATGACATCAAAAGTAGACTTTCTGAGGGAGAACATCAAACAGAAATTCCATTAAAACAAACACTTACTAATCTGATAAACTGGATGATCGGGAAAATAGATCCAGAAGGAATAATCTTCAAATTTATGGTCTTCCTGAGAATACCAAAGGAGATAATATGACTAACTTCCTCACATCCTGGATTCCTTCAGTACTTAAACCTTCAGAATCACTCTCCTTTGGCATTGAACTAGCCCACAGATCTTTAAATGCTTTAAAAAATGTCACTTCTACAAAAAAAAAAAAAAAAAAAAAACAAGATCCATAATTGTGAAGCTATTTTCCAGTCAAGACAAAGAACATATATTAAAAACTGCCTGTGCTATTTCTCCAGTCAAGTTTCAGGGATCAGTAATCAGATTTGACAATGATTACTCCTCTAATGTGATATCTAAGAGAAGAGAATTTTATCCCATCATAAAAGCACTGAAAAATTAACAACTTTAAAACACATCTTCTGTTTCAAGCCAGACTGAAAATCGTTTTACCGGATGGCATTAAAATCTTTGACTCACTGGATTTCGCAACTGAATATTTAATCAGTATCAATCTTCTTGATCAAGTAGAAAAAATGGATTGATCTAACAGTACATCTAAAAAATGTTGAAAATATATATGGAAAACTGTAGAACAAAAAAGAAAAAACTGAAGGACAAATGAATATTAATCCTCTGTATATTTGCATATGGAACTTGACAATGTACTAATGTTAACACCATTTCTCTAGCAATTTCCAACAGCACAGGTATTCTTTTCTTTTACTTGCATTTGCTTATTGATATCAGAAAAATGGGGAGAGAGAAGGAAAGAGGAAAGGAAAACTTTATCATGAGTTAGTATAGTGCAATTCCACTTTCTATTCTATAGTCATCAATGTGCTGCTGTGCAGCTGTGATATATACCTTTATTGCAGTTTCAGTAACACATGATATATGTTAATGCCTTGCATGACGTTGCCTAAATTGTCAAGTATATCTCGATTTAACTTTATAGTTGAGATGTTTATATGTGGCTTAGTATTTTACAAGAATAGCATTCTTGCTTTGTTTCTATGCCATTAAACTACTGTCCCATATATTATATCCCATGGTTTATTTTTAATCCCTTAGTTCCTTATTTTGTCTCCTACACTTCCAGGTTTTCTATCACCCTTACAACATTTTAATATGCCTTGGTTGCATTAGTTACCGAGTGATGCTCGGACCTGGGAAGTACGCTGTTATGCAGACACTCATGATAATGCTGTGTTTGCTCTGCCATGATAAATGTTTTGGTTTTGGACTGCTGAATGCTTTGTCTTTATTTGTTTTGTTTTTTTTAAGACCTTAAAGTGCTGTGTTGCTAATGGGTTCGTTGCCTGCATTATGGCAGTGTCGTTGGTATCAAGCGATTACTTGAGTCTTTGATTTTTTTTTCTCAACAGGCTGCAGTTCTCTGTGTGCCTTTGTTACCACAAGTTATAGCCTTTCCTAATAGATATTAACCTTTCTGGCATGAGATTCACCTCCTTTCTTCTCCTTTTTTTCTCCCTTAGAGTCCCATTTCCCACCGAGTTCGCGAGACACTTTTAACATTGCAGAGATCCTTTCTGCTGACAATCCACACTGGTGAAACCTTGCGGTTCCTATTTGACATTTTGTTATCTTGGTAATGACCTAATTTAAGAGGTCAAATATCAAATTTGACTTGATTAGATTGCAAATTTTAAAAGAAAAAGGGAAACAACACATTTAACTAAAATAACTGACTCCTCTTCTCAAAGATTCTCATTAAAACTTTGAAAATTAGAAGAAAATTACAATCTAACTCTACTTTTGAGTTACTTGTTGAAAAATATCAAAAAAGTAAGGTGATTTTAAAGTATGTATGTGTATGCAGGGTCTATGTCACGTTGTCGACACCATATGATCGAACTTTTAAAAGTTTGAACGTTTCAATGGAGATCTCCATACAGTGGGAAATGGGAAGATTTCCCTTTTCTGCACTGTAGTTCAATCAAAGAGTTGGTATATTTAAAGAGTGGGAGTTGTGGGGGTGCAGGGGGGCTTGCCCCCATTCTTAAACCGTTCAGGTAGGTTTTTTCTTTGGTTTATTTTTTATTATATTTTCGAACTTTTAAAAGTTTGATCATGTACTGTAGACCATATGATGTTCGAACTTTTAAAAGTTCAATTGTATGTAGTATAGTAATATAGACGCATGCACACATTTATGTGTATGCTTATGGGGGTGTGTGTTGATGTGTGTGTGTTATAATATTAAATATATCTAGAGAGAACCTAGCTCAGTGTTTTATTTACTAGGTGCAATTGTTTAATATACTTACTGTCTCATATGCATTCAGCTTTGAGTGATTTGTGGGGAGGTATTTTAGACAGGATCAGTTTTAGCTATGTTACCTATATCTACAAGTTTAATTAAGTCAGCTGCTGAATATGCTGTCTGCCTAAGGTCCACAGACAGTTTTGATTATTAAATTCAAAAGTGACCAAATGAAATAGGCTAGGTTTATGGTTTCTCTCCCTTCTCATATAAAACAAGGCTGAGGAATTTCAATTTTTCTCATTACTGTTAGATAATGAGTAGATCTGTATTCCTGTATAAAACACGAGGAGGAGCGAGTTGTCATTTAGTGGTCTGGCTTTGTAAATTCTTGATAATTGCAACCTTAGAGGTGTTGATCAGAATTTACAACAAAATAAGTATCATCTGGTCTGAATTGTGACCTGGTTTGTGATAAAAATTGACCCAGTTTGGAATACACATTCTACATATCTTAGGACTTTCACCATGCCTCTCAGCTGTCCAGATTTTCACAGAGTGCCTGGATTTTGCCTCTATTTTTGGGTTGTTTCTCATAGAAAATTGTGCTTTTTCTTTTTTTTTTTTCTGGTGTCAAACCAGTGAAGATTGAATTCACTAAATGATGGAGGACGTTTGAGCCTCAGACTGATATCCTTTTGAGGATGTATGGTGATGCAGGGCCTTTTATTCTAGAAACTTTTTAACTTTTGAGGGGGGCAGTGTTTGGAGATTGTTCCTGTTTTAGGGCTTTGTCCCCTATTGTTTTGGGCCTTGTTCGGATTTCTTGTGCTGATAGGTTGAGAGGTGTGAACTGTGCCCTCTTAGTTTCTAAAACAGATTTGAACCAACCGATAGGTGGGATTGTACCATATTTGGCAGGTTTACTTGTCATTTAAATGACTTGCTCCTATATACAGTCAGCTGAAGCCAATTAACATAATACAGATGTTCTTGAAAACTATACGAAACAAGTCCTTTATATTGAGCTTTGACTTGGTATTCCCATGTCATACTGTAGTATTCACTTGTATTGTATCACCAGAAGGGGAAGAACTATCTGAATGCTGATCATAAGTACTAATAAACATAGCATGTTTAGCACTTGACTGTATTTAGCAGTAGGCATAGGATAAGGAAAGTATGGGTATTAGCTACTTATACTATGCTTAGTTATACTTCTAGATCTGCAAATTGCTCTTCTAGTAGTTAGAGTATATGACATTCATTTAACAAGAGGGGCCAGGTTTGATGACTGGTACACAATGTTCTTTGTCAAATATTTTATTTAGCAGCTACAAATAGATTATTGTTATGAAGTGGTGATTCCTACTTAATAATAGATGTTAATGCTTCTGCTTCACAATATTAACCTCAACATTTTGGTTCCTTCCTGAAGTGCTTTATCATTCCAAGCACCATATCTCTCATCCATTTATATTAAGAAATATAAAATATTATTAAGAATGGGTGGATAAGGGATTAAAGTGTGAAACAGCTTGTAAATATTCCTCTTACAAAAGCAAAACCCCGATGAGATGACATATTAATGCTGAAATCGTATGAAGTTCATAATTTAACTGTCGGTCATTCTGCCTGGCTTCACCGTTGAATGATTTTCATTGGTTTTCCAGAAAACTAGATTTTTTTGAGGGTTGGGTCAAGGACATTGGGCAAAAGCCTAGATATTCTCTCAACATCTGGTACCCTACCAGATGACCTAAGTGACCACTCTCTCATATATATCATAAGGCATAAAACTCACCTCAAACCACCACCCCTAATACGTTTATCTCGTAGCAAAAAACACTTTGACCCTCAACTATTTCAAAATGACCTTAGCCTGGTTAACTGGTCCCTTCTAAAAACTCTCCCAATTGACGACACTGTTAACCACTTTAATAAAACCTTTCTTACTATATTAGATGAACATGCTCCCATCCGTTCTATTCGCATGAAATACAATACTGCCCGTTGGCTTACAACCTCCACAAAACAGCTAATCCTGAATAGGAATAAAGCCTGGTCTCAATGGAGAACCTCCAAAGACCCCATTGATCACCTTAGCTACAAACAAAAAAGAAACATGACAAAATTAGCTATCATAAAAGACAAAAAGAACTATTACACCCACTTACAGCAATCCTCCCACCAAAATCCCCACAAATTTTGGAGATCTATTAACACTCTTCTTTCCCCTGGCAAAATTGAAACTCCCAATCCTATTGGTTCCTGCCGAGACTCTCCCTTACAAACTGCTAATGCTTTTAATAACTTCTTTACATCTACTATACTTAACCTAGCCAACCAACAAACCCCCAACCCCTCATTATTAGGTAGCCCAAATGTCACCCCTCCACTTATGCAGCTAAAACCCATACCTACCTCCTATATTCTAAATTTACTTCTTAAGCTTAAAGCTTCCACCCCCTCAGCTGACAATCTCCCAGCTGAATATCTCCAGCTAGGTGCCAAAGCAATCGCCTACCCAATCTCTATACTAATAAACAGAACCATAACAGAAAGTACCATACCTTCCCTCTGGAAAATCTCACACATCATCCCCCTCTTCAAAGGTGGCGATTCATTTGAATACTCTAACTACCGCCCTATAGCACTGCTATCTCCAATTGCAAAAATTATGGAGAAATGCATCCACAAACAGTTACTAAATCACCTCCTTTCTAACAATCTCCTAGCTAACTGTCAGCATGGCTTTCGTCCTTACCATAGTACCACTACAGCCTTACTATCATTTACTGACTCCCTTAATAACAACCGTAATAACAATCTTCTATCATCAGCATTCTTTGTAGATCTGTCTAAAGCCTTTGATATGGTGAATCCCCAACTCCTTCTACATCGATTAAAAATGCTTTCTCTTGATAAACCTGCCCTTACTTGGTTCACTTCCTATCTTCACAACAGGAGACAAGCTGTTCTATGGAACAACAATCTCTCTGAACTCCTCCCCACCACTTTAGGGGTCCCTCAAGGCTCCATCCTAGGTCCTCTTTTATTTTCAGTCTTTATCAATGACTTGCACCTAGCCACACCCTTAACCACCTGTATTCAGTATGCTGACGACACCACCATCATTTGCTCTGCCACAAACCAAACTGACCTTCATTACCTTACCCAAAAGACATTTACTACTATTGAACAATGGTTCTCCAATCACTGTCTTCTCTTAAACCCCAAGAAAACTAAACTTCTCCTTTTCTTACCCACACACCTGTCTCCCTCTATTAATCTCACAATTACATCTAACAATGGCACCCTTATATCACCTGACCAAACAACCAAACTATTGGGTGTTACCATCGACAACCTTCTAAAATTTGATTTTCACATCAACTCCAGCATTAAAGCAACTAATAGAAAGCTAGGCTCACTCTATAGAATCAGATCTTTCCTAACCACTGAAGCTAGATCTACCATAGCAAGAACACATCTTATCTCCACTTTACTGTATGCTTCCCCTATTTACACTAATCTATCTAAACATAAGATTAAAAAGCTCACAGTAACCTACAACAACATTGCTAGATTTGCAACTGCTTCTCCATATAAAACACATCACTGTCTGAACCTCTCTAACCTAGGATGGCTGGAATTACCCCACCTAATTCAGTACTATCAGCTTACAATTGCCCACAAAGCCCTTTACTACCCTGAAAACATACCCATGCTCTCCACCCTTATAAAACCATATAACAACTTAAAAGCCCTATGCTCTTCCAATAAAATCATGATTAAAACATCTCTATCAAAGAATACAGCAGGAGAATCTATTTTTTCCAACTCAGTTGGTAAAATCTGGAACCAACTTCCTACAGACCTTACTGATCAGACTTCCACTGCACTATTTAAAACCAAACTGAAACTCTTCCTTTCTAACCACTGGCTTTGCTCTTGCATAACTCCCAGTTAAACTACCTCCTATTTGACTTCCTATCCTTCTCCCATATCCCTTATACTTACTCCCTTATCTAATTCGTCACTTAATTATTATGTCCCTTTTAACCCGTTATAGGACTACCTTAAATAAGTAACTCTACTTCTCTCATTAAACTCCTGACAACTGTTATTGTATTTAAAATTTTCTCTCCCTTTTTCTCATATATCTGTACTTTCACTACTTCCTTGTCTCTGTATCCACCTTTTTTGTAAGTTCTTTCAAGTATTATTACTGTCTTCTACTTTGTTATTTATATCGACTTTTTTTGACTTAAATCAAACATATATTTTGTATTTAATGTTTTGTTATCATGTATGTAGATAGTGGAGCTTTTCTCCTCGGGCCTCCACTGAAAATGGACTTGTATCCAGTTGGACTAGCCCGGTAAACAAATGTAAAATAAAAAAAAAAATAAAACTCTAGATTTTATGAGAGATATACTGAGTATTAACAACAGATTAATCCACTGAAGTCTATGAGAAAAGAATTCTTAGTTAAAGAACTAAAAAATGGAAATGGAAGAGAAGAGGAGGGAAAGTTCCTATGTTTTTTAAGTAGATCTAGCTATTAACACTAGTTTAAATAAGTCTGAGCTTTTTAGTATGGAATTATTATTTACTGTGTTACGTTACATACAAAGCATTTGAATGTTTACTTGAGTTGAACACTGCCTTATTTTATTTATTATATAATATCTATTTCTCTCTGTCTTAATACGTTTGAATAATATGACTTTGTTCTGCAAATTTTGTAAATATTGTCACATATACATCCACACTTGTTTTTTTCTACAACTTAAAATAGCCATGCATCTTTTAATGTAAGCTAAATTTTTTTGATACTTAAAATAATAATTTTAAACATCTATACAATTTTTTAGCTAGAGGGAATTTATTTGTACGTAGTACATATGGATAGAGGGGTTGCTTGGTTGGATTCACTACTTAAGCAAGAGATTTTAAACATCATAGTGTTAGGTGTTAGTTTGATTGTTAGGTTTTTTTATTACCTAACATTTTTTAACCTTTGCTTTTTTGGTGTCTATCAGAAATGTTTATGATTCTCTAATATCTGAATACCTGTCATTTTCTCATTTAACATATATAGTATCTTATAAGTACACACTGTTATATAATTTTCAGTCTACATTATGACTATGAAGTGCCTGTCTATTAATGTTAATGGCCTAAATAATATTATTAAAAGGAGAAGTTTATTTAAATACCTTAACTTACATAAACCACAATTGGTATTGCTTCAAAAAATGCATCTTATAGATGAAGACATAAATTAAATTTCAATAATTACTTAGTATTAGCAAGTTCTCAATTTAAACAGAAAAAAGGGGAGTAGCCATTTTATTTAGAAACACTACGCTTACTCCTGAGATATTCACCACACATCAGAATTCTTCTGGTATGTTCTGCCTGGTATCTCTTGAATTAAACAGAAAATATATACTTTAGTTAATCTTTATTGGATTCTGGGAATTGGGGCTAAAGCAGTTAATCACCACTTAGAAGACATAACTTTCCTTGCTAAAGGTAGTTTGATAATCACGGGAGACTGTAATTGTATTATTGATGACAAAGATACTGAATCAAAATGTAAATGAAAGAAGTCTCCCTCATCAAAAGATCTTAGGAATTTTTTTTATGCAGAAACTGTCAAAGATATTAATGAATTTGCTGATTCAAATTCTCTATTCTTCACATTGTATTCTCGTGGACATAAATCTCATTCTTGTACTGACAGGGTTTATATTTCAAATGATCTAATAACAAAATTAGATAGGGTCACTGTTATAGCTTGCCCTTTATCAGATCACAATGCATTAGTATTTGAAATAGATTGTGGCCCAATTCATTCTCTCCCTGTCACTAGAATACCATCATATATAACAAAATTAAAAGAGTTTAAGGACTTCTGTTTAAATGAAATAAAGACTTTCCTTGAAATAAACACAACTGAAAATACCTCAGATGTATATATTTGGGACTCCTTATAATCATACATTTATGGTAAAACATTATCCTGGTATAGTAATAAGAAAAAGTTTGGAACAAAGATATAGTAGACCTGCAGACTAAATGTGATAATCTCAAATTAGAAATAAAAAAGGTAACCATAATCTGATACCAGAATTAACACAAATGAATAATAAATATTCCAAAATACTACATCATAGAACTATAAGTCTTGAGAAATTAAGCTAAGTTATTATTCCATGAATTCTGTCAATCAAAGACAATTAGCTAATAGAAAAAAAAAATGTTAAGTCTAAACAAATATAAGAACTATACAATCCACATATAAATAAGAAAGTAACAGACCTAAATAACAACTTGGAAACATTTAGACTTCATTATAGTAGACTTAATGTCTGAAATCCTAAATCTTTACCAATAAATGAGATTGGGTCATATCTTAACAAAAGTATATCCAGTACATTAACTCAGCACCAAATGCCTGGCAAAGTGCAAAATGCTATGTCATAAAACTATGATAAGTCTGGGGAAATTAAGCTAAGTTCTTATTCCATGAATTCTGTCAATCAAAGACAATTAGCTAGTAGAACAAAAAAATAAGTCTAGATAAATAAAAGAACTATACAATCCACATATAAAGAAGAAAGTAACATATCTAAATAACATCTTGGAAACATTTAGACTTCATTATAATTCACTTACATATCTTTTGATATTCTGAAATACTTTGCAAATATTGTTTTTATGCATTATTTTGTATGCCTATTCCATGTTTTATGTAGTAGACTATGTATTGGTTTGCACCTTGGAGCTTTTCTCCCTGGCCTCTGCTGAAAAAAGATATATATCCAGTCAGACTATCCTGGTCAAAAAATGCAAAATAAATAAATAAAGAAATAGATACTATTAATAAACCAACCACTATGACTGAATTAAAATCACAAATTAGTAATTTTAGGACAAATAAGGCATCTGGTCCTGATAATATCCTAACTGAAATGTATAAACTATTGACAGGGCAGTCTTTACTACTACTTTTAAATGTATACTCCATAGTTAAAGAAAATATAAATATACCTCCCTCTTGGAAATTATCCCCAATAATAAAGACCAGTAAAGATGAAAAATATTGTTCTTCATACAGACCCATTTCATTATTAAATATAGACTACAAAATGTTTACGGCAATTTATGTGAATAGAATCAAACATTTTCTTCCCTTGTAAGTCCATGTAGATCAAACAGTATTTATTAAAGGAAGAAACACCTATGACAATATTAAAAGAATCTTAACATTAATTGATCATGTTAAATATCAAGGTTTTAAAATGACTATGGTCTCTTTAGATACAAGCAGGGCTTTTGACTCTGTTAATTGGAACTACTTTTTTTTAGTCTTAGATGAATATAAATTTCCAAAAGAATTTAATATACTAATTAAATCTTTACACAGAAACTCTCCTACTTTTGTTAAGTTAGTTTCATATAGGTCTGGTCCCATTACAAATAAAGAAAGGACTAAACAGGGTTGCCACTTGTCCCCTTTACAGTTTGCTTTATTAACAGAACCTTTCGTGAATAGTATAAGATCAGATATTAATATTCAAGGTATGCAATTCTCTAAGGCTTTAAACTTGAAACTCCAACTGTTTGCAGATGATATACTCTTAGCCTTAACTAATACAAATCATTCCCTGCAAGAACTAATAATTTCTATGAATACTTTTCAAAATATGTCTGGACTACAATTTAATGAAGACAAAATAAAAATGTTGTCTCTATATCATAAAAATAAATGCATAAATATATAATTACATAAGCAAAACATTTCAAAGTTGCAAATGATGGTAGACTCCCTTACCTAGGAATTTATTTATCAGATGACTTAAAAGAGACACTTTCATTCGGTTTACTATGGGAAGGTCAAACCAGATTCTGTCGAATGGTGGAATCACTGACCCACGTGCATGAAAGTGATAATGTCGAATTCCGACATTGTCAAAATGCATCTCAGCTTTGACCTCAGAACAGGCTTTAACATGGGTCAGGATTTGGGTGAGATTTGTACTTTGACAATGTTGTGTTCGACATTGTCGCCATTCAGCCTTCAGACTTCAGTACAGTAGATTCGATGGAATTTGCTTCAACCTTCCCATAGTAAACCTTTACTCATTTAAAATACTGTTTTAAATAAGATTGAATTAATGATGTGTAACTGGAATAAACACTTATTTACAATGGAAGACAAGTTGCTCTTGATTAAATCAATTATTTTACCCAAGATATTATACCTTATTCAAGTCTTTTCACTTCCTCTAAATTCTTTATTCAAAATTACAATAAAATGATAGCATGCTTTCTATGATTTCCAAATAAACCTGAAACGCTTTAAACAATCAATTGATGAACTGGCAGGATTGTGGAAACAATCTTCCAGATATAGAAGCATACGCTCTGTCTTCTATTATTAAAAATATAACATTGTGGTTAAATCCATCTTACCTCTCTATATGGAAGCAAATGCATGAACAAATCTGCTTAGACTCGATACAGGCTCAGAATCATGACCATTTGTTTATTCTACCAAACTTCTTGCACTAGACTTTTAAATTTTATATCTTAGAAAATACAATTTTTAAAATGTCATAACAATATGTAAATCTCTCTTTATCTATATTTAAAAAGTTTGTGAATAAAACCCCCGATATCTATTCTTGTTTTTTCTACTCGTCCACCTTGCCTTTACCCTTAATAATCTTGAAACTTTTCAAACTCATAAGATGGATACTCTGGAAAAAGGGAATTTAGTATTTTGGCATCAAATAATAGAACAAGGTAAGGTTTTATCTATTAATCAACTTATGGGCAAATACAATATAGATAGAGAAACATGGTTAACTTTACAATCCTTAAGACAATTTCTTATAAATAAAATAGAATTAATGAAAATGTCAATTAGACATGACATACCTAAAATTATTGAATACATTATATTTACCTCTAATTAACCTTACCAAGGAAATGGTTATTTGTCTAATATTTATAAAATTATCAAAAAAATAAATAAAATACATCATAAAAAACTTAATGGAATTATATTGTATCAATAAATGGCCATCTTCCAATGGAGGATGACAAAAAAAATCATTCTTAAATCCTATAAACACACCACATTATCACTCCATTGGCAATTGTTTACCTAGATATGTTTACACAGAGGTTTTTATACATCACATACATTTGCCTTAATGTTTGCAAAAGAAGATGTATGTTGTAGATGTGAAATAAAACTAAAAGCTGACTGTCTCATATTTTTTATGAGTGTAAAAGTCTTAAGGTATATTGGAATAATATCAACTACTTTCTTCAGACTATTTTCAATGATAACTTTCATTTAACTACATCATTGGTTTTATTTAACTCTTCCATACCCAAATGTGTTCCAAAAAAAATTTTGTTTCGTTATGGTCTCTACTAGCTATTGCTGGAAAGACTATCACTATCACCTGGAAAAAGACATCTTCTTCTTCATTTAATGAATTCAAGAATCTCACTTTAAATGTTGCTCAAATGGAAATCAACACCTTAAAGGACAGATCTAACAGGATCACATCATATTACAATAATTGGATGACAGTAATGGAAATTTTGGAGAAAATAGACAAAAATGCTTCTTAATATGATTTATTTTAATTTCAGAGAAAAATTATTTTTATTTTGACTAGACACCTATGTAAATAGTTTTATTGTGTTTTGGAATGTTATTAATTCTTTCGTTCTATATCCTTACTTTTTTCAGTCTTTTTGTGTAATACAATTTTTTATATTTTATACACTGCATTCTATATTACTTGGTTCAATATTATTATATTATTGAAACATTTATAAAAATATTGAAGTAAAAAAAATTAATAGATCTTACCTATTGACCCTCATGGACTTCATTGATACTGACATGAAAGACCTGTATGACAGATAACAGGACATACTATGTTCAGTTATCCAAGGCATTTGACAATATCCTCCATTTATGCCTCATAGTGAAAATGTCCCATCTGGGAATTAAGCCGTGCAGTACTAGCTGGATAGTTAAATGGCTCACCAGCAGAACACACACTCAAAGTTGTGGATTGCACCCTCACTAGACACTTACCAGTGGAATACACTAAGGATCTGTGCTGGGTCCTCAACTTTGTGGAAACTGCTTCTCTGAAGCACAAACAATGGTAGATTGCCTGTGGTTTACCACATTTGCAGATGACTGTTAATTGGACACAATCATATAGATTCTCCCATTGATGATATTACAGAATGGAGATGACATAGACAAATGACTGGTGCCAAACTCACAGACTGAATCTTACAGCAAATAATGCCTCATTGTCCCCTTTGACAATGAAGCACCCCTGCTAATTATGATATACATAGCACCCCTCTCAGCCCAAATACAGTGTTGTGAGACTTGTGAAGACATGTTCATAGCAATATACACTTTCATCACTATGTGTCCATAGTGGTGAGAAACACATTCTGCACTGCACACCAGATACATATGGATATCACAGCCAAGACCAAGGAGGTCATAGCTCTTTTGTACTCCACCCTTATGAGACCACTAACTGAGTACAAGGCTCCCTTCTGTCTGTAGCTCACCAGACAACTGCAGCAACTGGAGAAAAACATAGAGGTTTGTAACTGAGAGGACGCAGGTCCTCCAAACATCACATAAATGGAAAGACTAAAATACCTCTCACTGCACTCAGTATCCTGCAAGCTGCTGAGAGGTGACCCATGCCTGACCTACAGAGAAGTCTCAGACCCTGCCCTACTGGAAATGCTGGACATCTGCACATTAAATGGAACAATAGTAACTTGCCCCAGGGTTCTCAACCTAGCCTATGCATTAAGCAAAACATGTTGGGGAGACAAATATATCCCCCAGTGACTCACACTCTTCTGTAATAGGCTCCCACAGCGTGTTAAGCAGTGCTTCTCAATGACCCTGTTCACGTGCAACCTTCACTACTATTTGGGTGATTGTAAAGTCACCTCCGGGATGATACCTATGTCCTTCAGATACAGCCACATTTGTTGCTGCTCACAAAATTGCTCTGATAACAATGACCATCTAAATATGATTAATAAGGGTACTTGTATTTTTACACAGCTAGGTTTCTTCTGCATCATGTATAGTGATAAGTATGTACTTCTAAAACGTACCAATATAATATGCAGAGATGCAAGTATAGACTGAATCTAGAATAAACGCTCTCTCTCTCTTTCAGGTAACAACAAACCAGATATCAAACAGATTGTCAGCACACACACTTCATCTCCTCAACAAACCTAGTGCACAACACATAAACCCACATATGCAGAGGTACTCATTATAAGATTACCAAAAGGGCAGAGACTTCACAAATGCAAATCCTCTGCAGACAGTAAAGTCCCAACAGAACCCACTGCACATAAAAACAAATGTATCAGTCTCACCCATTAAATCCTTAAGGCAAAACATCTCAAAACCAATGTCTTGGTCATAGGCGAATCCATACTAAGATACACAGATGTCCCCCCCTCACCAGGTTGTACAACCAGAAAATCACAGTCAGCTACCTGTCAGGTGTCAGGAGCCTCAAAGCCACAAAGGCACTTAAGCCTCTCAACAAGCACAGTTACACCTCTGTCATACTCCATGTTGGAAGAAATGACTTGAGATGTACCTCACTGGACTATATGAAGAGATATGACTGAGCTCTCAGATTATGTGTCCTAGACTGGTATGTCTATAGCCCTAAGCAGCATTCTACCTTCACCCAGGATGATGCCTTAGTGCAATAAAAAGAATTATCGACTTCAACAATTGGATTAGTTACTGGTGTCAGTCCAGGGGGATCGAGTATTTGTCAGCCTGGGATGATATGGTTGACAGACCATGGTGATTTGCCAAAGATGGTCTTCATCTATCATCGCTTGCTTTTCATTTACTGGTCGAGGTACTTGCCTTCTGCCATAGTGCCTTTTTTATGTAATGTCTTAAGAACAAAATTCCTGATGTAAAAATTTCCTCAAAAGACAAACTCAGGGTTATGCTGCTTAATGCTAAGAGTCTAAATCAGAAGCTACAATCAACAGAGGCATTTCTTACTTGGGAAGATGTCCATATTTCTGCCGTCACAGAAACATGGTTTAGGGCCACAGAGAGTACTCCAGCCATGAAAGGCTGTAATGCCTTCTGCACATTCAGACTGCAAAATGAACACAAAAGAACCAAACAAGGAGGTGTATCAATCTTCCTAAAAGACAAATACACCTTAATAGTGGTTAAGCAGTACTACTCCATAGAGTTACTCCAAGTCCAGCTAACTATAGGAAAGACCCCCCTCCATGTCAATTTTAGCTATTGGTCCAGCAACATAAACCATGAAAACCACACAGTGCCTTCCTCAACCTGCTTGAGTCACTCATAATACAGCCAAATCCCCTAAGCATGGGTAACTTTAACTATCCTTCTATCAATTGCGATACATATATGAGCTCAAACACGCTCATCCTAAGGTTCCTGCAGTTTGTAAAATGAATGCTCTAGAACAGTTAGTCCACACCCTCATGAGGGTCTCGAATGTCCTTGACCTAGTACTCACCATGTGATATCGCTGCACCAGGATCCTCAAAACAAAACTTCTGAATGTATGGCAAGGTGCAAATGCTAAAATCCAATCCAAAAATGAGAAAAACAGCCAGCAATGAGCATGTGAGTTTAAAATACTTCAAAATTATTTATTGAGCAGCAAAATGTAGCTCATCAAAAGATGAGAACAATGTAGACTGGTTTCAGCATACTAGTCTTCATCACTGATGAAGGCCAGTATGCTGAAACTGGTCTGTACTGTTCTCATCACTGCACTACCTCCATGTTTAAGACCCTCCCTGGTAAGGTCTGACCATGAATCCATCATGTTCAGTGTAACAATCACACCTGATCCCCCCTCAGGATCCGAAAAGGTTGAAACATGTCTCCAAAGCAAACTATACCCTCTTAAGTGATATCATAAATAGTTTCAAACTTCCTGCCACCACTGACAGTAAAGATTCCTCTACTGAGGTGTACACAAATGACCTGTATAAAAACATTTACAAGTTTATAGACTTAGCTTTACCAGACCAGATCAAAACATGCTCACAAAAAAAAAAAACCCTGGTGGACATCTACAGTAAACTCTCAGTTAACTGGCACCCATGGGGATTGGTAGATGCAGGATAACTATAGTTTCTGGTTGCTTAAGAGTTACTATTAAAAATAGATCTGACCAATCCTGTACCCTATACTATTTGTTTGGTTTCACTTTCTCTCAGGTTAGGGAGAGAGGGAATTTATTCCTATCTTCCTTTTTAAAACTCTAAAACTCTAAAAACATAAGGTATGTTTCCATGGGGCAGGGGAGCAGAAAGTGCAACACAGGAAAATTGTACTGTATTTCTTTGATTTTTTTCCAGTTGCTTGAGTTCTGGTTAACTGAGAGTTTACTGTAATATAAATAGATTATACAACAAGAGAAAGAAACTGATGCCCAAGAGTAAGAAGGAACATGTGGCTCATGAAGTTCACTGACAACTGCAAACTGGGCGCAATCACTGAATCCTCAAATGTTGTCATCATACTGGAAAATGGGCTTACATACATAAATGATTGTTGCCAAAGCCACAGACTTAAATGTTACCCCGACCCCCAAAAAAATCAACTATTATCCCTTTTAGCAAAGGAGAAGTATTTTCTTATCACAGTATTAATAATAACCCCCTATGTTCCAACCCAATGATGAGAGATTTGGGAATGCAGGTTGATAGCAACCTCATCTTTGATCATCATGTGTCTACAGTGTTAAGGCAGGCTTTTTACATTGCCCACCTCATAAATAAGGGCAAAGCATCCAAGACTAAGAATGTTATAACTACTTTCCCTCATCAGAGAAATAATAGAGTATATTGCTCCCTTTTGCATGCATCTCACCAGACACCTGCAGCAAGAGCCAGAGAGACTTCAGAGGTTTCTCACCAAGAAAATCCAGGGACTTCCAACACATTACCTATATTGACAGACTGAAGGCCCTGTCATTGTACTCTGTATCATATGGACTGCTGAGAGGCAACTTGCAGCTGGCCTACAGAGCAGTCTCGAACCTTGCCTTAATGGAAATGCTGCACCTCCGCAATTCAAATGGGACAAGACTCACTCACTCAAGGGACCTTAACCTAGGCTGCAACATCAACAGGACATGCTGGAGAGACAGATATGTGTCCCAGAGATTGCCATTCCTATGGGAAAAAGTCCCACTTCATATGAAAATGAGCTCCTCAATGACTGTATTTAAACATAATGTAGACAACTGGATGGTAAATCATAAAATTACTCCCAGGGATTTCACCTATGTCACGGTTAGACAGGGGCAACCAGTGCTGACCATGGATTTGCAAATATGGACCACATATCTTGATCTATAAGTGAACAATGATATAACCTGGTTTGGCTTGAAAAGGCTGTATGGCCAGTAGTCTAGTAACCTCCTATGAACCTAGGGCCATTATGGTACTAGCCTTAAATGAACCTATGAAGCTGTGAACCTATGAAGGCCTGCCAAAATCTTATCTCACATATGGGTTGCTGATGTCATGTACTATAAGTTCAGCTGCAGCCTTGCAAAAGTCACACTTGTGTTGTGGCACTTGCATTAAGTAATGTGTTCTGTATTCTGTGTACTTAGTTAGGTAGTGGTTCTATTCTCACCGCAGTCAAGTGTGTGTGCTCTTGCTTGACATTACAGACAGCCTTATACTGCATGTGGGACATTATTATTACCAAATTCTCAACAGACACTGCAAATGTCATCAGCTCTATCAGAATTTTGGATATGCAGTCATGCCACCAGGGCAAGGTCAAACACTGGTCTGAAGGCCAGGCTGATATCATCTCATCCTATACCTGACAGATTACAGTGACCTAAATTTTAATCTATCCACATACATCATGATGTAGTTTGCAGGCTCTATGTTATCTTACTGAGAAAGCCCTGTGGTCTCTCCAGCTGCTGCATGTGTCTGTTGAGGTACATACAAACGAGAGTATTTTACTGTATTACTGTTCTGATGAGGTTTGTCTACAGTGCTGTCAAACAATCCTAAGATCTGAATATGATGGCGTGGCTTATGATGTGCACCTTATGTTTTTCCTGGAAAATCATTAAAGAGAGAAGTTAGAAAGTAATTATACACATTGCAGTTTCTGACTTCACAACCCTTACAAGAACATTCACTATAAAGTTATGAAATGTTGATGCCATCAGCTGCCTATCTTTCCAAGGCCAATATAAGTCAAAGGTACAATGAGCAGTTCAACAACACAAATGCAGATATA
Source organism: Protopterus annectens (assembly GCF_019279795.1). Taxonomy (NCBI): domain Eukaryota; kingdom Metazoa; phylum Chordata; order Ceratodontiformes; family Protopteridae; genus Protopterus; species Protopterus annectens. Next base: position 884,775,518 of record NC_056732.1, read on the forward strand.
CTAAGCACTAAATTAGCTATGCACCCTGAGCATCAGACACAGCTTTTGTATCCCTGAATCCAAAAGACAGAAAACAGGGATATAACACTATTATCATCACTTGCAAAGGGTGTTCTGTGGGGAAGCAGGAAGCCTAGGCTGACACAAAAGTTTGGTGAGTGTGTGTGAGTAAGAAGGAGAAGAAGGCAGACATTAGGATAAAACATTAAATGGCCAGTGAGACAAAATGAGTAACTGCTGTGTGTGTATCTGCAGGGGTCCTCTAGGTGAAATTGCTGTGTGAGTGTCTGCATGAACACAGCTAAGCTCTGTGCTACCTCTCTGTCTTGCTCTGTCAGACAGGTGTGAGCCATGCATGGTAGAGGTGGCAGTTCATCATTGTCATTCCAGAACACATGAACAGACTCTGCCATGAGTTGCATTGGCAGCTCCACTTCCAAGGTAAGATGTAGTGCTGCTACCTGATTATGACTGACGTCTGCTGGATGAGCTCCCTTCATGGGTATGCCCAGGACCACATGGCCTGCCATGTATGGGAGTAGACAACACACTTACGATCGGGCACAGCCATGTTGGCTGATAGGAGATGATATGGCTGACCTATGCCCACGAGGATGCGGTTCCCTCCAAGCAGATGTTCCATCACAGACACTGCTTGTTCCATGACAAACATCTCTTGGTCCATCACAAATACCACTCGTTCCAATGTGTTATTCATCCAATCCATTGAATTGGTGACATGATGGAGGCAGCCACACATGTCAGACTTTGCCACATCCACAGCTCTCAGCATTTGTCTGCAGCACCTTTGAGAATGTGCCTGTGCCTCCATGATGGCACTAAACATACACTGTGTGGCACAGAAAGTGACATCTGCACCAGGTGGAGGAGGGACAGCAAGCCACCTCTGGTCACCCCTATCAATCCTCCTGTGTAGAACATTGCCCACACTTTGGCTATGGCCAGATTCAACAAGTACTGAAGCAACAGTAGCCATACTTCCCTGATCAATGTCCTTACCCTCCACCTGTCCAACATCTGTGGGCTCAGTGGACTGGGTAGGTGTAGGCCTACCATCTGTGTCCAAAGGAAGTTGATGGCTGTATGTCAACCTCTGTGTCAGATTCATCCTCTGCACCCCCTGGCTCTGCCTCAGTTTGGCCACCATCATCATCAGAGTTCACACTCCCACTGTCTTGATCACCTGTAATAAAGAGTAAGAAACACAGGAATAAATCAATACCTGCACTACTACAATGCAATATATGCTGACTAACAGTGCTGCCACTATTACAGACAGTGCAGCAATACATACAACATTACACACCTCAATATTTCTTTAAACTGCTCAGCAGTACTGACATAAAATATTTGGCTTACCATCTGCATAAGACATACTGAGCTGTAGTCCAGACAGTCCTGGAAGACGTTAAGCAAGAGGTAAGGGCAACATCATCACAATTAACAGTAACACAGTGGGTAATACATTTCCCCCTTTATATGTGCATTAACTCTACTTTCAAGAAAAGTGTGGCTGACTAACTCCAACTTAAGCTTATAACTGTAGCAATCTTCAATCCCCCACCAAAAAAAAGACATGTGACACAGAATGAACTTATTCATTTAAATTGTTTTACTATGCAACAGTATTCAACTGTTCATATAACAAAGCCTACCTGGATCATGTCTTCTGAAAATGCATTGGAGTGCGAGATGAAATTCAGACCAATGTAGACATATCTGATGTGTGCTAACATTTTCTACTGTATACGTCATAGACTGCTTTTCCTCATTTCAAATATCTCTCCCTTTTTTCTTTTTCTTTTTCTTTTTTTTTGGCCACTGTGAAGTGCTCAGCTGAGTGCAAACATGGGAACTGGAAAAAAATGTCATTTTTGGCTGTGCTTATCTCATTTTATTGCAAAGCGCAGTAGTGTGCAAACTGGACAACTGGACCACCCAGAAAGTTGACAGCCAAAAATAGATATCAGATGCATTCAATAAATGCTATTAGGCATCATGCAAACCCAGTAAGTGGCATTGTGTGATGGTTAACAGTGAGACCTTAAGAATGGTTACAGTAAAATAGGGAATGTCATGTAACTAATCATGTGTCAGCAGGTATAAGTGTAGGACTGGAGTACAGAAGGTCCTGGGTTCTAGTGCAGGGTGTGCAACTTTTTTCACTGTTGTGACATTGCAGTTTATAGCAATGAACTGAAACATGAACAGCTGTTACTGCAATTCTTTCATGGCAACAGGTGTAAGTGTAGAATTACTATATACATGATCCTGAGTTCAAACACAGTGAATTCCATACACTTTTACTGTTGTTCCACTTCCCATTATAGTCACTCTCCCTTATAACACTTGATATAGTGTAGATGATATTAATTATTGTGTCAGTTATTTATTTATGTATTATCACATTTATTATCAAATTTATGACTGTAGGTATGCTGTGTACTATGTTCCTGTAAGTATATTTCTGCTATCTGGACTGGCATGGCCTTCACATTTGCCTAACACACATACACAACTGCTTGTATAATTTTCCACTGCTTGCCACTGTTGCGCACTGCTTACTATTGCACAAATGTGAGGTTCAGGGTGTCCACTGCCAAACACCATGTTTGCGACATGGTAAGCGGTGCCAACATTTTCAAACAGTGTGCACACTGCCAATAAAAGTGATAACTAAAATTGGTGGGAAACTATCTTTATCCATTGCTATTAATCTGTGGTAGACATGGCAGGTGATAATGGAGAGGATATGAGATTTAGGGCTCAGAGATGTGGTGTTCAGGTGTCCAAGATTTCTTTTGGACTCTTAGTGAAACAATACAGTGCTAGGCTACTGCAGGGGGATTATTCTGGGTCCAAACATAAGTCAGAGGCTTGGTATAGTTTGGCCCAGGCTGTAACCAGTACCACTGGTATCCCTCACACTGGTGACCAATGTAGGTATCATTACAATGACTTCCAGACGAGGAAGGGGGTACCCTTAATGCTTGGATCAAGGAATTTAGGATGGAGGAATCCCACACTTGTAAGTATAAAATACAGAGAGTACTTGTAAGACTTAAACCTGAATATGGTCAAGACTGGTATTCATAATGGTATTCTATTCTGTTTTTTCCACAGCTGTCAGGGAAAGGGAGGTCAATGTGAGAACCAATGGTGCTAGATTGATGAGGATGAGGGATGCATGTGGTACATATGCAGCAGAAGAGTTGCGTTATTGTAGCATTAAAAATTATAGACAGTTGTTTTGGTATTTTATAGATCTGTATCAAATTGAGTTTGCATATCTCAACTGTAATAACAAGTATGCATGCATTAGTTTGTAGCAGAAACCACGTGTCCAATATTAGAATATCAAATTTAGCATGCATATGCCAACTTTAATATCAAGCATGCATACATTAGTCTCTAGCACAAGCCAAGAGTGCAACATTAGAATGTAGTCAGAGGTTGTGGGTTCAAGTATCACACTTCCCAAGTATACAATATTGTTAATTCTGCAATTATATTTAAACTGCATTAAAATCTCTATATCAGTGGCACAAATAACCTGCTGTAAAGTGTAATCCGTATAATTGTACCACGCATAAGTGCGATATATGCATATGTCAAGGAGTACTTGCTGCAATCTATACTATAGTGTGTATCTGTTAGGAGATGGTAGTCTTACAAGTAAAAGTTATCTGTTAGGAGGTGGTAGTCTTAAGAGTAGACGTTAAGATAATAGAGTCAAATAATTGTATTAATGCATTGTATGTCACATATGAATATGCTAATGTTATCTCTTTTTTTCTCTCATTCCAACCCTTATCTCTCTTTTTTATTTTGTTTTTATTTTATTCTATTTTGTATGTTTTGTTTTATTTTATTATGTGTCATCAAAATGTTTCCATATCATCCATTTGTACCACATCACAAAATGCTCCACAGCACAGCTTTGTAGGCCTGCCCAACAAGATCTGCCTGCCCCCACTCCATTGGCCAGGTACCATTGCCCAGCACATCTGGAAGCCAACCTGGCACCACCCCTTCTGCTGTCCCTGCACTACCTGCCCCCTAGGTAGTCCTGCACTACAGGATAGTCCACTGGTTCCCTCATGGAGCAGTGGCAGAGGCAGTGAGTTTTTCACCTGCCATGATCTTCCAGGTGAGGTGCATAGGGTTATGAGCCATACTGTTGTTGCATGCCTGCACCTGCTGGACAGGCTGCTCTCCCTAATTTTATGTAATACCAGGAGTAGGAAACACAGATGTCAGGCACTCCAGCCAGTAGAAAAGTGAGGTGACAGTGATGACAGCCCAGTGGGTGAGGACTCAATTCTCACTGTCAACCAGCTTGACAACCATTAGTTCTGGATGTCCACATCCTCACCCCAACCATGGTGGTCACCAACCTCTTGTGTCCATCACCATCCCTGTGTTTTGTCTTGTCTGTCTTGTCTGCCTGTGATTGCTTCCTCACCTACCCAACTTACTTGATCCAGACAGACCTATGCCCCTTTAAAACACTCTTTTCTCTCTTATAAAAAAGTCCCATACATAGCTCTCCATTTTGCACATGTCTTCTTGACACACTTAATTCAGTCCATTTGGCTTTACAACATGATTATGTCGTGGTCACCCCTCTCTCTGAAGGTGACTGTTCAAATTCAGCTAATATTCTGCACATATGATCAGGTTTTACTGCTGAAGAAATTGATAGCTATGATTTTTTCCTCCCTCCCTTTTTCACATTCAGTATTGCTTTCCCTTTGTTCTTCCCCCTGCTTGCTTCTCATTTTATCATGGTCTTATATTCCCCATTTCTTTTCTTTAATGCATTATTGTGTGATGGTGTGCATTACACACCAACAGGAACCAATGGTAATGCAAAAGTAGATAAAAGTATTAGATACAGCTGCATTCGAACCTAGTACCACCTGGCCCAAAAAGGACCCTATCATTGCATTAACTGTATTAACTCCTGCTGCCACAGAGTCAGATAAGTAGCAGGTGTATTCCACAGACTCAGCACTAACTGTCATACTTAGCAATGCTGCCAGTGGAATAGTTATACAACATTCCCTTATTTACTAATCATTCTTAAGGTCTCTCTTTTGCCTGTTGCAGAACTCTCTGCAAACAAATAAGCAGACAAACCTTCCATTCATTCCTCCATTTTCAGTGTTTGCGCTAAATGCCACATCTTACAAACAATGGGCCAAAAATAATAAAATAATAATAAAAAAACAGAATTTGTCAACAAATGAGGAGGAGGTTGGATGTTAATGAAACAGAACCTGTAAATTGTACGCTGCTTACTTACATTTCCAACCTTGACAGATGTGCATGTAACACTTTGTAAGTCTAACCTGACACACCCACCTGATGTAAGCATTCACAGTTGCCATCCCTTAAACACAAACACTGAGAGAGTGCCTACACTATGTTTACATTTGCTACACTAACCAAGGATTTGGGCTTCAGCAATTCTAATGAGTTCATACCTCATCTGCATCTTCACCATGCTGACAGCCCTGAATCTTTGCTAGATGGCAACCTTGTAGCTAGAGAAACATATACATGGAAAACACCCTGTGAACTGAAGTGAGTACAAATAGAAGGCTTTCTATTACATAGGAAGGGAATTACCTCCCTTGCTTTCATGAGGTCTAAAACAATATATTCCATTTTTTTTTCTAATAAACAAGCAAGAACGTCCTTCACTTTGACAGAGTGAGATGTTTCTTGGAGAATTATGTTGTTTATGCTGTTTGGATCTAATATTAACCTGAGGGCCTTTACCTTTCTTGAGACTAAAATGAATCTTGAATAATACTCTGATCTTTTTATGGTCTAGCAGGACCTCCTGGATGTATTTTTTGGATGATGATTAGCTTCCCCTCTTGGTAATATTTCTTGATGGGCTGGGGCATTGCACTTTGTTAGAAACTGTGGAATTGGACATGATGTGAAGAGTATTAAGTATCCTCTGGATATAACTGTGATGATCTATCAGCTGATATCATGGCTTCCCATGCAGACAAGAAGTGAGACAGATGACTCCCACTGTTTCCAAAGAGGACCAGTTAGGCAAAGCCTCATGACTGTTGCTGATATCCACTTAATGGTAGGCTGCAGCTCCTTGATGATGGGCAACCACTTTTAACATTTGTACCTTTGGCACTCTGGAATGTACTCTGGTTATGTGGTTTCCTACCAGCTTGGTTCTGATCCTTTTGTTGTGTGCCATTAAATGAATCACATGTGGCACTGCTTCTCTGCATAGAGCTTTGACTTCTGTACATCTTACAAATTCAACATTGAAGCAACTGAACCTTAATGCTCATAATATTGAGAGGCTCCCCCTCCATCTTCATATTGCCAAGATATGCATTGCTATCCATATCAATCTGTTAAATGAACATATGCATGCCCCTATTCAACACTGCCAGGTTCCAAGTCCCCGGGTGACCTTTCTACAGAAGTTACAAAAAATGTATAATGAGGCTGCTCATGGTCAGCGCAGTTGAGGAGTAAGATAAAATTGTATCTTTGGTGGGCCACATAGGCCACATAGTCTAGTGCATTTTAGTATAAATAATCTTTCAGAATGCCTCATGCACTACCAATGGTTAAACCACTTCAAGGAAAAGTACAATATTCATACACCCACTTCACTGGTTTGTTTGTTGTCTTGGATTCCTTACCATTGGATGCACAATTGATCCTTTTTTTGGTGGGGGGTGATTATGAACTTGATAACAGCTATAGCAGAGATGGAGATGTCTGGTTTGAGTATCTATAGCTAGAGACATCCCACTCCTGAGGTCCAGAGGATGTGCTTGTCGTACTTAGGAACAGGAACCACTATGTGTGATTTCTTCCCTGCATAATGGTTGGTACTATTCAGAATGTCCATGAACTGACTAATCATCCAGCAGGATTGATGGGAAGACATACTGGTCATCTGAAGCCTCATCAATTGGAATGATACTGAGTTAGTAGGCCACCCCATAAGCATAATTTCAAAACATTCCTCCAAAATTGCGGTCATCAGTGGGAATTGAGTCAGCAGCTACCTTGTCAACTATAATTGCCATAATAGATTCCAGAGAGACTATTTGTCTCCTCTTGTCTGGATAGTTTCTGGCTGCTTCAATAGAAGCAGTTAAAAGAGAAGGAAGAGAGATCTTTAGGAACAAATGCCAAGGTGAGTGCTGCACAAGTAATGAGGTCTCTGTGACCTACTTTGCAGTCAGCAGCAGGAGTGAGATAACAAGAGGAATCTTTTCCAGCCTTAAAATTGAGGCCAGCCTTGAGGATTGGCATAGGCATCAACAGAAACCACTGCAGGTGAGCTTTCTGGGTAGACATTCTCATGTAGATCAGAAGCTGGCTCAATGTTAAGAGGATCACTGCTGTAACCCCAGGAACAGGTAAGTCAGGCCCAACTGTGACACTGTAAGAGCTAATCTCACCATTCTTTCTTAGACTCTATTCTTTAAAATTAGTGTCAAGGATACAACTGGTGGCAGTAACAATGGCATCAGGTGGGGGGATCCAATGTAGTACCAAAATCAGCACAGTAATGCAACAGCATATCTATGGTGGGAGAGGGGCAACTGTCCTAGGTGCAAAGTTTTGGGGGTGCAATCAGCATATCCCAATCTCTAACAAAATTGGCTTTTTAGAAGGCAGCATTGCATTTGTGGCACAGCTTAAAAGTAGAAAAAAGTTTTTTTTTTCTTTTAACCAAAACCTGAATGCTATAGTGCTCTATGCAAACAGGGTATAATGTGTAGCAGCTGTTTGCAAAGAGTTTTCTACAGTTTAAAAGAAGATTTTCTTAACTAAAATATATTGTAGGGGGTTAAGGGCAGGCACAAAAATAGGACCTGAATGGCTGGGGCATGGGGGGGGGGGGGTGTTGTACATCTGGTCTTCTGTTTGTCATGTTAGTAGAAGGAACATTCTTTTTTTTCTTTTTTTCTTGATAGAGCTGGGGGTAAATCTAACTGTAATAAGCCACATAAGCCAATCATTTATAATGTAGCAACTGGCTTATTACAAAAGCGTTTTTTTTTTCAGTAGAAGAGTTGAGCGCTGGTTCATAGTACCAGCTCAGGAAACTGGTTGAATCAGCTCCACTTCTCCATCTGAGTATTGCTGAGGAAATGTTAGGAACTTTCGGGACCAGTGGGTTGACGGGCCAGTTCCTTGGCAGTAGAGTTCCTCACTTTAGCCCTTGTCACTACTTCTTCCATCCTTTTCTAATCTATTTTAAGCAAGGCAGAGGAATAGAAATTCTTGGTATAGCTGGCCTCAAGGTTTTTCTGCATAAGGAGAGTGTCCATGATGGACCTGGAGGAAGAAACTGTAAGTACATTTTTAATCTGAACTAGAGGTGTCAAATGTAAAATCACAGTATCTGCAGTTTTAAAACTGAATTTTTGAATCAGCCCTTCTATTTTTTATGTCTGGAAGGATAGCCTGGAGAGTCCTATCTAGAAAGTTTGGGATTCAAGTGTTCATGTTTTGCTTTTTTAGATGAGGACTGCAAACACCAGCACTATAGCTAGGTCATTTGTTGCTCTTGGCTCATGCTTTTCTCAATCCATAGTTGAAGGAAAAAAAGTTTTAAGTCACTAAACTCATTAATTGACCAACATGAAATGAGTGCTAGCAACTCATTCACTCCTGGTCAACAGGTCTTTGTCACCACTAATCATACCACCCCCACACCAGTTGACAAAAGGGACAATCACCTCCTTTACCACACCCTAATTACATCCTGACTAATGATACACATATATGCAAGCCTATCTTTGCACATAATGGGTCTATATATGCATATTAAATCAAGGTTAGGTGCCATTAATGGAAAGTAGAAGGAAGGCGGGATATGAATTAACCCCCCTCTTTTTTTAAGTAGTGCTGCTTCTCCTTCATATTTTTTATTTATTTATTTATGTATTCTTTGTTTGAAAATATGTTATCTTTCCTACTTTTATACAAGTCTACACACATTTTTCAAATCTCCAGGCTATGCAACATGTGTAGGAAACACATTTGTAAGAGTCACTGACTCTTTTACTGAGGATCTTCAAAATTAATAAAATTTCTTAACAACTTTCTTTGTCAGTGAATGAAACTGTGAACTGGAAAGAGAGACAACAGTTCATAAATTCATAAAGCTGATTCTTGAATTCTGGTCCATTAACCAACAAAGCTGATTCTTGAATTCTGGTCCATTAATCAACAAGGAACTCAGTCTCCGGAATATCTGATGAAAAGGCCATCCCACCCATATACTTAGAGTCTTCTTGAAAGGTGATAGGTAATCTGAATCAAGAACAGAGAACATGACTCTATTACATGGTATATGGGTTGTCACTATTTTTTTCACAATTCAGCCTTATAATTACTAAATTACTAACACAGTACCTCATATCCTTGTGTTACATGTGTTTATACAATCCTTATTTTTAAATGTATAGTTTCCCTTAATTGCATGTTATGAAATGTTCTATATGCTAGTTTACCAATAATGAAAATAAAATAAGTTTAGGCATTTACATCTTACACCATATGGCAAGTTGTTCATTGAGACAGTTTATTTTTATAAATTGTTTCTAGACTGATTATAGAAGTTTAAGTTGTTCAGATGTATAACCACAAAATGAGATTTCATATTCTAGTGAAGGGTGTAAGGGTGTAACCATATAAGCCTCAACCATTAGTCATAATGTTTCTAAACAAGAGACAGGTTTGTCACATTGATTGATTTACAATAATATCAACATGTTTTGTAAATGACAGATTGTTGGAAATCCCAACCAAGATCTTTATATTTTAATTTTTTATTGATTCTGAAATACAGGGTTTTCAAAAAAAAAAAATGATTTTACAAATATCAGTACTAAAACTGAATCCTTACTAAGTTGTGCAGGTTACTTTAATTGAGTCTTGAGTTATAATTAGACAAGGTTTGTTAAAGGCTAAGTTGAATTTTTCACTTTTTCTACTATTACAAAAGCAATTTTGCAATAATCTGAAAATGTATTCATCCAAAAAGAAGGGCACATAGCTATGTTCACAAACCCTAGGTTAAATACTATACTGCTCACTTCTGATCTCTGAAGCACTTTGCATATTAGCCAGTTTCCTATCCACCTTATTAGGTAAAGGTGATGTCTGCAGTTAACTAGCGATCTAATAATACTAAAATGAGGAAGAGAACCAAAAGCCTTAGATAAATTTAAAAAGATTGCAGCACAGTTTATCTTCAGATCTAGTACAGTAGTAACCTGATCATAGAAATCTATGATAGTTGGTAGCATTCAGTGGCCTTTAACAAAACCATATTGATACTTCTTAGGTTTTTAATATCATTTTCCCACGTTCCATAATTCTGAGAAAGTATCTTTCAGAGCACTTGTCCAAAACAGATGTACTACTAACTGGTCAACAGTTACTTGCATCTTTTGTGAATCCCTTTTTAAAAATAGATGTAATATTAACTTGTTTCCATGCTGTTCACACGATTTCAGATGTCAGCAAACTATTAAATATAAACTATAGCCGAAAACCAAGTTAAGATTTAAAACTGAACAGCATAACAGAAGGACTGTTATCAGGCCCAGATAATTTTATTCAGTACTACTTTAATCAAGTCTTGAGTCATAATAGGACAAGGTGTTTTAACTACTAAGTTGAATTATTCAGTTTAAATAAGTTCTTTGTGTTGTTGTCATGTATTGTAGAGTGGTCATTAAATCCACTGGCCATCACAATGGGTTCAGTTAAATTGTTTCCTTCCATTACAAGAGTTATTCCTAAATAAGTGTTAGTTATATAGAAATTTTACATTTATAATATTCATTTTTTATTTTCTACCACACTAAGCCTTATTCCAAACTTTTTATTTTCTCTTTTTATATGCTTCTATAAAAATAATTAAATGTAAAAAAGATGGCAGTTTTTCCATCTCTCTCAACTTTCTGATTTAAAGCCCACATTTGCACTTGCTTCCCCCCTTTCCTGTAACTAGTTTAGTACAGATACAGATTCTTAGTTTTAGCACTTGAATTTGCTTATTCATGATCAGCATTTATTCAGAACTTGTAAGCACTAAATAACCTATTAATTACTACAGCACTCAACCTTCCTCATTACCTAGAGGAAAACAGTTTTGGTGCTTACTTTCCTTACTTGCTTAGAGAAAAACAGCTCTTGTATTCACTTTCCTCACTTATCTAGAGGAAAATAGTATTTTATTCAGGCATGTCCAAGGGCCAGCTCCTAGTCTTCTCTCCTGTCTATCTGATGAATCTGGGCATCTTGAGGCAATTGCCTCATGTACACAGAAAACCCTCTCCTTTGACCACCCAACACTACAACCTGTGAGAGGTGCAATTATCAAGCCAAACTGGAGGTGAAGCTCTCTCCAATCAAGACTGGACTTGACAGTCAAGAGGAGAAGGTAAACGCTTGCACCACACCACACTCATCGCATAGTCTCACTAAATCTACACCACCAAACTCCACACATAGAAACACAAAAACATTTGCAGAGGCTCTCAATAATAATCTGCTCAAGCAACAGAGACCTCCAAAGCAGAAATGCAACCAACCTCCACTCCCAACACAACCCAAATGACACATAGCCCGTAGACTCAGTGTGCCATTTAACCACAGCCAATAAGGCAAAGCAACGTACCCAACACACCAGTCATAAGTGACTCTTTAGTCAGGCACACTGATGTCCCACTCACCAGGCTAATCAAGAAGAAGGTTACTGTCAGCTGCCTGTCGGGTGCCAGGATCCGCCACATAACCCACTCACTCAGGTCACTCCACAACAAGTACAAATATGACTCTGTCACTGTCCATGTTGGTGTGAACGACCTGAGATGTACCTCCCTGGACTACATGAAAAGAGACATGGAAGAGCTCTCCGATCTTGTAGCCCAGGCAGGTATGACCCTAGCCCTGAGTAGCATTCTGCCATCACCCAGATTGATGCCGCAGTACAAGGACAAAATGATTGACTTCAACAATTGGCTAAGCTTGTGGTGCCATTCTAAAGGGATCCAGCATCTGTCTGCCTGGGATGACATGGTTGACAGTCCATGATGCTTTGCCAGAGATGGCCTGCACTTGTCAAGCCTGGGATTCTGGATACTGGCTAAGGTTCTTGCAGCCCCTATAGTGCCTTTTTTAGGCAAGGTTCAGATGACAAATTTACCACCGTAACAAAACAGGCAAGCAAAAACTGAGGGTGATGCTACTCAATGCTAGAAGTCAAAATATCAAAATGCACTCACTCGAGGCACTCCTTAAAATGGATAATATCGATATCTGTGCAGTGAGTGAGACCTGGTTCAATGCTCCAGGGGGTACCCCTGCACTACCAGGCTATAACTCATACCACACTTTTCAGCCATGTAACCTGGACCGGAACACCAAAGGCGGAGGTGTGTCTATATTCATTAAGGATATCCACACCTCCAGGCTAGTTACTCAGCATAATGCAGCCGAGGTTATCCAAGTGCAACTAACTCTGGGCAAAACTTCAATCCAAATTGTAGCTTGCTACAGATCATCCACTATGCCCCAAGATTCCCACTCCCCTTTTCTTGATGTACTGGAAAATATTAGGGTTCAACCAAACACGCTAATAATGGGCGATTTCAACTACCCCACCATTAACTGAGAAAACTACTCATGTACAAACTCCTTTGCTCAACACTTTCTGGAATTCATAAACTCCAATGCCCTGGATCAACTTACCCACACCCCCACCAGGGGCAACAATATCCTAGAACTAAAAAATAAATGATAGAATCCAGGCCACCGATGAAGGTAAAATCTCTTTTATGAAAACACAGAAAGACAGATTAGCACTTTTGTCTTGTGGCAAGACTTCTTAAGATCTGAAGAAGTCTTTCCACAAGACGAAAGTGCTAATCTGTATCTGTGTGTTTTCATAAAAGAGATTTTGCCTTCATCGGTGGCCTGGATTCGATCATTTATTTTTTTATTTTTTACTTTTTTACTTAGTGAGTTTTATTTTATTCTACAGTGTGCTTTGATGTCTGTTTTCCCAGTATCCTAGATCTAGTCATTACCAACATGAGTGACCGGTGTTCCACACATGAAGTCAATGTCTCATTGGTCCGATCCGACCATAAGCTAATTACCCTAGATATCCACATCCTGCCCCCACCTCCCATTAAGGAAACCATGGTAAAAAATCTCTCCAAAGCCAGCTTCATGCTTCTTAAGACAGAAGTGGTGAACTTTATGACACCCATGCAGATGGACAATACAGTTACGACTACTGGATCCTACACAATTGCACTTTATAAGCACTTACATGAGTGCATGGATCGTGCTATCCCAAACAGAACCAAGATGCTATCCTCCAAAAAAAAGGAAGCCAATCTGGTCGTCCCCTGCCATAAACAAACTGTACAACAGAAGGAAGAAACTGTTGCAAAAGAGAGTAAATTCCCACTAGTGGAGGAGCTCCTTGGTCAGCCTCAGTAAGAAGCTGTGATCCCTGATAAAATCCTCCAAAGCTAGTTACAAAAACAAAATCACCACTGATTTTAAAGATAATCACAAAGCATTCTATAGCTATGTCAAGAATCTCAATGGCAACACTCAGATCTGCTCTGAGTTACAGCACAATGGCACTAAATATACAGACCCAACTGATATTGCCAACATCCTGGCAGATAGGTTCAGTGCTAACTTTACCCCCCTCTCACCCCCTAAAGAGCCCATCTCTATACCGAAAGAATTCAAAGTTCCTGTAATCATGGCTACAAAGGTAAAAACCACACTCTCCAAAGCCAAGAACACAGCATCCATGGACCAGACAACATCCCAGGCTGTGTTCTACATGAACTACAGAACAAACTGGCACCCCACCTAAGTACCATGTTCAAGCATAGCCTCACCTCAGGCTTTGTACCTGCTGCATGGTGCACAGCAATGGTTATACCACTCCACAAAGGAGGAGCCACCACGGACCCCAGGAACTACCGCCCCATTAGCCTGATGAGCCTGGTCTGCAAGGCCATGGAATGTATCATCATGGAACTTATAAACAGAGACATTGGTAATCTCCAAACTCTGGACCCCACCTAGTTCGGGTTTGTAAAAGGCAGATCATGTCTCCTAAACCTGGTAGACTTCTTTAAAGCAGTCAACAAAGCCGTAGACAAGGGTAAGGTGGTTCACACAGCCTATCTAGATCTTGCCATGGCTTTCAACACCATCCCTCACTCTGGAATTAAAGATAAACTCACTAAACTAGATATAAATCCCTATGTCACAAGATGTGTTGCCAACTGTCTCACTGACAGAACCCACACTGTGAAAGTATCAGACTCCAAATCCGACTTCAGACCAGTGACAAGTGGAGTACCACAGGGTTTAGTCTTGGGTCCTCTCCTGTTTGGTATCTACTTCTCTGAAGTGCAGGCTAACACAGAAGGTCTTGGACTAATGAAGTTTGCAGATGACTGCAAACTAGGAGCCATAATCGAAACTCCTAATGATGTGGACATCCTACAAAAGGGCCTCACTGAGACAGATGCCTGGTGTCAAAGCAATGGCCTCAAGCTGAATCCCAAAAAGTGCACTGTCATCCCCTTTGGTAAAAACTCTGTACCCATAAACTACAACATAGGTGGTAGTATACTTAACACCGAAAGTGTGATAAGACACCTTGGGACACAGGTGGACAGTAGTCTCTCCTTTGATAATCACATCGCCACAGTAGTCAGGAAATCTTTCTACATGGCACACCTCATCACAAAAGGTTTCTCATCCAGAAAAAAAGAGGTAATTGTTCCCGTCTACTCATCACTCATTAGACCCATTATAGAGTACAACACCCTTTTTGGTATGTACCTCACAAGACATCTACATCAACTGGAAAGGCCACAGAAATATCTCACAAAGAGGATTACAGCCACAGACAGATGCCCTACGCAGACCGTCTCAAACAACTCCAGCTTTACTCCGTCACATATCGCCTACTCAGAGGTGATCTCTGCCTAACATACAAAGCTATGTCAAACCCAGAGCTGTTGGACATGCTCCACTTAAAGAAATCCCAATCCCTCCTAGCTACACACTCTAGGGACCTAATTCTTGTCACCACAATAAACAGAACATGCCAGAGGGATAGATTTCTGTCCCAGAGACTTCCCATACTCTTGAATAAACTACCTATCTATATCAAACAAAGCTCCTCATTAGCACTCTTCAAGAAAAATCTTGATGACTGGATGGGAAATAGGAAATTCACCCCGGAGATCACCTCTGTGGCTCTGCTCGACAGTGGCACAGGAAAATAATTTTCTTGGGTGGCAAAAGCCAGGGTACCTTTTTGGCTGGGCTTGTATAGGCCCCAGGGCCGATAGCCTAGTACCTACCTATGAACCTATGAAACTATGTAAACAATTTAGTGAACATGAGAAAAATATGTCACTGTCAGGAATAAAGCCTCTTCATGTCAGTCTATAAAAATCCAAGCAAAAATCCACGAATACAGCAGCACGGCTTTAGCTGGACAAAACTTTTCAAGTTTAGTAGTCCTCTGTGTAGATATATCCCAAAGTAATAGCCTCTTTTCTGTGTTCTCTGCATAAATAAGCCTCATCACCTTCTTTGTGATATATCTACACAGAGGATTACTAAACTTGAGAAGTTTTATCCAGCTGAAGCCATGCTGCTGTATTCCTGGATTTTTTGCTTGAATTTAGTAAACTTGTTTAAATAGTTTTATTTTTGGAATCGTTTATATATTTGAAAGCATTTTGTTTTTTTTCTTATACATTTTAATAGTCTTCAAATTCATTCATGTTGGTAGTTGCTTCCTTTTTTTGCAATCTTTTTGACTGTGACCACAGTTAGTTCTAAAGTTTTGTTTAGCAAAGCATCTAATTCATATAGAAGAATTACTCTACTCAGCCATACTTTCACAGTGTCTAATATGCAATAAAGTGGTTTTCTGTGGAAACAAAAATCAGGTTGGAATGCTTGCTTCCATGAGGATATTCAACACTAGAAAAAAAATAATAAAATTAATAGTAATTTTTGTATTGCTAACAGGTATATATTGGGTAGACCTTTGTGATCAACTAAAAACTATACTTTTTCTTTTTCTGCTCATCATGACCATTTAAGGATTTCCCAGTAGGTTAAGGAAGTACAACTCCTGAAGTTATAGTAATTTGATAGGAAGAGAAACTAGGGTGTGGACTAGGGTTTATCTTCAGTAAAAAATATTTGTATATATAGTATGTTCCTTTGTTTATTAACAGTTCATATGCAGTACTTAAGTTGTTTAGTACTTTGTTTGTTTGGGATGCTGCATATCTGACAATTCAAACTTTTAGCCAGGTAGAGTTGTCATTCTGTGACTCAGAACTGTCATTCAGTCACTCAAAGCAGAGGTATGCTCATTTCTGCTTTGCTCACCAACCCTACCTCCACTCCACCCTCCTCAACATTATTTCCTTTATAATTTACTAACAACTCTGTCTTGCAGATGCCCATTCCTCCCTCCACTTACATATTTTCCTGTTACACCAGAATCAACTTCTCATCACAATCAGGTCCATTCATCTTACATAATCATGGCACCATTCTCCATTCTAAAAATCCCTCATTCTGTCTATCACCAACCCACTTATTTCATTGATACAAACTATCTTCTGTCTTCTTACCGTATCCCACACCTTTCAGATATTTAGCATTTTCCCTTCTTATCACATCAGCTCAAATTCATATACTCCGCTCACACCTTGATATACCTAGGTCTAGTGTTTGAAAACTCCTGATAGTCATCCCTGTTACCAAGCTGCTTACTATGCCATCTTTCAGTTCAGTTCTTGTCCTCATATTGCAAATTGTATTCTTTTATATAGAATTCCGCACCTACAAAGAAGGTCACTCTCATCCCTTTCCACAGTCCCTCACTTCCTCCACTAAATTCTATAAAATCTACAAATTAAACACACCCATCTAGTGGTCTAAACATATCTCTTCCTTCTGACTCTTCATCAGGGAAGTAATCTACACCACTATACATTTCCACATAAGTTCATTCTAAAGAAGTCGAACAAGTTAGTGTCTGGAAGTACTTGAAATTCTCTCTATATTTTTACTGTTCCACAAAGCTGACATTGAGCTTAACATACTCCCTACTGATATGTCATCCCCATTGCCTCCACATCTCAAAAATTTCACCCTAGCCCCCATGAGCATATGTAGCATTAATATTAATTGGGCATAACAGCACAAAATTAAACTGATTGTTGTCACCGAATACTTACTTAAAGAATCATCCCATGATCCCTCACGTTTCACTTGTAAGTGCACACACTATTCAATGACAGCAGGCCTGAGCCTATCAAAGAAGTGGTGCTATACTTAAGCAATAATCCATGAGTGTATGTGAGTATATCAGGATTTACCCACAGTTGGTGTGGTTTAATCATGATGGTGAAGCCTGAGTGACTAAAGAAACCCAACCATTGGTAAATCAGCCTTCAGCCGAGTCTAATAGCCAGAGGTGATTCCACAGTACATTGCAAACACAACTGGCTCGTCATTCAAATCTTTCTTGGAAACCATGCCAAAATATTCATTGGTGTAGTTTACTACCCAACCTGCTTCTCTATCAAGAATGGAAAGTATACTAGAATAATTTTTAAATTGTGCCAAAGATCATACATTAGTCATCGATAGTGATGTCATCCTTGACTTGGCAGGACAACAAAAATTTCTATCAGTGAAGCTTGCCTTTTTACTTAGTCTCCCATGAGTTGTTTCTGACTACACCATGTCCAGTATTTACAATGGCAAAAGTACTCTGCTGGATGCAGTCCTTACTAACATTCATCATAAGCTTCATTAAGTGCATGTGCTGGCTAACATATTAGATGATCACTGCTTTATTATTACCACGTGGATCACTAAACATATTTAAATGCCTACCCATCACTACTAAATAAACTACAAAATACGATCTGGGAACAAGTCTGCAGTTATAATGATCATACCACAGCTTTATCCAGATTTTATAATCTTCTGAGCCCATGCAGTATATACTTACATCTCCATCATAAATCAAAACAAGCACAATGGCTCATAGAGGACTTCAGATTACTTATTAAACAAAAAGATAAATCTTGCACTTACTGGAAATAGGAACTGTCAAATATTTCCAAATATATTACTTTTGTAAACTTAAATGTAGTGTCTGCATATCCAACAATCATGGTAAAACAGAATACTTTATAAAAGTTTAAACCACATATTTCAGTCAGTCAAAGCAGGCCTGAAAAGCCTTGAATCCCTTTAATTCCTTTGATCTTCCAATGTATTTTTTAGAGTTTTCTACTAATCATAACCTATCTAAAGCATTTAAGCAGGATTTCTTTCTTATCTTCTCCAACAGCAGACTTTCCTCACACTACAACACATTTTTGATAATGCTCAGATTCCAAACCATGCACATCACTACATAAGAGTCTTGCCTATCCTCCTTTCTGCTTAAAGAAATCTTAAATCTGAAGTCCCCAAACTTCTTGAGAAAAATGATTCCAGTTACAACTATAACTCCATCAGCTAAGTTTCAAAATATTTAGATTAGGGAGCTATTCTCTGCAAGCCAGTCACTCATACATTCAATCTGTCCCCTTCTGCTGGTACAATATTTGACAGTGTTATACATGTTCTGATCATGCCTGTAGTCTAAGTTCTCTGTTTTAGTTCATCAAACAACCTCCAGCCTACTGCTATTCAATATCCACTAACCAAATTAAAAAACTAACAAATGGGTAGGCACTAGGCAACATTGTCTGTGGTAGGAAGCTGTCTGCACACAGTCTAAATTTTAAATTCTTTTCAGAACATACCATTGATGGTTGTATTAACTTAGGGACAAGTCCATTGAAACATTTTGAAAATGTAGATTGCAATTGGGAATAGCCCTGCTATATACCTTTATGAAATATAAAAGTAGACATGTTCATAGGTAGGTACTAGGCTATTGGCCCAAGGGCCTACTTAAGCCTAGGCAAGAAGGCTCCCTGGCTTATGCTATCCAAGAAAGTTATTTTCCTGTGCCACTGTCGAGCAGAGACACAGAAGTGATCCCCGGGGTGTATTTCCTATTTCCCATCCATGCATCAAATCTTTCTTGAAGAGTGCTAATGAAGAACTTTGCTTGACATAGATGGGTAGCCTGTTCCAGAGTATGGGAAGTCTGTGGGACAGGAATCTATCCCTCCAGCATGTCCTGTTTATTATGGTGACAAGGTTTAGGTCCCTAGAGCATGTAGCTCTGAGGGATTGGGATTTCTTTAGGTGTAGCATGTCCAGCAGCTCTGGGTTTGACGTAGCTTTATATGTTAGGCAGAGATCACCTCAGAGTAGGCAATATGCTACGGAGTAAAGCTGGAGTTTTTTGAGATGGTCAGTATAGGGCATTTGTTTGAGGCCAGTAATCCTCTTTGTGAGATACTTCTGTGGCCTTTCCAGCTGCTGCAGATGTCTTGTGAGGTACATTCCAAAAGAGGCGTTGTACTCTATAATGGGTCTAATGAGTGTCGAGTAGAGGGGAACAATGATCTCTTTTTTCCTGGATGAGAACCCTTTTATGATGAGGTGTGCCATGTAGAAGGACTTCCTGACTACTGTGGTGATGTGACTATCAAAGGAGAGACTACTGTCCACCTGGGTCCCAAGGTCTCTTATCACACATTCGGTGTTAAGTAGATGCTGCCTATGTGGTAGTTCATGGGTACAGAATTTTTACCAAAGGGGATGGCACTGCACTTTTTGGCACAGAGCTTGAGGACATGGCTCTGACACCAGGCATCTGTCTCAGCGAGACCATTCTGTAGGATGTCCACATCATTTGGGGACTTGACTATGGCTCCTAGTTTGCAATCATCTGTGAACCTCGTTAGCCAGAGGTCTTTTGCATTAGCCTGTACTTCAGAGAAGTAGATACCAAACAGGAGATATCCCAGGACTGAACCCTGTTGTACTCCACTTGTCACTGGTTTGAGGTCAGATTTGGAGCCTGCATCTTTTACAGTTTGGGTTCTGTCAGTGAGCCAGCTGGCAACCCATCTTGTGACATAGGGATTTATACCTAGTATAGTGAGTTTAGCTATAATTCCAGAATGGGGGATGGTGTCGAAAGCCTTGGCGAGGTCAAGACAGGCTGTGTGACCCACCTTACCCTCATCTAAGGCTTTGGTGACCACCTCAAAGAAGTTGATCAGGTTCAGGAGGAATGATCTGCCTTTTGCAAACCTGAACTGAGTGGGATCCAGAGTTTGGAGGTTACCAATGTCTTTGTTTATGAGTTCCATGTTGATACTTTGGCTCGTCAGGCTAATAGGTCGATAGTTCCCTGGATCAGTGGCAGCTCCCCCTTTGTGGAGTGGGATAAATGTTGCTGTGTGCCATTCAGTGGGCACAAAGCCTGATGTGAGGCTATTATTGAACATGGTGCTTAAGTGGGGAGCCAGTTCGTTCTGAAGTTCGTGTAAAACGCAGCCTGGGATGTTGTCCGGTCTCATGGATGCTGTGTTTTTGGCTTTAGAGAGTGCAGCTTTTACCTGCGTAGTTGTGATTACAGGGACTCTGCATTCTTCCTGTATAGATATTGGCCCTTTAGGGGGTAGGGGGTAAAATTAGCACTGAATCTACCTGCCAGGATGTTGGCAATTTCAGTTGGTTCTGTAATTTTCATGCTGTTGTGCTGTAACTCAGAGCAGATCTGGGTGCTGCCATCGAGATTCTTGACATAGCTATAGAATGCTTTGTGGTTGTCCTTATAATTAGTGGTGATTTTGTTTTTGTAGCTAGCTTTGGAGGATCTTATAAGGGATCTCAGCTTCTTATTGAGCCTGACCAGGGAGCTCCTCCACTCATGAGATTTTACTCTCTTTTGCAACAGTTTCTTCCTTCTGTTGTACAGTTTGTTTATGGCAGGGGACCACCAGACTGGCTTCCTTTTTTTGGAGGATAGCATTTTGGTTCTGTTTGGGATAGTATGATCCATGCACTCGTATAAGTGCTTATAGAGTGTATTTGTGTAGGATTCAGTAGTTGTAAATGTATTGTCCATCTGCATGGGTGCCATGAAGTTCACCACTTCTGTCTTAATAAGCATGAAGATGGCTTTGGAGAAATTTTTTACCATGGTTCTCTTAATGGAGGGTGGAGGCAGGATGTAGATATCAAGGGTAATTCACTTTTGGTCAGATCGGACCAACAAGGAGTTGACTTCAGGTGTGGAACACCGGTCACTCATGTTGGTAATGACTAGGTCTAGGATATTGTTGTCCCTGGTGGGGGTGTGGATAAGTTGATCCAGGGCATTGGAGTTTATGAATTCCAGAAAGCGTTGAGCTAAGGAGTTGGTACATGAGTAGTTTTCCCAGTTAATGGTGGGGTAGTTGAAGTCACCCATTATTAGGGTGTTTGGTTGAACCCTAATGTTTTCCAGTACATCATGAAGAGAGGAGTGGGAATCCTGGGGCATGGTGGGGGATCTGTAGCAAGCTACAATTTGGATTGCAGTTTTGCCCAGAGTTAGTTGCACTTGGATAACCTCGGATGCATTATGTTGAGCAGCTAGCCTGGAGGTGTGGATATCCTCAATGAATATGGACACACCTCTGCCTTTGGTGTTTCGGTCAAGGTTAATGGCCGAAAAGTGTGGTTTGAGTTATAGCCTGGTAGTGCAAGGGTGCTCTCTGGAGCCTTGAACCAGATCTCAGTCACTGCACAGATATCGATGTTTTCCATTTTTAGGAGTGCCTTGAGTGAGTGCATTTTGAGATTTAGACTTCTAGCATTGAGTAGCATTACTCTTAGTTTTTGCTTGCCTGTTCCTGTTTTGGTGGTGAATTTGTCATTTTAAACTTGCCTAAAAAAGGCACTATAGGGGCGGCAAGAGCCTTAGCCAGTATCTGGAATGCCAGGGGTGACAGGTGCAGGCCATCTCTGGTAAAGCATCATGGTCTGTGGGCCATGTCATCCCAAGCAGACAGATACTGGATCCCCTTAGAATGACACCAGAAGCTTAGCCAATTGTTGAAGTAAATCATTCTGTCCTTGTACTGCGGTATCATTCTGGGTGATGGCAGAATGTTACTCAGGGCTAGGGTTATACCTGCCTGTGATACAAGATCAGAGAGCTCTTTCATGTCACTTTTCATGTAGTCCAGGGAGGTACGTCTTAGGTCATTCACACCAACATGGACAATGACAGAGTCATATTTGTAGTTGTTGTGGAGTGACCTGAGTGCATAGGTTATGTGGCGGATCCTGTCACCTGACCGAGCAGCTAACAGTAACCTTCTCCTTGTTTAGCCTGGTGAGTGGGGCATCAGTGTGCCTGACTATAGAGTCACCTATGACTAGTGTGTTGAGTACATTGTTTTGCCTTATTGGCTGTGGTTGAGTGGCACCCTGTGTCTGAGATCTACGTGTCATTTGGGTTATGTTGGGGGATGGAGTTTGCTTGCATTTCTGCTTTGGAGGTCTCTGTTGCTTGAGCAGATTATTATTGAGAGCCTCTGTGAATGTTTTTGTGTTACTATGTGTGGATTTTGGTGGTTTAGATTTAGTGAGACTATGTAATGAGTGTGGTGTGGTGCAAATGTTTACCTTCTCCTTTTGACTGTCAAGTTCAGTCTTGGTTGGAGAGAGCTTTACCTCCAGTTTGGCTAGATAAGTGCATCTCTCACAGGTTGTTGTGTTGGGTGGTGAAAAAAGTATGTACAAAAACTGTTTTCCTCTAGGTAATGAGGAAGGTTGAGTGCTATAGTAATTAGCTGCTTATTTAGTGCTTAGAAGTTCTGAACAAGTGCTCAGCATGAATAAGCAAATTTAAGTGCTAAAACAAAGAATCTGTATCAGCACTAGACGAGTTACCGGACAGAAACAAATGCAAATGCAGGCTTTCAAATCAGAAAGTTGAGAGAGAGGGAAAAGATTGCCCAAACGGCCAATAACTACAATTTCTGGGCCAGAACCACTCCTTATGTATTAGACAGGTTACCTAGTGCTTACCACTCACACGGATAAGCTAGAAGGCTTCCCTCCAACACATAAAGGCTTGGGGGGCTCAGAAGCTTACATACAGTCCTGGATACAGCAAATCTACATCTGGAACACTAGTTACAGAAAAGGTAGGAAAAGTACAGTTGTGTACACTTGCCATAAATGTAGATGTTCGAGTGTATTCACTGTTGCAGTCATTACATTTGGGTTATCTGCTTGCAGTAGCCCTCAGTCAGCCTGATTAACAAAGTCTTGGGTCCTGCGTCAGATGCTGTCACTTCTTCCATGACATCAGGTCATCAGAGGTATAAAACGTGCAGCCGACGCCATTGCATCAGTTTTTCTTGCCCAAATGTCAGGTACCCCCTAATGGGAAGCAATTAAATCTATAAATACAAGGATATACCTCCAACAAAAAAGCAAATACACCAAAAAGCTATTTGAGCATTGTAAGGGAGAGTACAGGTATAGCCAAAAGAAGAAAGGGGGCTGGAGGGAGGGTAACCAGGACTGCAACAGTGAATACACTTGAACATCTACATTTATGGCAAGTGTACACAACTGTACTACGTTCTTTGTGTTTCACTGTTGCAGTCATTACATTTGGGTAGATTCCCAAAGCTAAGGTTGGGAGGAGGAATTTAAATAGAATTAGGACCAGCTATAAGGCCCTGCAAGACTGCAGTGGCAAAGCCAGCTCTGGATTTAGAGAAAATTGGTAAATGATAATGCTTGGTGAAAATATGTACAGAACTCCAGGTAGCAGCTTCTAGGATGTCCCTGGTAGGGATGCCCCTGAGAAAGGCTGTAGAGGTAGATGGGCCCTGGTTGAATGGGGTCTGATGCCTTGTGTGATAGGTTTTCCATGGTGCTTATAGCAATTAATGCAATGGCCTATCCATTTTGAAATGGTTTGCTTTGAAATAGCTTTCTCCTCTGTCCCTGCAGCAAATGCCACCAGCAGTTGTTCAGATTTCCTTTGAGATTTAGTCCTGTCCAAGTAGAATCCAGGTTGTCTGTGCACATCCAGGGAGGGCAGTATCCATTCCCCTTTATTCTGTGGGTTAGAAAAGAAGGTAGTCAAATGAATGGACTGATTAACAGCCACACTGGATACCACCTTGGGAATGAAGGAGGGATTGGTTTTGAGGGACACCCTGTCTACATGAAAGATGATGAAAGGCTCCACTGCCATAAGGGCCTGTAATTCAGATACCCTTCTTGCAGAAGTGATTGCTAAAAGGAACGTTGTTTTCCAGGAAAGGAATTTTAAATCTGCAGTAGCAGCTGGCTCGAAAGAAGGAAGAGTAAATTTCTGCAAGACAAAGTTAAGGTCCCAGGCTGGAGTTGGAGCTTTCCTGGGTGGCCTTAAATTTTTGGCCCCTCTGAGAAACTGCTTGAGCAGTGGGTGAGGGAAGAGGGGAGGCTCTGTACTATAATGAGCTGAAATGGCTGAGGCAGGAATTTTGATGGAGGAAAAGGACAAGCCCTAATGAAGCATCTCAGTCAAGTATTGTGTAATCTGAGGTAAATTGGGCACTGCTGCGCTCATCCCTTGAGATTGGTTCCAGGCACAAAATCTTTTCCATTTTGCAGCATAAGATTTTCCAGTACTAGGCCTCCTTGCCTCTAAAATGATATCCATCACTTATTTACTGAGGGATGGTAAAGGAGAGATTAGGTAATTAGCCAGGCTGCTACATTCAGGGTTTGCAGCTGAGGGTGCAGAATCTGGTTCTCCTGCTGAGACAACAGGGAAGGAGTCTGAAGCAGGTGCCATGGGGCCAGGCATGACAAACTGCACAAGAGGGGATATCAGTGTTAGCGTGGCCAGTCTGGTGCAATACAAATCATCCTTGGCTTGCCTGTTTGATCTTTAGTAGTACCTTGGAAAGCAGATGCAGAGGAGGAAAGGCATAAACTGATAGTTTTTTTTCCAGCTGAAGGATAGAATATCCACTTTCCAAGCTAGCTTGTGGAGAATCCTTGTGCAAAATCTGTCCAATCGATGGTTCTGGGGGGAGGCAAACAGGTTTATATATGGGCTCCCCCATTTGCTTGTCAACATGTTGAAAATCCTTGGCTCCAGTTTCCACTCATGTGGGTCCATGAGGTTTCTGCTTAGTCCATCTGCCAGTGTAGTTAGTTTTTCTGGCAGGAATTGAGCTTGTAGATTCCCTTGGTAGCTCAAGGCTGTGTTCCACAATGCCATGGATAGTCTGCAGAGAGGGTAAGAATGTGTACCCCCCCTGCTTGTTTATGTACCACATGACAGTGGTGTTGTCCGTCTTTACCATTAGTTGTCGTGGAAGAATGTGATCCTTGAAGGCTGTCAGAGCATTTTGTACAGATAACATTTCCTTTTGATTTATGTGCAGGTGCATTTGACTTGGATTCCATTTGCCCTGAATGCACTTCCCTGCCAGGTGAGCCCCCCATGCATAGTCTGATGCGTCTGTTGTTAAGGTTTAGGTGGCAGGGGGTAGTGTGAATCGTTGTCCCCTGTTTTGGTGACAGGCCTCTGCCCATCAAAGGAACTCTAGACGTAGGCAAGGTATGATATGAATCATTGCTTCTAGATCCTGTGAATGTTGACACCATAGGCTTTTGAGATACCATTGAAGTTTTCTCATATGCAGCCTTGCATATGGAATTAGAAAAATTCAGGAGGCCATGAACCCCAAGGCTTACAGTATTTGCATTGCAGATAACTGGGTTTTTGTGGCCACTTTGAAGTAGGTTGTCAAATGAATCCGTTTCTCTGGCATGAGGAAAGCCATCTGGGAAACTGTGTTCAAGCTTGCTTCCAGGAATATAATTTGTTGACAGGGTACCAGGTGTGATTTATTTTTGTTTATGGTGTACCCCAGACAAGTCAGCACCCTTTGAACAAAGGCCAGATGATTCAAAAGTATGTCCTGGCTTTCTGCCTGAATTAGACAATCATCCAGGTATGGGTATATTTGAATATTTCTTTGCCTGCAAAATGCAATGACTGGAGCTAGGCACTTTGTGAATACCGTGGGTGCAGTAAATAAGCCAAAGGGCAGTGCAGAGAACTGATAGTGCATGTAGCCTGCTTTGAAGTGTAAGTATCTTCTGCAAGACTCCCTGATAGGGATGTGCAGGTATGCTTCTTTTAAGTCTAGTGTTGCCAACCATGCATCTTTGCCTAGCATAGGAAGCAGCTGGTGAAGAGTCAGCATTTTGAATTTTGGAATCACCAGAAAGGTGTTTAGAGTAGAAAGGTCCAGGATAGGATGCCATGTATTGCCTTTTCTGGGTACCAGGAAAAGTCTCAAATAGAAACCTTGACCCTTTTCCTCTTCTGGTACCAACTGAATAGCCCCCATGCTTAAGAGAGAGAGTACTTGATTTTGGGCCTCTGCCCACTGATTTAGGGGGTAGATCTGGCCATCCGCTTGGTGTTGGTAACATGTGGAAGTGAAATCTGTATCCTTGGGACACTATATTTAAAACCCATTTGTCCTGGGTAATGAGTTCCCAGTTTTTGGCCTGCAGTCCAATCTTTCCGCCTAAAGGAGCATTCAGTTGGGAAGTGCTTGGAAGTTTTAAAAGCAAGTCATTGAGACAGTTTTCCATTGGGGGGAGTCATTCCACTCCCAAATTTGGGTGCATAAATCCCCCACTGCTTAGTCTTGTGTGTCCCCTGGGACTGAAACCAGGGGTTTCTGCTGTGTCTGGGTTTGGCTTGAGAAGACCTGGAAGGGGCTGGAAAGGATCAATTCTTAGAGGGCCAATGCCTACTAAATCTAGGAGGCTGAACTTGCAAGAAATCTTTAACAGTTTTAGCTTTATCTTCCATCTTTTTAAGAACTTCCTCAGCTTTGTTGCCAAAGAGGTGGTCCTGATTGAAGGGAGAATCCAACAGTTTAGCTTTAAGATGATCAGGCAAAGATTGCTCTTTAAGCCAAGCATGCCTTCTGAGCAGAGACCCAGTAACAGCAGCCCTGCAAGAGGCCTCTAATGAATCAAATCCACATTACAAAGTATGTCTACCAACTTGTTCGGCAGAATGCATTAAATCCTGTAATTCTTTATTTTCAGCACAGTCAGGAATCAACATCATTTTCTGTTTAAGCAACCCAATAACATATTGTTGATACTTTAACATATGAAACTGGGAGTTTAAAACCTGAATGGCCAAGGTTGCAGAAGTGTAAACCTTCTTACCCCATCTATCCAGCGCCCTGGAGTCTCTATCAGAAGGGGTAGGATTTTTAGCAGTAGAAACCTTAATGCCCTTGGGTCCCTGTGAAATAGTCTTTGGATCTGCAATAGGATTTTTAAAAAGGAACTTGTGTGACTCAGGAACCCTGTAATATCTGTCAGGTTTTCTGGGAGCAGGAGGCAAAGAAACAGGGGCCAAACTAGATTCCGAAAAGGCATCATCAACAATGTCTAGTACAGGAGGTATAGCTAAAGGGCTATGCTGAGGCAGGAGTAAGAAATCCCTAAGCCTCTTTTTTGAATCAGAAAAATCCTGACTTTCCCAGTGGAAATGCTCCCTTAGAGTATGTAAGGTTTCCCCAAAAGAAAAATCCTCTGGAGGGGAAGCAGAGGGAACAGAGTCCCTGCCTAAAGACATCCACGTGTCCTACATGAACTCCAAGAAGAACTAATCCCTCAAGTAAAACTGCTGTACAATCTCAGCCTCACTACAGGACATGTGCCCAAAGAATGGCGTACAGCAACAGTGGTCCCACTCCACAAAGGTGGCGCCTCTGCGGACCCTGGAAACTATCGCCTCATAAGCCTGACTAGCCTAGTATGCAAGGCTATGGAGAGGATCATCATGGAACTCATAAACAAAGACATACAGACACTAGATCCTACCCAATTTGGCTTCATCAAGGGCAGATCCTGCCTTTTGAACCTGGTTGACTTCTTCAAAACAGTCACTAAGGCCATAGATGAAGGGGAAGGTAGTCCACACAGCCTATCTGGACCTCGCAAAGGCATTTGATGCAATACCCCACTCGGGCATCATAGATAAGCTATCCAGTCTAAATATAAACCCCTATGTCACAAAATGGGTCACAAACTGGCTCAAAGACAGAACCCACAGAGTCAGAGTTGCTGGAGCCATGTCAGACTCGAAACCGGTCACAAGTGGCATCCCACAAGGTTCTGTCCTGGGACCTCTCTTGTTCGGTATTTACTTCTCTGAGGTACAGCCCAACATGGGAGGACTATGGCTCACCAAGTTTGCAGATGACTGCAAACTGGGCACCATAATCAACTCTCCAGCTGACACAAACATCCTTCAAAAAGGTCTCGCAGAGATGGATAACTGGTGCCAGAGCCATGGTCTAAAGCTAAATGCCAAAAAGTGTATAGTCATACCCTTTGGCAAAAACAATGTGTCCACAAATTACCACATAGGTGGTAACCCATTAAGTACAGAGAAAGTAATTAGGGATCTGAGGACCCAAGTTGATAGCAATCTCTCCTTTGACAACCACATTGCCAAAGTGGTTAGAAAGACTTTCTACATAGCCCACCTCATCATGAAAGGATTCACATCTAGATCAAGAGAGGTAATCGTGCCCCTTTATTCATCCCTCATCAGGCCCATCATAGAATACAATGCCCCCTTTGGGATGTACCTTACCCGACACCTGCAGCAATTAGAAAGACCCCAAAAGTGCCTCACCAGGAGGATCAAGGGACTCAAACAGATGCCATATACTGCTCGGTTAAAAAAACGCCAGCTCTACTCAGTTGCATACCGCCTACTTGAGGCGATCTATGCCTGACATATAAAGCTATGTCCAACCCAGAATTAATGGACATGCTCCACCTCAGTAAATCTAAATCCCTTAGAGCCACGCACTCGAGGGACTTGAACCTCAGCACAGAAATAAATAGAACATGCTGGAGGGACAGATTCATAACCCAGAGGCTCCCTTCACTCTGGAATAGAATTCCAATTCATGTTAGGCAGAGCACCTCACTGACTCTCTTCAAGAAGAATCTTGATGAGTGGATGGGGGATCGTAGGTTTGTCCCGGGGATTACTTCCATGTCACTATTAGACAGAGGCACAGTAAACAAAACTTTAAAAAGGGCACAGTATACTCAAATCAAGGGGTGGCGTAAGCCAAACACAATTGGGCTAGGCTTATAAATGCCCCAGGGGAGATAGCCTAGTATGAACCTATGAACCTATGCATCAGAATCCTCATAAGTAGATAAGGGCAAATCCAGATCATCAGAAAAATCAGAAAAATCAGAATCCTTGTCAGAAGATTCATAACTTCAGTCCTAGGTCACTTAGAAGGGGGAGGTTGGCTTCCCCTGATTAAAGTTACAAGATCTTCAGCCATTCTTATAATTTGTTTTTTACGCATAGAGGCCTGAGCATGCAGCCTGGGCATCAGTTTCGAAGGCATGGTTTGAGATTTAGGCCTAAATGAAGAAGGAGGCATCGGTTTAATATGCAAGTCCATAGGCCTGAATACACCCTCAGAAGCCAGTGCCTGCACAGTAGCTCCGGACCCATCCAAGGTAAAGACATCTACAGGTTCCACAGTTGAAGCATCTCGCAGCATACTGGACTCCGAATGGGTCTCAGTAGAGGCCTGTGAATCAGAAGTAGTGGGCATCAGGGGCTGCGAAAGCGCCTCACTGAGTACCGGCGAACTGGCGACTGGCTTAGGAGAAGCATCGTCAGCAGCTTTGGACCTAGGCAGCCTGTCTCTATCTTTATATTTGCATTTTTTCAGAATCCCGGTAGTCAGATAGTTAACCGATGACATTTCTGGATAATTAAACCGAGAACCAAAATATTTAGAGGCGAAAATATACCGACGACGGATACTGCGCTGATTAAATAAAGCACAAAACCGACAGCAAGGTACATCATGGTCAGGGCCTAGGCAAGAAATGCAGTACGAATGAAAATCTTTGTGAGGTATTTGCTTTCCACAAGTAATGCAATTATTAACTTTTACTGACATCAGAAAGGAGCAAGAAAAAAGTTTTCCCAATGGGGTACTTAGCTTTAGTTGAAGACTTCGGTTCTGAAACTCGAAAACAAAAATTTCAAGAGTCAGCCAACTGGCACTTGTGAACTGCTTTTGCTTCAGGCACCACATGGCAAGAAAACTGATGTCAACTGCATGTTTTATACCCGGACGACCTGACCTCATGGAAGAAGGGACAGCATCCGACACAGGACCCAAGACTTCATTAATCAGGCCGACTGAGGGCTGCTGCAAGCAGATAACCCAAATATAATGACTGCAGTAGTGAAACATGAACAACATCAGGCTTACAGTATTGTTTTTTTTTTTTTTTACAGAAAAGTAGCTAAAACAGCAGTAAAAACAATTCACACGCAGTGCAAGCTAGCACACTCGAGTATGTAGCAATATTAGATCAAACACAGTTTAAAAAATGCAATTACATTAAAAAGGACTAAAAGCAAGTGCAGAAAGAGTTTATTAGGTAGAATGTGGTAAGGAGATGGTACTGGGTGAGTGTCCCAGATCAAATCTACAGTGGGGCGAGCAACTGCAAAAGCCACCAAATTTAAACTACAAGCCAGAAATAGGGACAGTTTCAGCAGAGATCTAAGCAACAATTAACAGCATAAACTCTAAAACCAAAAAAATATACTCAGCTCTGTATATTTGCAGATAGACTGAAAAGCAATCTCTCAGAACACAGGTTCCAGCAATGAAATGCAGGCTGTTACTTGTTGTGTCTTTCAGCTTTTCCCGGTTAGGGGTTGCCATAGCGGAACTCCGGTCCGCTAATGATTGGCAGCAGATTTTTATGTGCTGAGTTGCCGGCCCTGACGCACAACCTTCAATGAAGCTACACCCATTCACGCATGTCTCCACACAGAAGACGCTTTAGCTGAGAATCGAACAAGACAACGTCTTACTGTGAGGCAACAACGCTACTGCAGCACCACCACAGTTAAAATGCAGGCTGTTACTAACAGGTCTTGATCCTTGAGTTCAGTGATGTCTGCAAAATACCTCAGCATGTGCATTTGGACATGTGAATAGATTTAAAAGTTAAAAGTTTAAAGAAAAGATAATTCTATTTGTAACATTAATCACATTTAGAATACAAATGTTAACTTTTCATCACAGGCAAATGCATAATTAACTTACTGGCACTTAATAATACATAGTTTCACAAAGTCTGAGACTTGCATTTTTATCTGAGGATATTCAAGTTATCGTTGGACCCTATTGCGCATAAGCTCAGCATGAACATGGCATACCTGGCTCTAAAGTCCTCCACCATGTTAGTCATACAATAGCTGACATCTGTTCCAAGTCACTAGTTACATGCACAGCAAAGTAAGGTGTTACTGCTGTAATGTTATCGATACAGTACAGTGTATAATAAGAGCAGTTATGGAGTCTTTTAAGAAACATAATCAAGGTACATAGGCACAACTGCAAAAGTTAAGCAAGCTCATTAATCTTGCACTGGACTTCAGTTTCTTTACTTTCAATAACAAATACTACAAACAAAAAACTGGTATAGCAATGGGGGCTGCCGTGGCTCCCAGCATAGCTAACATAGCCCTGGGTAAGTGGGAGGAGGACTTTGTGTTAAAAAACACAGACTACATGCAGCATATCACATGCTATTTACATTTTATTAATGCCATCTTTATTGTGTGGGAAGATGACACCTTGCAGCTTGGAGATTTTATCACTTACCTCACTCAAACAACCCCATTCCTGAAGTTTACCTCTTCCCATAGCTATACTTCAACCACTTATGCAGATTTCCAAGGACACCAATGATAACAGAATCACCACTGATCTATTCAGAAAACCAACAAGGGTTAACTTACTCCACAGCAAAAGTCTACATCCTACAAAAACCAAGTATAATGTAGTGAAGTCCCAGGGCTATAGATTAGCTAGAATTACCACAGAGATGGAACCATTTTTGAGAAACCTGAACAACTTAGAGAATGATCTTCTACTGAGACGCTGTGAAAGTCAGATATTAAAAAACATCCTGGAACCCATTTTAGAACTGAAAAGGACTGAAGCACCTTCACTCAACCTCCCCAGCAGAAGAATGTTAAGAAATTCCATAGAGAATAAAAAATGCAAAAATAGCTGCATCCTGCCATACACTTTGGATTATCACAGTATCAAAAATGTTATTGACGAAAACTGGGACATTGTCACAGGAAACTCTTTCTGATTAACATCTTAGGTGAAGCCCCATCCTTTGTTTATAGGAAGGCCATGAATATTAGAAGTTTTGTTGAATTTAAACTTAGACCATATGAGAGAAACACTAAAAGATGTGAAACTTATTGTATATTATATTTATACAGCAAGGTGATTGTTTTTATTGCCCTTATGTAAAGAAAATCATTAAGACCAGTGCAGGGGGTGACTCTAACACTACAAAAGTAATTTACAGGGCGCAGTGCAATGAATGCGATGCATTCTATGTTGGCAAGGCTGTAAATAAACTCAAACTTAGGATTTCATGTCATCTGTCAGAAATCCGCTCTGGATGTAAAAATAATGCACTAGCCAAATACCTTTCTCTTCATAATACACACACAGGTTTTAAGTTCTAGATCCTGGATCACAAAGACATGGGTGATCATGAAGGAGACATCCCGAATATTCTGAAGAAATATGAACTCGTGGCAATTAAAGCTGAACTATTTTAGGAAGCCTAGACTAAGCTACTACTTTTCAATTAAAATTCTAATGGAACATAGAAAATTGTCACATTGTTTACATGACTAATTTTATTTTACTTTATTTTATTTTATTTTATTCTACCAGTTGGTTTTAAATACAAATTTAAATCAGTTGTAATTTAAGTGTACATTTTGTTTCCATCATCATACATTTTTTCTTATTATTTTTTCTTTTTCTGGTTCTCTTTTTTTTCCCACTTTATTCAAAAGGATGTATAATAACAGTGCTAACTAATTATACAATAATATTTTTATAGATAGTTTTTATGGTTCTTGTACACATACCTGAAGAAGTCTAGAAGGACGAAAACGATCTTTGTTAACAATAGGTTATGAAAATAGAATATGATTTTTACAATTGATTTTTTACATGCAAAGTGTATATGTATATATTTATATATATTTTTTGATTGCCAAATGGACAATAGGTTGATATATTTCCAGCCATGTAGTATACTGGCTTGGATAAAATCACAGACTTAATAATCTATTTAATAATCTGATTAAATAAGAGGTACCACATCATTATACATTGTATTTAAAGTACATAAGGGTTATATTATTATGACAGTTACTAACTAGGGACTAGGGCAGGACCAGCTCGAATGTCACACTGATAGGGGAAGGGATGTGAATTTAACATGTGTACCAATAACAGTTTGTTTTACAACACAATAAACAACCCCCTTGCCTGATAAAAAGTATATATATATATATATATATATATATATATATATATATATATATATATATATATATATATATATATATATATCTATATATATATATATATATATTTAGAAAGCTTGTGAGGAAACTATTACTCTATTTTTGTTTTACTTGGATCACTTGTCTGTGTACTTAATAAAGGATTTTTGACTGGAAACAGACTGCCTGCCTTGCTTGGATTACTTTTGAATACTTAGTAATTCTGTACTATTATATAATTTTTATTATTGTTTTTTGACTTAAGACGAGTTTAAGTTCGCTACTTCTACTACTATTGTCTGATCTGATTAATATACAGTGATTAACTACAGATAAATGGATTGAAAATCTTCCACACAAATTTCTTACACTGTTTTGTGTAATATTTTGTCTAACATTTTAGAAATTGCATGAAGAAAAAGAAGTTTATCAAGATGATAGGATTTGTTTTTATATCCTGCAAAATGTGTTCATTTTCACAAAAGCTAAGTTCCTAATTAATGCTTCTTCTTCAGCATCACCTGTAATATTTATGCTTTCCTATGATGGTAGGTGACATGACCTTAGTAAAACTGAAATATTACACAACATATTGATAAAAAACATGAAATAGTCATCAGATCCTTTTTTACAACTTCCGTTTGCATGATCTACATGTTGAAGAAATAGGC
This sequence comes from Protopterus annectens, assembly GCF_019279795.1. NCBI lineage: Eukaryota > Metazoa > Chordata > Ceratodontiformes > Protopteridae > Protopterus > Protopterus annectens. The sequence continues at coordinate 884,809,745 of NC_056732.1, forward strand.
TTCCATGGAGCAGTTTCCACATTTGTAAAAGACTTTATTTTTAAAATTGTTTTTATTAGTTGAAAAACAACCACTTATGCAAAAAGCATTTTTAGCCCCAGCATGAAGGAGGCAATTCATATAAAGAAATACAATGTTATCAGCTGATTTGTACATACTTATTCCCTCTTGACTGAGGGAAGTTTCAGAATTCTATTCTACTTCCCCTCTTTTTCATGGTATCTATCTATCTATCTATCTATCTATCTATCTGTCTAACTACTTATCTATCTATCTGTCTATATGCTACTGGTCAGTTCATAGGTTCATAGGTATGTACTAGGCTAATGGCCCTGGATCCTTTACAAGCCTAGGCCAAAAAATTTGCCCAGGCACCATGCCACCCAATGTTAGTTCACAGTGCCCCTATCCAGAAGGGCAAATTTAGTATTCCCTGGGGTGAACTTTCTGTTACCCATCCACTCATCAAGATTTCTCTTGAAGAGGGTCAGTGGGGTATTCTGCTTGTCATAAATGGGAAGCTTATTCCAGAATCTGGACATTTTTTGGGAGATGAACCTGTCCCTCCAGCATGTTCTGTTAAGTGTGGTAATGAGGTTGTGATCTCTGGGGCATATAGCATGGAGGATTGGAATTTCTTTAGGTGTAGCATTTCAAGTACGGCTGGATTGGACATGACTTTATAAGTCAAGCAGAGATCACCTCAAAGTAAACGATAAGAGACTGAGAACAGCTGAGGTTTCTTGAGTCTGTCCATGCAGGACATGCGTTTAAGGCCTAGAACCCTTTTTGTGAGGTACTTTTGTGGCCTCTCCAGCTGTTATAGGTGTCTAGTCAGGAACATTCCAAATGGAGCATTATATTTGATGATTGGTCTAATGAGGGATGAGTAGAGAGGGATGATGAGCTCTTTTTTCCTGGATGCAAAACTTTTGGTTACAAGATGTGCCACGTAGAAGGACTTTCTGACCACAGTGACAATGTGGTGGTCGAAGCTGAGGTGGCTGTCGACCTGGGTGCCCAGATCTTTTATGGCCTCTTCAGTTTTCAGTGGGGTCCAATCAACATGGTAATTCATGGGAACTGAGTTTTTTCCAAAGGGGATGATAACTTATTTTTTGGCATTGAGCTTCATGCCATTGTTCTGACACCAGTCATTGGTCTCATAGAGGCCCTTTTGTAGGATGTCTGCATCACTTGGAGAGTTGATAATGACTGCTAGCTTGCAGTCATCAGCAAACTTGGTCATTAAGAGTCCTTTTGTGTAGGCCTGGACTTCTGAGAAGTAGTTGCCAAACAGGAGAGGGCCCAGGACCAAGCCCTGTGGTACTCCACTCATGTCTGGTCGACAGTCTGACTTGGAATCCGCAACTTTCATTCTGTGGGTCCTGTCTGTGAGCCTATTTTCAACCCACCTAGTGATGTAAGGATTGATGCCTAGTTTGGTGAGTTTATCAATGATACCTGAGTGGGAAATGGTATCAAAGGCCTTGGCCAGGTTGAGGTAGGCTGTATACGCTGCCTTATTCTCATCCACAGCCTTGGTGACTGCCCCGAAAAACTCATTTAGGTTCAGCAGGCAGGATCTCCCCTTGACAAAGCCAAACTGTGTGGGGTCTAGAGTTTGGAGATTGCCTATATCTTTGTTAAGCAGGTCCATGATGATGCGCTCCATAGCTTTGCATAACTTCTATATTACATTATTGTACGATGAAAATAGCGAACGCTATTTCATCGTAACGATAATGTCTAAACTACAAAATATCAAACACATGGAACAGCAAATGTTTTTCCCAGGGAAAAAATTTGCTGCTCCGCAAAAAAAAAAAAACTTGAACACAAAGATAAGTGGGGGGCTTTGCCCCCCACACCCCCCTACTTAAATATATAAACTCTGAGATTGCACCATAGTGGAGGAAATTGCAAAGTCCTGTAGACGGCCCACAGAATTTTTTCCCTGGGAAAAAATTTGATGTTCCGTGTCTTTGCTATTTTGACATTTCGACAGTATCGGATAGACTAAAAAGCTTTTGCTATTTAGTCCAGTCGATACACTAATAAAGACCCATTTGCATACCAGACCAATCAGGTTAATAAGGTGATAGTTCCCATTGTCTGTGGTTGCTCCCCCTTTATGGAGTGGGATGACTGCAGCAGTGTGCCGTTCATTAGGGACATAGCCTGAGGTAAGGCTGTGATTGAACAGGGCACATAAATCTGGTGCCAGTTCATTTTGTAGCTCATGTCGAATGCAGTCAGGGATATTATCAGGTCCCATGGATGCTGTATTATTGACTTTGGACAATGCATCTTTTACCCGTGCTGCAGAAATGGTGGGTACTAGGCTTTCTTCAGGTATTGTGATAGGGCCCTTGGGGGGTGAAGGGTAAAGTTGGCACTGAATCTGTCAGCCAGTACATTGGCTATATCTGTTGGCTCAGTATAGGTGGTGGCATTGTGCAATAACTCAGAGCAAATCTGGGTATTGCCTTGGAGGTTTTTGATATAGCTATAGAAGGCATTGTGGTTGTTTTTGGTGTCAGCCGCAATTCCGCCTTCATAGCTGGCTAAAGAGTATTTGATAAGTTTTTGTTGAGACTGATAAGGGAGGTTTTCCAGTCTTGTGACTTCATTTGTTTCTGCAACAGTTTCTTCCTTCTGTTGTAGAGTTTATTGATGGCTGGAGGCCACCAGATTGGCTTCCTTTTTTTGGAAGAGAGCTTCTTACTTCTATTTGGTATGGCAAGGTCCATGCATTTATGTATGTGCTTGTACAGTGCCTTGGTGTATGATTCGCCAGTCATCCAGCTATTTTCCATTGGCATGGGTGCAGAGAAACTTGCCACTTCTGTTTTTAGGAGCCCAAAGTCAGCTTTAGAGAAGTTTTTCAGGGTGGTCACCTTAGCGATGGTTGAAGGTGAAATGGAAATTTCCATGGTGTTCAGTTTGTGGTCAGATTTAACCAGGGAGGAATTGACTATAGGTGTGGAGCAATGGTCTCCCATGTTGGTGATAACCAGGTTGAGGATGTTGTTTCCTTTAGTGGGAGTCAGAATGAGCTGGTCCAGAGCACTGGAATTGATAACTTCCAAAAAGTGTCTGGCCTGTACATTGGTACTTGGATAGTTTTTCCAGTTATTGGAAGGGTAATTGAAGTCACCCAGTAGGAGAGTATTGGGTTGGACCTTAATAGATTCCAGGGTGCTGAAGAATTTGGAGTGAGAGTCTAGGGACATATTTGCCGTCTTACCCAGTATTACTTGTACCTGAAGTATCTCGGATGCATTATGCTGGGCTACTAGTCTAGAGGTGTTCGTATTCTTTAAGAATATGGAGACACCACCGCCTTTGGAGCTTCCGGACGTATTCTGGGGCCGAAAGGTATGGAATGAGTTGTAGCCTGGGAGCACAGGGCTGCTCTCTGCCTCGTTAAAACAGGTCTCCATTACAGTACAGATGTGGACATTCTTCATTTTCAGGAGAGCTTCAAGCCAGTGCAACTTGACATTTAGACTTCTAGCATTGACCAGCATGACCCCCAAATTGCATTTGTTTATAGGTGCTACAGTCGAATTTTGGTGTTTGGAACACTGCCTAAAATGGCACTATAGGGGTGACAAGAGCTTTAGCCAGTACTTGGAATCCCAGGGGTGACAGATGCAGGCTGTCTCTGGCAAAGCATCGAGGTCTGTCGATCATGTCTTCCCAGGCAGACAGAAACTGAATCTCCTTAGAACTACACCAGAAACTTAGCCAAATTGTTGAAGTCAATCTATTTCTTCTCATACTGTGGTATGATTCTGGGTGACAGTAGAATACTGCTCAGGGCTAGTGTCATACCTGCCTGGGCCACATAATCCAAGAGTTCCATCATATCTCTTTTCATGCAGTCCACGGAGGTATGTCTTAGGTCATTCACACCCACATGGACATTCACTGAGTCATATTTGTACTTGCGGAGTGACCTGAGTGTATGTGTTATGTGGAGGATCCTGGCACCTGATAGACAACTCACTGTCACCTTCTCCTTGTTCAACCTAGTGAGTGGGACATCAGTGTGCCTCACAATTGAGTCTCCTATGATTAGTACATTGGGCAAAGTGTTTTGCCTGAAGGGCTTAGATTGAGGGGCACACTCTGGTGGTGAGTTATGTGTTCTGGTGTTGGTCTTGTGTTGTGGTGGTCAATTGGATTTCTGTCTCAGGGGTCTCTGTTGTTTGGGCAATTTTTTTTGAGATACTCTGCTAAGGAGGATGTATGGTTTGTGTTTCTATGTGTGGGTTGTGATGGTTGGTGTTTTGGAGGGCTGTGTGTTCTATGTAGTGAGTTGCAGGTGTTGACCTTCTCCTTTTGACCAGCTAGTCCGGTCTTGGTTGGAGCATGCACTACTTCTAGTTTGGTGATATAAGTGGATCTCTCACATGTATGATGGTTGGGAGGTAAGAGATGAGGATTGTCTGTGTATATTAGACAGTTACCACACTGTCTCAGAATGCCTAAGTGCACCAGGTTAGCAGGCAAAAGCACAGAAAATTGCCCTACAATCATACCAGGAGGGCTGGTTATAAGTAAGAAGTACTGGTGCTGTTACTGCGTAGGAACAGCTAGTGCTGATAGCAGCTAAGTGTGCTACAATAAATGCTACAAAAGCCTGTTAAAGTGCTAGCTGATTAAGTGCAAGAAGTAAAAGAATAAGTACGTTCTAAGGGAAAAAACTGAAGACCAGACTTTCTGGCACAGGTAATAGTTTATGGACCAGAAATGACTCATCTTGTGGTAGATAGGCTACCTAGTGCTTACCACTCACACTGATAAGCTAGAAGTTTTCTTTCCAACACAGAAAGGTCCAGGGGTGCCCAGAAACATGCAAAACAGTCCTGGATACAGCAAATCTGTATCTGGACTAGAGTAGTTACAGGAAAGGCAGAAAACAAGATTAGAACTTTTTTTTGTTTGTTTGTTTGTTTGTTTGTTTTGCAGAAAAGCAGTTAAAACATGAGCAAAAACACTTTAAATGCAGTACAAGCTAGCACTTAGAGTTTGTAGCAATATTAACTCAAATATAGTTTAAATAAATGCAGATAAATTAAAAATGACAAAAAACAAGTGTAGAGAGCAGTAAATTATGAACAAATCAAAATGAAGGCACTTATAGTATCTCTTTCTCCTTCCTGTTGCTTTTATAGTCTTCAGGACCACAAAACTGTATCCGTGGAGCTTAAACAAGAGCAAACCTGGGCTTTTAAACCAGAAAGTTGAAAGGGATGGAAAAACTGCCCAAACGGCAAATAAACTACAATTCTGGACCAGAAATCACTCCTCTTGCGGTAGATAGGCTTACTAGTGCTTACCACTCCCACTAATAAGCTAGAAGGCTTCCTGCCATCACAGAAAGGTCTGAGGTGCTCAGAAACTTACAAAACAGTCCTGGATACAGCAAATCTGTATCTGGACTAGACTAGTTACAGGAAAGGCAGGAAACAAACTTAGAACTCTTTTTTTTTTTGCAGAAAAGCAGTTAAAACATTAGCAACAACAATTTAAATGCAGTACAAGCTAGCACACTTGAACGTGTAGCAATATTAAGGCAAATACAGTTTACATAAATGCAGATAAATTAAAAACAACAAAAACAAGTACAGAGAGAAGTAAATTATGAAGTGATGCCATCTTTAGGAGACATGTTTATTATCAGTCATAAACTCTCAGGGACCTGGGGACCCAGGTTGATAGTAGTCTGTCATTCGACACCCATGTAGCTAAAGTAGTTAGGAAGACCTTCTACATTGCCCACCTTATCATGAAGGGATTCTCATCTAGATCAAGGGAGGTCATAGTCTCCCTATACTCATCACTCATCAGACCAATGATTGAGTACAATGCCCCATTCGGAATGTATCTGACCCGACACTTGCAGCAGCTGGAGAGGCCACAAAAGTTCCTCACCAAAAGGATAAAGGGTCTCAAACATCTGTCCTATGCTGCCCGACTGAAAGAACTCCAGCTCTATTCAGTCGCTTACCGCTTGCTCAGAGGTGACCTTTGCCTAACATACAAGGCCATGTCAAACCCAGATTTGATGAATATGCTTCACCTCAAAAAATCTAGATCCGTCAGAGCCACAAGGGCGGGAGACTTAAACCTCGACACGGCTATTAATAGGACGTGCTGGAGGGATAGATTCATCACCCAAAGACTCCCTATGCTGTGGAATAAAATCCCGGTATATGTGAGGCAGAGCACCTCGCTGGCCTTGTTCAAGAGAAATCTTGACCAATGGATGGGAGATCGCAGATATACCCCAGGGATTACCTCAGTGTCACTGCTCAACAGAGGCACAGCAAAATAATGGGTATAGTTCCCCATACTAAAGGGGTGGCGTAAGCCACAAAACTATGGGCTAGGCTTGTAAATGCCCTTGGGCAGATAGCCTAGTATGAACCTATGAACCTATGAACCTAACTGAATCACTTGCATTATGTTTATGACTTTTATTATAATTTGTCAATTACATGAAATATTAAATTTTAGACTCAAACTCTCTTACTGCACTTCATGTACTTTTCAAATGTCTGCCCTTAGCATTACATCTGTTTTCACAATGTATTTTATAATTTATGTTTATGTTTTTTTATGTATGTATCTTATTTTGCCACCTTTGGCTGAGTTATGGCTGAAAAGTGTTGACAATCTGTTAAAAGTAAAAAAAAATAAAAAGGATATCTCTACATTTCATTTTTATTTAACATTTGTTTACAGGGAAAGTCTGACTTGGAACAAGCCAATTTTCAGCAAAAGCCCAGGGAGAAACACTCCAGACATGTCTTTGTAATGTGGGATGAAACCAGAGCACCCAGAGGAAACACACACAAATGTAGGAAGAACATGCAGATTCCGCACAGAAGGCACCCCAGCTGAGAATCAAACCAGAGAACCTCTTGCTGTGGGATGGCAGCACTAACCACTGGATCACTGCACCATCCAGACTCTATGCCTGATTTCAGTACACTTGTAGACTACTTGGGATCAGTTATTCATTGGTTGCAGCTTTGTCACCATAAATTAAGCAAAGACTGAGTTTATGACCACTCATGTTAGGGTTCATCCAGTACAGCTCCCACTACTTTTCTCCTTAATGGCGTGTGGGCTTGACAGCTAGGAATTTGTATGTCAAGTTTATGATCTGGAAGTGATGCTTGATGTCAGTAACACTATGGAGTCCATGCATCTGCATACATCAAGACATTTTACTTCTATCTGAGGAATATTTCCCAAACCAAACACCTCATATCATTTCAAATCATATTAGATAATATTATATCATATATCAAACCATATCATATCTTCATACTTTGCAGTTGTGGTTCATTCAGACTATTGCACATCTGGATTACTATATTGTCATTCATTGCTGGCTCACTGATGGTGATCTGACACTGTTGCAATGAACACAGAATTTTATGGTGAAAATTTTGTCTGCAACTTCTCATGTTAGCCATATTAATGCTATTTTGCAAGATCTGTATTGACATTCAGTCATGGCTAGATGTTTCTTTAAGATCCTCACCTACCATGCCCTTCACAAGCTGAGACTGCTTCAATCCCTAGCACTACAGTGCCAATACAGTGGACACCTCCAAAGGACATGTTGTTGCAGCCTCAAAACATTACTGTAACTGGGGATCCCTGACTCTGGATAACCTGATAGAATACAAGGCTATGTTGCTAACCTCCCAATTCTGTACCTCATCTTATAGTGTTGCCAATGCTTATCATTCTGCTCACCCACCTCAGCAAGTGATGTTGGCAGTACCCTTCCCATCCCATAATTTGTGTGGGTATAGTAATGTCTGATATGTCTGATGCACAAAGTGGCTAGTTCTTGCATTACCTTGTGTAGCCTGGATATGCCTGTGCATGCATGATTTTATTCTGTGTTCTCTTTGTTTTGGTCAATATCTTTAGACCAGATTCCACCCCTTTGTCAGTGTCTCTTTATACCTGCCTCTACCTTGGGTGTGGTACTGTTGCTGCTACATATTCCTCCTATGACAATCCATTCTGCCATTTTGCTGCTGGCACAACTGCATGGAAGGCCTTGCAGTAATATTCTCCTGGTATAGCTTGCCTTTGCACAGTGCCATGTTGTACAGCATGACAGGCACACAAAAGTCTTACTGCACTTGTTTAGACTGTATTCTTGGCATGTAAAACAACTGAATTGTTTCCTTATGTACTCTGACCACAAGTCCCAATATACTTAACATTTCTGTATGGTCTGAGGATTATGGCTGAAAGCCATCAACCAGGGATATAGTGCATGTCTGGCATCTTATACAGCACACAGCAAATAATATTTTATGTGGCTTACTCCTTGCTTGCATGACACTTGTGTGTATAGACCCAGGTAGAATGTGTGTGTTCCTACTAACCATAGGACTTTCTGGAAACTCAACCTGGAAAAAAACTTGGGTTAAAGTAAGCCATTTGCCAAATATATGAATCATATAAACTGCCTAGGTGGTTTATGGAGATTTTGTAAATAATGACCCAGAGATTTTAGAGCATATGACAGTTCAGGAAGTAGAAACCATACCACTTGATGCATCTCAGGCCCACTGGACTTGGTTGGCCTTGATGGCAAAGCATGTACAACCTATAGACCCCATGCCATCAGTGAAATGGGCACAACTGTAAAATTCCCACATGGTGATGGCTCTCTTCTGTACTCCTGGGGAACCAGATATGTGCTTTGTGGATGGTCTACTGAAAGGGTGGTAGAGACAGGAAGTCATAGAAACAATGAGATGAGATGATATGGAACAGATGGTAAACATAACAAAAAGGAAGCTGCAGATGAAAAGAAAAAAGAATGAACTTTTAAATACCTTTATTGAATTTTCACTTGTGAGACAGGTAAACTTACATTTACATAAAATTAATAAAACTACAGTATATTAACATGTTCATGTTTATTACCATTATAACCACATACATTGTTTTATATATATATATATATATATATATATATATATATATATATATATATATATGGGTCACCTTCAGATGCCCGACAACGCGTTTCGCCGACACGGAATCCGACGGGACGAAAACACCGACAACGCAGATGACCGACAAGGTGAGAACCCGACGGACTCAGTAAGTGTGCAATAGAGTGAGGGATTTAGTGTTAGGGAGCGGACAGGTAAGTGTGCGATAGTGAGGGACTGTGGGTTTAGGGGTGGGTTAAGTGAGTTAGGGTTAGGTGCAGGTAGGGTGTGTGCGATAGTGAGGGACTGTGGGTTTAGGGGTGGGTTAAGTGAGTTAGGGTTAGGGTGCAGGTAGGGTGAGTGTGCGGTAGTGTCGGACCTTGGGGTTAGGGGTGGGTAAGTGAGTTAGGGTTAGGGTGCAGGTAGGGTGAGTGTGCGGTAGTGTCGGACCTTGGGGTTAGGGGTGGGTAAGTGAGTTAGGGTTAGGGTGCAGGTAGGGTAAGTGTGCTTAGTGTCGGACCTTAGGGTTAGGGTTTGGGTTAGGGATAGTGGATATTTTATGTAGTGTACTGTGTTGTTTACGTGTAGTGTGTTGGTGTAATGGTTTTCGGTGTTTTGCGTTGTCGGTATTTTTTGTTGTCGGTCTTTTGGTGTCGGTGATTTGTGTGTCGGCGAAATGCGATTTCGGGCATCTGAAGGTGATCCATATATATATATATATATATATATATATATATATATATATATATATATATATATACATATATATGGGTCTACTTCTGTTTGTCAAAAACACACTTTCTCGACAAACAGAAGATCGAACTCACTTAAGCGAAAGTGCACTACATCGACAGTTCACTTTCGCAAAAGCTGAGTCACCGAAGCACATCAGAGTGGGGATAAGGAAATATATCCTTTTCCCCACTGTAGTGCAATCTTGGAGTTAGTATATTTAAGTAGGGGGTGTGTGGGGACACAGCCCCCCCATTTGGGGTTGCAGGGGGGGCTTGTTCCCCTGCAAAATAGTGATTAAAGAAGTTTGTTTTGTTTTTTTCCTATTCGGTGAATCGGCCTTTGATGTAGTGCACTTTTGCTAAAGTGGGTTTCTACTTTTCTTGTTTGAGATTTTGAAATTTCGAACAAGAAAAGTAGACCCATATGTGTGTGTATATAATGTATATATATATATATATATATATATATATATATATATATATATATATATATATATATATATATATATATATATATGCACACTATAATATGAGCAACATTGCAAAAATTATTCAGTTCCTGCTTTATCATAAACCTAATTACTCATCCAAAAAGTTTTTTATGCATGTATTGTTCCCACGTTTTTTTTTTTTTCAAATTTACTCCATTTATTCCTACCCTTTTCTAAAAATTCTTCTCCCTTTTTTATCTCTGATACAATATTTATTACTTTAAGTACAATTTGGTTTAGATTTTGATTTCCATTTTCTAGTAATTACTTTTTTGGCAGCCACCAGAATTAAACTTAACAAGGCCTTACTGTGCTTAGACAATTCAGATCCTATATCCCAGCTCAAAAAAAAAAAAGTTCCTTAATTAGTTTCATTTGCCCACCCAGTATTCCTGACAAAGTACTCTGTAGTGAATTTTTAAAGTCTGCCAACTCATTATGCTCCTGAAACATATGTTCCCTGTTATACTTTTCTTCCCCATCACACCTCTAACATTTTCCAACTACCTGAGGAAAAATTCTTTCGGGTCTGTTTGGGGTATTAAAGTATCTATGCATACACTTCCAGGCAAAAATTATGAATCTTCTAGTTTGTTGTATATTTAGGAGCCATACATATGTCCACCCATTATTTTTTTGTAAATTGCATATATATATATATAATCTATTTTCCCAATCTTTTCTGACCTCTTTTAATGGATTCCTATAGTTATTGTGCAATATGGTATATGCCCTACTAATTATCGTTTATTATCAGTAACTTCTGTTCTAGATTCAACTAAAAACTCAACCAGTACTGGTCTTTCATTTTGGATTCCCCTATCCCTTTCTCTTTGGTCATACTTTGATATCAATCCCTGATAGGGGAAGGCAATCACTAGCCTGAAATCCAAATGCCTTCTTGACCTCTTCTCATTCTATTACTTTTCCTTCTCTAACTATTTGTTCCCAGTATCTTGGTTCCTTTGACATCTTCCAGCAGTAAATTCCAGGCCCCTCTTTTTGCTTCTCTGTACCCCTAATGGCAGTCATTGACAGGATTTCTTTTCTCCATGACCATGCTGGCTTAATTCTTGGGTCTGCTTCTTTATGAGTATGCTATTCTGTATAACTATTTTTTTCTTCTTAAGGATCTGCATCCAAAATCCAATTCTTCCTTATTTCTTGAATTGCCCCCTGCTTCATCATCTTCTCTTCCCACATTGAACTGTAGCTTTCTGCCTGTGTTATATATAAGAGCCCTATCTTAGTAGCTATAAAATATCCCTTCAAATCAAATCAGGTAATTGAGTATAAAAAGAATGTAGAGGAGCATTAAGGGTGGAATAGAACAACTCATTGTATACTTTTAGCATTAATTTCTCCAAGTCTTTTGGGTTTATAATACCATGATGGGAATGGACCTCATTCCTATGTCAACATATGATTAAAGATTGTAAATTTTGTATTGTTTCAATCTTTGATGTCAGCCAAAAGTGCTTTTAGCAGCACTTGCAATGTGCCCAGAACTGACTGCATCTGCAATTCATATGGAGTTACATGCATCAGTTGCAAATCTAAATAAGACTGTAAATTCTTGTTTATGAGAACCATTCCTCCTACAACTATTGGAACTGTCTGTCTGGGTTCCCTTCTTCCAAATTGCTGTCATTCTTGCCTGCAAATCCTGGTATTTTATGACTTTGAGTCTCTCTGTACAGAAGATGCTGTAATCACTGGATGTAGCAATTTCAATGATCATTGTTAATTTTATCTTCTTTTCAGGGACTACTATATCTGTTTTTCTTGCATCTATTTTTTGAACTGTTGGTAGTGGGTAATCCCATGTGATATAAACTTCATTCTCTATAATGCTCAGTCGCTGTTTTTCAGGAACTTTAATATTGTAATGTTTGCATACTCTGCAATGGAACAGTCTTGCCACATTATTATGCCTTTCAGTACACAGACCCTCTGCCATTACTATATCACACTCAGCAAGAAGATGTGTGACTGTTTCCAATTCTGTTTTGCAGTACCTACATTTGTGTCTTTCTCCCACATGTCTACTATCCTAGGCTGCTAATATTAACCTTTCACCTTTTAGTTTAAATTCACATCTCCTTAACCATTCCTGCATCAGATCCTGATTGGCATGAGGCTTTTCCAGGAGTTTTCTGGAATTGCAACTATATTTATGCCTTTGCCCTATTTCTTGCCTTCTCATCTGATCCTTTCCCTTATATTCTTCAGACACTTCATTCTTTTTTTTTTCTTTTTTGGCACATTCAGTTGCTGCATGATTTTTGTCTATAGGTCCATAGGTTCATAGGTGGTTAATGGGCTATTGACCCAAAGGTAGCTAACTGCCTCACTGATAGAACCCACTCAGTCAAAATAGGGGAAGCTACCTCTAGTAGTAGACCCATAACAAGTAGTGTAACCCAAAGACTGGTCTTGGAGCCTATACTGTTTAGGATGTACTTTTTTAAGGTGCAAAAATGCATGAGTGGCTGGCTGTGGCAGAGTTAAAGCTGATAAGATTTGCACTGGGTGTGATGAGGATGGACAGGATTAGGAATCAGTATATTAAAGGGTCAGCTCAGGTTGAACAGTTTGGAGACAAAGCCTGAGAGGTGAGATTACGTTTTTTTGGACATGAGCTGAGGAGGGATGCTGGGTATATTGAGAAAAGGATTCTAAGGATGGAGCTGCCAATTAAGAGGAAAAGAGGAAGGCCTAAGATAAGGTTTATGGATGTGGTGAGAGAGGACATGCAGGTGCTTGGTTTGACAGAACAAGATGCAGAGGACAGGAATAAATGGAAACAGATGATCCACTGTGATGACCCCTAATGGTAACAACCAAAAGAGGGGAAGAAGAAGCCAAAAACACTAGTCTGTTGCTGACCATGTTTGCAGATGACTGCAAGCTGCACACTGTCTTAAATTCCCCTAATGATGTGAACATCCTCCAAGAGGGCCTTACCCAAATGAACGACTGGTGCCAGAAGCATGGCCTCAAACTGAATGCCAAGAAATGCATCATTATCACAGACCACAAACCAACTTCTAAGTTAAGGTATGACAAGGCCAGTGACAAAGCAAACTACACCAAAAATAATTAAATTTATTGTCAGTAGAAACATAATACACAGTACTTTGGGGAAAATGGCATCCCACTAATTATCAGATTAATAACAACATACTAAGTATGAAATCAGTCATGAGGAACTTGGACACCCAGGTTGATAGCAACCTGACTTTTGACCACCACGTTGCCTCCATTGTACAGAAGGCTTTCTACATGGCCCACCTCATAAATAAGGGTATATCATCCAGGAACAAGGAGGTAATAACATCCCTGTTCTCCTCCCTTATCAGACCCCTTATCAAGTACAATGGTCCCTTTGGCATGTACCTTGCCAAGCACATGCAGCAGTTGGAGAGACCACAGAGGTTCCTGACCAGGAAAATCCAGGGTCTCAAACACCTATCCTGTACAGATAGGCTTAAAGTCTGGTGACTCTATTCACTCTCATACAGACTGCTCAGAGGTGACCTGTGTCTGCAATGCAAGGCCATCTCAGACCCAGCCTTGATGGTGTTGCTACATATCAGTAAGTCAAACCACTCCCGCAACCCACATGCAAAGCCTTAACCTTGGCTGTGACATTAATAGAACTTGTTGGTAGGATAGATTTGTTTCCCAAAGACCCCCCCCCATCTGTGGAATAGACTCCCTCTCCATGTCAAACAGAGTACCTCTCTAGCCCTCTTTATGAGGTACCTGGATGACTGGATGGGAAACAAAAAATACACCCCTGGGATCCCACCTGTGGCCCTGCTGGACAGGGGAAACAGGTGCTGAATCTGAGAGAACATGGGCTAAATTCTTGGCTAGGCTTATAAGGCCTTCTGGGCCTATAGCCTAGTATTATCCTATGAGCCTATGAACCTATAGAATGGACTTTGTTCCTAGATGCCAGGGCTATTTTCAGTATTAATTTTAGTTTTGTAAAATATTCCTTACTAAGCTTTGTTGGCATTTTTTTAGGTTTTATTGTTGATGCTTCATCAGTTCTCAGACATTTATACACTTCCTTCTGCTCAAATTCCTTTATATCACATTTCTGTCTCAGACTGGTATTTTCCTGGTGCTGCGCTGGTCCTGCTTTAAATGATATGTATGCACATTTATCAAGACCAAATGGCATTCTTATATCATCTAAGAAAGTTTTGACCACTTGCAGTTGGCTGTGCTTTCAGCTCCTTATCTGATGAACTATGCAGTTTTAAACCATCCACAAAAATAAGATGAAACGTCTTTATACATTTTTGTTGGCTGAGAGCCGAATTATAATCATGACCTAATCTGTTGAGTAATCAACTTAATGGATTAAGGGCAAGACAACAGATCATTGGTGACAAAGAGTCACCCTAGAATATCCCCCTGCTAACTTTTATCCCTGGGATAATAATTTGTCTGTTATAAAGGCTTAGCAGTAAAGTAGTTTTCCATTGTTTCATGGTCACTGTAATGTAATTGATCAATGTAGGATGCATCTTATAGATCTGTAAGCACAACTTTATCCATGAATGTTGGATGCTGCAAAATTTTGTAATCTATCCATGCCACACATTCATTCTTCCACTTTTTACAATTCTCTATTATGGCTTTATTAAAAAAATGATATGACTTTCTTTTGTTACCCTTTTGTTCTATTGCCATGATTGAGTTTTCTTGTAAATGACCATAAACTCTGTCGGCATCAATTACAGTATATTGTTTACACATCATCTGAAGGCAAGTTATTGGTCTATAGTTTTTTGGGTAACTTGTAGGTTCACTCTTAAGGAGGAGTATTGTTTTTCCTGTTGTTAACCAAGTTGTTGTCTGTTCTGCATGCACATATAAGTAGTTCCTACTCAGGGCTAAATCTTTGTGTAAAAAAGTTAATGCTTTTAGCCAGAAGGTGGTACTGCATCTGTGTTTGGGGTTTTGCAGATAGGAGCTTTTCTTAATTTGGTTTCAGTTTCTCTTGCCATTACTTCATGACATTTCATATCCTATAGATTTGAGCTTTACTGTTTCTTTCACTTCTGTCCATTCAACATCTTTGTTGTGTTCCACAGATTATTCATAGATATTTTCCAAAATGTATCTTGTCCATCTTTTTTCTGGTGCTGTTTCTATTCCTTTTGCTTTGCTTTCCAATTCTATATAAAACTTTTTTGGGTAATCAATGAATTGCTTATTTTGTACTTAACATTTTATTTAACATTTGTTTACCAGGATAATCTGACTGGACAGCTGGTGTCCATTTTATCCTTTATATTTTATCTGCATATCTTCTAAGTTTTTCTGACTGTGCTGATATCTTATGATTTGTAACCGTGTATGATAGAGCCTGGTCTTTTCTGATACCACGCATTGCTTTTATCACAACTATCTTTCTAAGTATTTTTATTGATCTGTTCCCTCTCCTGTACTGGTTTAACAATGACACTTCCTGTCTTTCTTGCTTTATAGTTTACTCTATCCATACTTCCATGATGGCATTTGATTTTTTTTCCCTTCCTTTCACTTATTAGCCTGTATTTTTGTAGTATGACTTAGTCTGTTATTGATTTATCTGTATTTATGTATCCCATTTACTTTTGCTATATCATGTGAATAGTTGTTAATAGTCTTGATTACTGCGTTCATTTGTTTTATCAGACTTCTAACAGTTTGGGTATTAATGACTTTCAGTAATCTATTTCTTTCGTAGATCGTAATATGTCCATCCATCTCTATCAAATCAAGCAACTCTTACCTTATATAATTTTCTCCTAAACTCTGGGCACATTCTTTCTTCTCCGTTTCCTGTGGGCATTCTACTGAAAGTTCCAGACCATCTTCCAGTGACATATTTATTTCAGCTACATCCTGTGTCACTCATTGCTCTTTCATATAGGAACTCATTTGCCTATCACTCCATAACACTGACAGCATCACAGTTGCCATTGTTTCTTGCTCTGCCCCTTGCTCTGTAACTTCAACTGAACTTCTGAACTGGCTTCAAAATGAAGGGTCCAGAGTACCTTCATGTGGCAACTGACCAGATGCTTCTCATTCCACCTGTTTCTCCTTAATTTGGGAACTCATTGTTCCATTATGCTTTGGCATTACCAGAGTTGGATATCCTATACTAAGTCCTTCACTTCAAGGTAATCCAAAACTGCAGTTTCTATTTCTTTAACTTCTCCATTTTTTTATTTGTATTGTAAAATTTTCCATATCTGGATTCCTCTGCTGGTATTTCTCTTCAAATATCTATGAAGTTGCTTTTTGTTTTGTATTGACAAATGGTGCTTTCTCCTTTATATAAATATTGCGCCATATTAAATCACTTTTTCTTTCCCATGTCCATATTTATTCTTCAGATGTCTTCTACTCCATTTGTTTCTCCTTACTTTGGGAACTCATTATTCTATTATCTGTGGCATAACCTCTGTTAGACTTTAAATCCTTCACTTTGCAGATATTCTGTAACTTTAGCTTCTGTTTGTTAAAATTCTACTTTACTGATTGTCTATTCTACATTCTCCCTTTGTGATCTTATTTTTTGCATGTGAAATTTTCCATACCTGGGTACCTTTGCTTGTATATTTCTACAAATATGTTTGGAGCTGCTTTTTTGTAATGATTTATTTGGCTTTCTTCTTTGCATACATATTGCACCATATCAGATCTCTCTTTCTTTCCCATGTGTATGTTTCTTTGTTATACCTTTCAAAAACTTCTAGGTTTTGTTCTATATATTTTTGTACTTCCTCAGTTGCTTCTTTTTCCAAACAGCCTAAGATTTCTTGTTCTGTGTTTTTCATTAATGTGTTGTATTCATGATCACAGATATGCTTTTGAAGCTTTTGACAGATTGTCTCCTGCAACTATTATTTCTTTCCTCTAATTTCTCACTTAATCATTTTGAATATTTTCTGTCTGGAAATTGTGGGAATTTTGCATACAGTAACAATAAAGAACTTAATTTCTTATCTTCAATAGTCCATGTTATCATCATCATGGCCCTTTTTTGGCCTGACAGTTTTTGTGGGCTACTACTTCCTTGTACAACAGGAGGACTATCCTACCTCTGAGCCTGGCTTAACCACATTTTAGGAATGTTTCCGTGTCATGAGGATTCTACACTGTCATTTTTCCACTCCTGACACCAATGCACTTAACAGGATTCAACACGTTTTTATCATGTGACTTGTGCACCCAGCAGTCTTTTTATTTTTTAATCTACTTCTGTCCATGATGCATGGTGTATAAAGCACAGTCTGTGCATCCGTGCTATCTTGATGAGATTTTGTAAAAATAGGGTCCAGTTCTTGAAGCTACTGACAAAGACATGAAGATGGATTTTACTCCAGGAATGCTACTCTCCTTTGCTTGTTGATTTTTTTTCATCTCTTTATTCAGACCCCCTAATTGAGAGCAAGAAGAATGTCAATGGACATAAAGGGCAGACTAGATTGATTTATTGACAATTTCTGCCATCAGACAGATGCAATTTAATGTAAGCAAATGTGTAAGTTCTCACTAACCATTTCTGGAAGGTTGCAAAAGACATTGCATATATAGATACCTCAGGCTAAAACTTCACACAGTCACACATCCCAGGCTAAAACAAATGCAACAGAGGTATCAAATGTATTTCTTCTTCTAACCCTGTTACAACTCTTCTGCTTATTATTGATGACTTCCCACTTTACCACCACCCCTCCCAGAAACCAAAATTTCTACTCCCTAAGCCTGAATGCATTCCCATATTTTCTATTTTAGTCTGTCACAGTGAAATCTGTTAAGAAAATTTTTGGCAAAGTGGAAAAATACCCACCTGCACCCACATTTTTCCACATGGCAGCAGAGCTCATTTATAAATCAATGTGAAACATTTTCAGTGTGTCCAATACCAATGGAATCACCCGCTGATAAAAAAGCATACCCAAAATACCAGTCCTAAACATTGCAGTAAGACATTGACTTTTGTTGCTGTTCCAACCCCATTAAATTGAGAAAATTCCTTAGAATTAATTATTTGAAAATATAAACAAAAAAGGCCTCCTAACTAATGCTCAGGGTGGATTGAGAAAAGGCCATAATACCTTCTTAATAATCCACACACAAACAGACACAGTTAACTCAGCAAATGAGAATGGCTAGCTAGCTAGAAGCATCTTTATTTATCTCAAAATGGATACTGGGAGTGTTGACCACCCAATCCTTACTCAAAAACTACAAAATCTTGGATTCAGCTGAAGCACATTAATGTGGCTCTAGGAGTTATTTTATCAAAGAACCTTCAATACCTTGAGTTTGGTCATTAACCAAACTTAGGAATGTTTTCAACTGGAATCTCTGAAAGACCTATTCTAGTGGCAGTTCTATTCTGTGTGCCTATTAGTGTTATAATGTGTATCATACCTCCTAGGAGCAATAACCCTTATGATAATAATGCAATATTATACTATCCTGAGATCTCCAAACTGAGTATGCAGTAACATTTATTTCATCCCAATGTCTGAAATGGATCAGCCAAATGTCCAAAACTAAGCTTCTTTGGGACAATCAAAATTTAAGTCAAAACACTTCACTCTCAGTCGCACATGCTAACAATAATAGAGAAAGGAACTACAGTGTGAATATCAAGAACTTCTGCCAGAACCTTTTTTCACTTTTAAACCCCATACATTACAGGCAAAGTTTTTAAATAGTTTAAAGATTTTTCACTGTGATGAACATATTTACCCTTCAGCTCCACAGAGAACTTTGTATAAATGTTCTCATTCACAGGCTTGAGCTGTCACAACTCTTCTGTTTATTATTGATAACTCCCCACTTCACTACCACCCCTCCCACAAACCAAAATGTCTGCTTCCTAAGCCTGAATGCATTCTCATGATTTCTATTTTTTGTCTGTCACAATGAAATCTGTTGTGAAAATCTTTGGTAAAGTGGAAAAAAGGCCACTTGCATCCACATTTTCCCACATGGCAGCAGAAGTCATTTATAAATCAATGTGAAACATTTTCAGTGTGGCCAATACCAATGGAATCACCCCAATCACCCCAATCCCAATTTAAATCAAAACACTTCACACAGTCACACATCCCAACAGTAATAGAGAAATGAACTACAGTGCAAATACCAAGGACTTCTGCAGGAACTTTTTTCACTTTTAAAACCCATGCATTACAGGCAAAGTTTTTAAATAGTTTAAAGACTGTTCACTGTTATGAACATATTTACCCCTCAGTTCCACAAAGAACTTGTAATAAATATTCTCATACATAGGGTTGAATGTGTCCTCCTCATGACCACTATAAACTTCATACAGAATACTAATGATATTCTAACAGCAACCAACAAAATATTTTGATTTATTTATGTTACTCCTGGTCTGACAATTCTTTCAAAGTCCAAAAGGCACATTTGATTTCTGCTTCTGCCCAAGAGTCCACTGTCCACACTTTTCAAACACTTCACCAATTACTGTGGTACATAAAAAATAAAGATGAGATCATCCCTATGTGACTGTTCTCTCTGATGTGCCCAACTTTCTTCTATTCTTCTATTTTCACCAACTGGAAACATCTCCCTGTTAATATAAAAAAAACAGACATTATGAACACAGCCACACCTCAAAGACAAAATCAACCATACCGTCTGTGACTGTCACCAAATATTAAGCATCTCACCCAGACAGGAGAAAAGCAATGTGCAAAAATGTTCTACAAACCCCATCTGAATATACCCTCCCTTAACTCAGCTATGTCTTCAATAAAAAACATCACAGCCCTCTAAAACCTCTTAAGTAAACAACAGTAAGTGCCACAAAGTGTTTTGTTTACTGGAGTATGCACAAGGAACCACCAACTGTACAAACAATTAAGTTTTATTCAAATGGTTAAGTGCTTTTGTCCTGCATGTTTACAAAGGACTTCACCAGAACCATTTAAAATTGCTAAGTTTCACATGTAAATAATATCATACACATCACATGACCACACTACTTACAGCCTTAAAGGAACAATGACCAATTACAAAACTACAGTAAAAGCAAACACTCATTCATTAATATAAAACCACGTTCTTTGTTAAAAATAAAAATGCATCGATAAAATTATGTTAATTAATAAAGTTTCCAATAAATATATTAAATATGTGTGAAATACCCTAAAACATATTTCATATATATACAATATGAATGTACGTATAAAATAGAATTGAGTGCCATGTTCAATAAGGGCCCTTGTTACTATGACAGTGCTGAAGTTACTTAAACATGACTATCCCCACATTACTAAATTCTTGTAATAGGAAGAATTAACAAATACTGGAATGAATGAATAAAAGTAGTTGAATAAAATAGTTAAATATTGTATAAATAAATAAATATACAATTCATTGAATAACTCAGCAAATAAATAAATAACAAAATCACAATTTACCTGTCAAACCCTATGTTCCCGCTAAACCCTCTGAAACAAAATCTGTCAGTTATTGTTACACTCTGTTAGAAATTATATCAATATGTCACATTACGAGGAGCTAAATGGCTCATCATAATGTACCGCTCAGACCTACCATTCCACAGTATGGTCCGCAAAATGCATTGTAGTGAATCCACTTTCACAGTCTTCCTATTAGAGAGACTTCATTCCAGTTTGTGTTTGAAACTAGCAACGTCCAAGTACTGCAAGAACTAGATGTTCTTTTTCTTCCATAGAGCATGTCACCGCCATGCATGCATCCACACTTCAGGATTCATTCCCTATAGAAATGTATCATATTCCTCACTAATATCAGTTTATATCTCAACTCCTCTTCTTCCTGGATCGTTTAAGTTTCAGTTTTTGTGAAGCCTTGAGGTTAGTAAGGATAGACCCACCATAAACAAGAGTCAGGAGGAGATAAGTAGTGGCAAGTGCAGTTTTAGTTGCATCGGTGCAAATGTTTTTGGCTGTGTGAAGCATATCTAGTTTTTGATCAGTTTTTCTTATGAAATTTTGTATATGCAGGTTGAATGTAAGATTATCATCCACTATCACTGCTAATAGTTTGCTATGAGAAGTGACTTCAGTTGTTGTTTTATCAAGAGAAAGGACTTTAAATTTAGTTTTTTCATGAGAGAGGGATTTAAGGATTGTTTCTGTGGCTGCTAAAGCTTCCTGAGTAAGTTTCTGGAGGTGTACCACATTGTCAGATGTGCAAATAAGAGTGAAATCATTTGCATATTGTATTAGGGTGGCCTGTTGTGTAGAAGTATAGACAGTGTTGGTGAAAATGTTAAAGAGGAGAGGAGCACCTGGTACACCGGTGGTGACTGGTAGGTAATGAGAAAGTGTTGAGTGCCATTTGACCAACTGATACCTATTGGACAGGTAGCTCTTGAACAATAGAAGAGTGAGAGAGACATGGTGTTTCTATGTATACTCTTACTATCAATTATCTTACTCTATCTTTTAGAACCACAGACCCATTAATAGGTCAGTCTAATCTAGAATTTGTCTCCTTGCCAAAGCATCCCTCTAATCTGTTAATACCTAAGAGAGCTACTCATTTTAATCCCTGTAGAAATAGATACTTTGCTGATTGTTTTTTGCTGACTTGGTCTGCTGTAGCATCCTTGGTCTGACCCACTCTATTCACCTTTTGGGCTCAATCCTCTGCTGTACCCTACCCCTATTTCCACCCACCCTACACACAATTAGATTTATACTCACCATAACTCCTTCCCCTCACCATTAAAACCAATCAGGACACAATCTTTCAGTCTCACACTATTAACACTCATGAAATAAAAATTATCACCCGGTACACTCTCTATTTTCTCTTACAAGTGTTACTCCTGAAATTATAACTTCAAACACAACTAAATCTTTTGCATCTTAACCTCACCTCACTACTCAAAAACTCTCCCTCCCACTTTTTATTATCACTCCTTCAATTACCAACAACTTTATCTCATCCAAAAAACTTATGCCTCTTCCATTACACTATACTACTTTCATGTTATTCCTAATCAACTCATTAAGCATATTTATACAACTCACATCCCTATAATGCTCCATGATATATCCCCTGTAAAAAACATCCACTCAGGTCACACCTCTGACCATGCACATGGACATTTACTCTCATCTAAGTGCCAGCCTAAATGAATACAACCATATCAACCTCAATAAAATTCATTTCTTTTCCACCACTACAAAACTTAACTTACTACCTCACATAGTCACCAAATCTACCACTAAATGTACCTTCCTTCATGATCTCATTAACCACCTCCACAAACTTTTCCAACATGGAGAAATTCATCCCAACCCTGGGTCTTCACAGTCAACTACCTTTATTCATTCTCTCCCCTCTTAAGACATGTTTCTTGTCACAATAAATGTACACAGTATCTGTAATAAAATTACTGACTTTCACACATGGTTTACACAATATTTTCCCTTTTTTAGTTTCTCCAAGTCTTTTGGGTTTCTAATACCATGATGGGAATGGACCCCATTTCTAAGTCAAAGTATGATCGATTAAAGTTCATGAAATTAGTATTGTTTCACTCTTTGACATTAGCCAAAAGTGCTCTTTGGAACACCCGCAATGTGCCCAGTAATGACTCCTTCGGCAATTCATACGGTGTTACATGAATTGGTTGTTGTTGTTTGTCTTTCAGCTTTTCCCATTTAGGGGTCGCCACAGCGGAACTCCGGTCCGCTAATGATTGGCAGTAGATTTTCATGAACGCTGAGGTGCCAGCTCAACGTTCAACCTTCAACGAAGGCACTCCCATTTACACATGTCTTTCAAATGCCCACCCAACCACGGGGAGGACATGCAGACTCCACAGAGAAGGCACTCCCCGCACTCCAGCCGAGAATCGAACGGGAGAACCTCTTGCTGTGAGGTAACAATGCTACCACTGCACCACCACGGATAATGTTACATGAATTGGTAACATATCTAAATACAATTGTAATTTTTTTTTTATAATACCAGTTGCTCCTACTACTACTGGAACTTTCTGGGTATCTTTCTTCCACATGGCTCTCATTTCTGCCTGCAGATTCTGGTACTTTATGACTTTGTGTCTCTCTGTAGGCAAGACACTGTAATCACTGGGTGTGGTGATTTCAATGATCAATGTTACTTTTGTCTTCTTTTCTTAGACCACTATATCTGGTTTTCTAGCATCTATCTTTTGAACTGTTGGTATTGGGTGATCTTGTGATATAAACTTCATCATTTTCTATGATTCTTTGTGGCTCATGTTTCCAATGTTTTTCAGCCACTCAGATACCATAATATTTGCACAGTCTCTAGTGTAACAGTCTTGCCACATTATTATGCCTTTCAGTATACAGTCCCTCTGCCATTAGTGCATTGCAACCAGCAACAAGGTGTGTGACTGTTTCCAATTCAGTTGTACAAAACCTACATATGTCTGTTTCTCTCACATGTTCAATGGACTTTGTAAACCATCGTGTTCATATCCCACTATCTTGGGCTGCCAATATTAACCTTTCATTTCTTGATATGAATTCACCTCACCTTAACCATTCCTGTGTTCATTCTTGATCAACATGAGGCTCTTCCAAAAGTTTTCTATGCTTGCAACTATATTTATGTTTTTTCCACATTTCTTGCCTTCTCATCTGGTCCTTCACCTTATATTCTTTCTTTTGTTTTTTTTTTTTTTGTTTGTTTTTTTTTTAAGCACATTCAGTTGCTACCTGTTTTTTATCTACTTCTGGTATAATTTCCATTCCTGCTTGACGTCGATATGCTTCTGCTAAATTAAGCAGAGTTGTCTTCTTAGATTTATTCTCCTCATGTTTCAAAACATTCACTACATTTTGATCCTGTGAGGTCAGCAGATATGTGTGGAGTCCCATGATTGTAAATCTATGCATGTGATCAATTTCAAGGAGGCCCATCCCTCCTTCGGAGTGGGGGATATATAATCTTGGTATACACTGATTTTTATAAATCATTTGGTAAACACGAAGCATCCTTCTTGTTTTAATATCCAATCCATCCAACACTTTTTGGGGCCAGTCAATCACTCCAAAACTATAAGTTAAGACAGGAAGAGCAAATTGATTTATGGCTTGGATCTTGTTCCTAGATGTCAATGCTGTTTTCAGGATTAAGTCTTCTAAAGTACTCCTTACTGAGCTTTATTCGCATTTGTTCATGTTTTATTGCCGATCCTTCATCAATTCCCAAGTATTTATACACTCCCTCTTGCTCAAGTTCTTTTATATTACATTCTTGTCCCAAACTTTCCTGGTGCTGCAGTTTTCCTTTTTTAAAGGTTGCTTTTGCACATTTATCAAGACCAAATGGCATTCCGATATCATTTGAAAAAGTTTTGACAACCTGCAGCTGTGCTTTCAGTTCCTCATCTGATGAGCTATACAGTTTTAAATCATCGACAAAGAGAAGATGAGAAGACATTAGACTTTGTTTTCTAGAAGCCAAATTATAGACATGTGCTAAGCTGTTAAGTAAACAGCTTAATGGATTAATGGCAAGGCAGAATAGCAATGGTGACACAGAGTCATCCTGTAATATCCCCCTTTGAATTTTTATCCCTGGGATAATAATCTGTCCTTTATCATGGCTTAATTGCAAAGTGGTCTGCCACTGTTTCATGGTTACTGTAATGTAGTCAATCTTATACATCTTAAACACTCTTTTATCCATGAATGTGAAATACTATCAAATGTTTTTTTGTAATCAATCCATGCCATACTTAGATTCTTCAGCTTCTTAGTTCTCCACTATAATTTTGCTTAACAACAAATGATCCTTTGTTCCATATGACTTTTTTATTGCCCTTTTTTTCTACTGCCATAATTGCATTTTCTTCTAAATGACTGTAAACTCTGTCTGCTTCAATTCCCCTGTATAGTTTGCACATCGCTGGAAAAATAGTTATTGCTCTATAATTTTTAGGCTAGCTTGCAGGTTCACTCTTAAGTAAGAGCATTGTTTTTCCTGTTGTTAACCAGTGTGGTGTGTGTTCAGGGTGTGCATATAAATAGTTCTTAATCATTTCTAAGTCCTTGTGCAAAGAAGTTAATACTTTAAGCCAACAGTTAAGTACTGCATCTGGGACTGGGGTTTTCCAGTTAGAGGCTTTTCTCAACTTTGTGTCAATCTCTCTGGCTGTTATTTCATGCCATTTCATATCCTGTACCTTTAAACTTCTTATTCTTTCTTTTACTTCTTCTATCCATTTAGCATCTTTGTTGTGTTCCACAGGATCTTCATGGATACTTCTCCAAAATGTATCTACTTCCTCATTTTTTTGGCGGTCTTTCAATTCCTTTTACCTTATTTTCCAATTCTCTATAAAACTTTTTTGGGTCATCAATAAGTTGCTTGTTTTGTGCTTTTCCCTTATATTTATTTTTGTATCTTCTAAGTCTTTCCGCCTGTTTTGAAATTTTTAGTTTTTTATCTCCAGTAGTACATAATTTATCCTGGTCTGTTCTAATACTGCACATTGCTTTTATCACATCTATCTTTCTTAGTATTTTTATTGATCTATTTCCTCTTCTATAATCTTCTAACAGTGACACTTCTTATCTCAGCTGCTTTATAGTTTTCTTTGTTTGATATTTCCATGATGGTATTCGCTTTCACTCCCTCTTTTCCCTTGCTACCCTGTGTTCCTGTGGTAGAACTTTATCAGTTATTAATTTAGCAGCACAGTAATATATTCTGTTTACTTCTGTTATATTGCATGGATCTTTATGGACAGTCCTAATTACTGTGTTCATTTGTTTATCAAGTTTCTAACTTTTGGGGTTTTATTAACCTTCTGCAGTCTACTTCTCTCACTGATCTTGATATATCTGTCTTTGTCTATTAAATCAAGCAACTCTTCTTTTAACTCATTTTCTTCCATACTGAGGGAACATCCCTTGTTTGCCATTTCCTGTGAACATTTTATAGAAATTTCTAGAGCATCTTCCTGTGGCACATTCTCTTCAATTTCATCCTGTCATCTGTTGTTCTGTCATATGGGAACTCACTGGCCTATCACTCCTCAACATTGACTGCATCAGAGTTTCCACAGTTTCCAGTTCCTTTCCTTGCTGTCTAGTTAACATTTATACTGGTTTCCTGTGGAAGGCTCCAAAATATCTTGATATGGCACCTGACCAATTGCTTCCTGTTCCACTGATTTTCCCTTAATTTGGATATCCATTGCTTCATCCTGTTGTGGTGTTTTCTGTACTCAATTTACTACACTGAATCCTTCTCTTTCCAGCTGTTCCATAACCTGAATTTCTATTTCTTTGATTTCTCCATTACTATTTTCTTTTTCTACTTTTCCTCTTAGTCTTCTCCTGATATAGGTGTTGTGATGTCCAGATGAGATCCAACAGGAGGCCCCATGGGCTGTTTGCAGATGACATAGTGAGAGTAGGGACCAGGTTGAGGAGACCCTGGAGAGGTGGAGATATGCTCTAGAGAGGAGAGGAATGAAGGTCAACAGGACTAAGAGAAAATATATGTGTGTGAATGAGACGGAGGATAGAGAAATGGTGAGGATGCAGGGCGTAGAGTTGGCAAAGGTGGATGAGTTTAAGTACTTGGTATCAACAGTTCAGAGTAATGGTGAGTGTGGAAGAGAGGTGAAGAAGAGAGTACAGGCAGGGTGGAATGGGTGGAGAAGAGTGTCAGGAGTGAATGTGACAGACAGGTACCAGTAAGACTGAAAGGGAGGGTCTAAAAGAGGGCAGTGAGACCAGCTATGTTGTATGGGTTGGAGATTGTGGCACTGACAAAAGGGAGGAGTCAGAGCTGGAAGTGGCAGAGTTAAAGATGTTAAGATTTGCATTGGGTGTGACAAGGATGGACAGGATTAGGAATC
Source organism: Protopterus annectens (assembly GCF_019279795.1). Classification (NCBI taxonomy): domain Eukaryota; kingdom Metazoa; phylum Chordata; order Ceratodontiformes; family Protopteridae; genus Protopterus; species Protopterus annectens. The sequence continues at coordinate 884,836,887 of NC_056732.1, forward strand.
AGTATATTAGAGGGTCAGCTCAGGTTGAACGGTTTGGAGACAAAGTCAGAGAGGTGAGATTGCATTGGTTTGGACATGTGCTGAGGAGGGATGCTGGGTATATTGGCAAAAGAATGCTAAGGATGGAGCTGCCAGGTAAGAGGAAAAGAGGAAAGCCTGAGATAAGGTTTATGGATGTGGTGATAGAGGACATGCAGGTGGTTGGTGTGACAGAGCAATATGCAGAGGACAAGAAGAAATGGAAACAGATGATCCGCTGTGGTGATCCCTATTGGGAACAGCTGAAAGAGAAGAAGAAGATGTCCAGATAATATCCCACTGAACTGCCAGCAATAATGTGATGTCCCGTACTATACTGGGTCAGTAACTAAAGAGCTTCAATCCCCACTACTGACTCCAATGTGAGATTGTCACTTAAACAGAAGCAATATTTCACAATTTCCCCCTAACAGCACAACAGGAACATACTCTATAGCCTGGAACTGGACAGCATACTTCTGGCCACCCCAAATATAACTCCTTATTACACACTCTAGAGCAATGTGTCCCAGTTTAAGACCTCTGATACACTCACACTTAAATGAATAAAGTCTTACACATCCAAACACTTCTGGGAAAGCCTGACACAGATTTCCAGCTGTGTCCCTTCCCCAAAATAATAAGGTAATGCTGCCAACAATCAGAGTGTCTTCATGCCCTAAAGTTGTGTCCAATTATAAAAATTAAATATTAAAACAAAATGTAGCAAGTGACTTAGGCAGCCAGGCTTTCGGAGTGGCCCTGGGAACTATCAAAACAAGTATATGCACTCTCAAGTCACTAAAAAAACACTGATTGTTCAGCCACAATATACAGTGGATCTAAAAAGTTTACACACCACTGTTAAAATGGCAGGTTTTTGTAATATAAAAAAAAATGAGACCACAATAAATCATTTCAAAACTTTTCCCACCTTTGATGTGACCTATAACCTGTACAATTCAACTGAAAAACAAATAAATCTGATAGAGGAAAAATATAATATATAAAAAAAGTACAATTTGCTGGTTGCATAAGTGTGCACACCCTTAAACTAATACTTTGTTGAAGCACCTTTTGATTTAATTACAGCAATCAGTCTTCTTGGCTACACAGCTGCCATCAATTAAAGAGACTCTGATTAACCCCAAATAAAGTTCAGCTGTCCTAGTAGGATTTTCCTGACATTTACTCAGTTGCCTGCTACAGCAAAAGCCATGGTTTGCAGAGAGCTTACAAAGCATCAAAGGGATCTCAATGTTGAAAGGTATCAGTCAGGAGAAAGGTACAAAAAAATTTCCACAGCATTGGATATACCATGGAACACAATGAAGACAGTCGTCAATAAGTGAAGAAAATATGGGACAACAGTGATGTTGCAAAGAACTGGACATCCCTCCAAAATTGTTGAAAAGGCAAGATGAAAACTGGACAGGGAGGCTGCCAAGAGACCTACAGCAACACTGAAGGAGCTGCAGAAATTTCTAGCAAGTACTGATTGTATACTATATGTGACAAGTACTGGTTGTATACTATATGTGACAACAATCTCCTGTATTCTCCATATGTCTGGACTATGAGGTAGGTTTGCAAGATGGAAGCCTTTTCTTACACAGAAAAACATCCAGGCCCGACTAAAATGTGCAAAACATTACATCAAGTCTCCCAAAAGCATGTGGGAAAATATGTTATGGTCTGATGAAACCAAGGTTGAACCTTTTGGCTACAATTCCAAAAGGTATGTTTGGCGCAAAAACAACACTTCTCTTCACTAAAAGAACACCATCCCCACAGTGAAGCATGGTGGTGGCAGTATTATGCTTTGGGGTTGCTTTTCTTTGGCTAGAACTGGGATTTTAATCAAGGTAGAGGGAATTATGAACAGTTCCAAATACCAGTCACTTTTGGCCCAAAACCTTCAGCCGTCTGCTAGAAAGCTGAAGATAAAGAGGAATTTCATCTTTCAACATGACAATGAACCCAAGCATACATCCAAATCAACAAAAGAATGGCTTCACCAGAAGAAAATTAAAGTTTTGGAATGGCCCAGCCAGAGCCCAGACCTAAATCCAATAGAAAATCTGTGGGGTGACCTGAAGAGGGCTGTGCACAAGAGATGCCCTCACAATCTGACAGATTTGGAGCACTTTTGCAAGGAAGAGTGGGCAAATATTGCTAAGTCAAGATGTGCCATACTGATAGGCTCCTACCCAAGAAGACTGAATGCTGTAGTTAAATCAAAAGGTGCTTCAAAAAGTATTAGTTTAAGGGTGTGCACACACAACAAAGTATTAGTTTAACGGTGTGCACACTTATGCAACCAGTGTATTGTACTTTTTTTATTTGTTATATTTTCCCCCTAACAGACTTGTTTATTTTTCAATTGAATTGTACAGGTTATAGGTCACATTAAAGGTGGGAAAAGGTTTTTGAAATGATTTATTGTGGTCTAATTTTTTATATCACAAAACCTGGCATTTTAACAGGGGTGTGTAAACATTTTATATCCACTGTAAGTTAGTAAAAAAATATTTAATATTAAGCAAAATGATTAAAATATAAAACAGCAATCCCCAATAAAAAAACAGAGCTCAATCACCAGGAAAATGAAATCAGTACTGATGAATAAAAATCCAACATTTAGAAAAAAAACTCTAACTTATCTAACTGATTATTTATAATTTTCCTTTCTCAGTAAGGAACACTGTCCCAGATCTAAACTAAATTACTTCAAGTTCTTGGTGAGTCCTTATGGGTATCCACTGCACAACACATCTGTCACTGGCTGTTAACTGACAACAACTGACAACAGTAACTGACTACTGATTACTTTCTTCAGCAGGCTCTTTATAAACTAGCCTAATTGTCATAACTATATCTACTTTTCATTTCATATTTTGAAAAATCAACCAACAGCTGTTTTCTAAAAGTTCCTTCCTGTCTTTCAGCTTCTGGCTGTAACACATAGCAACTGTCAGCATTCCAATGACATAATCTGCAGATCAGCTGAATTTGAGACAGTTTGCCTTTAGAATCTCTCTTCACAAACATGCACAGTTAAAAATGTAAAAGGACACTGTTCAAGTCTTTAAAACATTCTGTACAGATTATAGATCAACATGTAAGAACTTATTTATATCATAGCTAGCCATGCTGCCATATAATACACAAGTTAATCTGAAATAATGTAGAAAAACTCATCCGGACATGTTGCACAAATAACAGTGTCTATTTCTTCACAGTTGCAGTCACTGAAACCTGGTTAAAACCACACATTAAAGATACTGGAATAGTTCTGCCAGGACACAACATTCTAAAAAATGATGGAACCCATAAAACAGCAGGAGGCATAGCACTAATCTACTGCAATACCTATGCCATCTGTCCCCTATTAAAACCACTCTTCTTTTGCTAATGCAGAAATTCTCTATACATCTCTACAATTAAATAAGTATAAACAAAATGTGTATTGCAGTAGTCTACATACCCCTCTGGCCAAAATGTTTCTACACTAGAAAACTTCCTCTCTTGGACCACCACAAATATTAACAATGAAACTATTTTATGGGAGTCTTAAATATCAACTGGCAAACTCTTATCACCAGCTCTCCGGAAAATAGTGTCAATTTTCATGGCTTAACACAGCTCATTACTAACCCTACCAGAATGCAAAATAATAATCACTTTGGCACTACCTTAGACTGGATCTTGGTATCAGAACCCCACAAATACACTAATTCTAATACACTCCCAAATACTCTAAGTGACCATCTACCAGCTTATAACCACAGAACCCCCTCCCCCATACTCTAAACTCCATACCTATAAAACTAAAATAAATAGTACCAAATTTAATCAACAAGTATTCAATAACATCTTAAAAACAATCAACTGGTCCTCATTAAAACATTACCTCTGGATTTGCCATTTACTACTTTAACAAAGTCTTCTTGGATACCCTTAATACCATAGCCCTTCTTCATATCAAAGAAAAAAAAAGCAATCATGCACCATGACTTACTAAAGGCACAAAACAAGTAATGCAAATTAGAGATGAAGCATGGAAAAACTGGCATAAGAATAAAAATGGCACCAACCTACTTATATACAAACAGTTACATAATAAATCTAAAAAATTAGTCATTGCTGACAAAAAAAAAAATGACTTTGCTCAACAACTAGCCATCCGAAACAACCCGTCCCCCCAAATTCTGGAAATCTATCAAAAATTCCTGTCTCCTGGCTCCACTCAGAACCCTTCACCATCCCCTGACAAAGCTCCATCTGCAATAGCTAACATTTTTAACTCCCACTTCAGAGAAAGTATACTTAAACTCATAAATAATCCTACAATAAATACAAACTCTTCTTCAACACAAAACCCACACTCACCTGAATCACTAAATAATAATACTAGCACTGACATCCTCCTTAACAATAAAATCACCGCAGCTAACTCTGCAACTGCTACTTTTACTCTACAACCTATTCCCACTTCTCTAATGCATAACCTTTTTCCCAAATTAAAACCTTTCTCCCTCTCCTCAGACAGCCTCCCTTCCGAACAGCTAAAACTTGCAGTAGATGCAACAGCTAACCCTCTTAGTATATTGATTAATAGATCTAGCACAGAATCTGAAGTTCCTCAACTTTGGGAAAATCTATTGTAACACCCCTACATAAGGGTGGAAATACCACTGCGCTGACAAACTATCTCCCCATCTCTAACTCTCCCATTTATCTAAAATTCTGGAAAAGTGCATTCATATGTAACTACTGAAACATCTTACTGATAACAATCTCATTGCTCCCACCGAGCATGGTTTTCGCCCAGCAACCAGCACATGCACTACACTTATATCTTTCACAGATATTGTAAACAAAGCCTTGGATTCTGGCCGGCTAACCTCAGTAATCCTACTGGATGTATCTAAGGCCTTTGTTACAGTATCACATCAAAAATTGCCACAATAATTATCTACACTAGGATGCTCTCAACCAACTCTAAAATGGTGTGCCAATTACTTAATCAATAGAAAACAATGCATGTGATGGCAAACTAATTTGTCACAATACCTGGAAAACAAAGCTGGAGTCCCCCAGGGTTCCATTCTTGGACTCCTAGTTTTCACTATTTCTATTAACAATCTTCAAACTACCTCTCTTCAAATCTCCTAATATAACTCAAAACGACTTCACCTCCTTTGAAACCTGACCAAATGATGCACAATTACTACTTAATCCCAAACAGACCAAACTATTAATTTTCACACTCTAACCTCTTCTTCATGACTTCAAAATATATTCACTAAATAATACAAAAATATAAATCGTAACTCAAGAAAAGCTATTGGGTATTACCATTGACAATAAACTCTCCTTTGAGCATCATATACTAAATACTATTAAAAATACACATTTTAAGCTTGGCAAACTCTATAGGCACAAGCATTGCATGGACACCCGCACCAAAAAACAATTGCCAATACATACTTGCTCCCCTCCCTGTTGTACAGGGCCCTCATCTTAACTAACTCCACATGTTTCTCAAAACCAAGCTGCAATCGTGCTCCTACAAAATTTCTAAACCTGCAACTGGCTTATCTTATTGCACACATCACTGTTATGCCTTCAATGAATTAAACTGGCTAGATTTTTCCCAATACCTTAGTTATGTACAACTAACTCAATCAATATATAAGCCAGAAAGTTGCCCAGCAATAAAACCTATCTCACAGCTATATTACCCATCCAGAAGTTTTTAGAAGTGTATAAGCCTAAGAAAAAGAGCTGGTCAAAACCTCTACTGTTTTACAATTGCAAAGTTATGGAATACCCTGCCTTCAAATATCAGTATCATAGATTTCTTTAAGACATTCAAACTAATTCTAAAAAATCATTTTCTTAACATTTACAGCTGTCCCTGTTCCTCTCCCAAAGACTAACATGGTCTACTCTTATGTCTTAACTATAATCTCATAATACCAGTTTCCCATCCTCCCACAACCTGCTCACCACCTTTATCTCTCACTATCTTCCCTTAATTCACTACCTAGCATCTCTCTCTTCCCCTAATTCATTAGCTACCATCACCCTATTTCTCCTCTCTTCCAATGCCCTACATCTCAAACTACATAGTTCTTGTACTCATATATCTACCCTCTTAACATCACTCTGTCTATTTTGCTATCCTTAACCTACGCTCTTAACATCACTCTGTCTATGCTGCTATCCTTAACCTATGCTCTTAACATCACTCTGTCTATGCTGCTATCCTTAACCTATTATCTTAACAGCTCCCTCTCTCTATGCTGTTATCCTTAACATATGCTCTTAACATCTCCCTCTCTATATGCTTCTATCCTTAACCATCACATTCCCCCTGTCTCAGTAATCCTACACTTAAACCTTCACTCTCTAACACCCCACAAACTAAAAGTTATTACCTACAATGATTTATTTATCTTCTTACAAATATAATTCTACCTTGCATTCTAGATGGACTTAACTGTAAACTGCTACTCTATTTACATATTAAACTTTACTATGTCTATACCTGTATGTAATAATGTATTGAGTTAAATAGTATTTTTCTGTAATAGAATAGAATGTAATGTGCAAACACAATTGTAAATTGTAAAAATGCTGAAATAGTTATGCCAATCTGGTCTTGGCAAGATGGGAAGAGCTATGGAAAGTGGATATTAACAACAAATGGAATAGAAACATAGTTTTCTATAATCGATTTGTGGATGATGTCTTTCTCTTATGGGATGGCGATTTAACCTCCTTGGAACATTTTGTACAATTTTTGACCAACACAACTTCATTTTTGAAGTTTGAAGTGACATCTTCTAATACAGAGATAGAATTCTTGGATGTTAAGTTAATGTTAGATGACACAGGAAGCATCAATACTAGAATGTATAGGAAACCTGTATGGCTCAATCATTTACTACACAATACTAGCATGCATCCCAGGCATGTTCTTGACAACATAGTGACTAACCAACTAACTTGAAGGTCCAAGCTCTGCACGAGGGATGAGGATTATAGGAAGGAGCAAATTAAACTTATCAATGACTTTTATAAGAGAGGATACAAAGTCAAAGAGACACAGACCAATGAAGCAACTACCTTGGAACTACGCTCTCGAGGGGAAGACCCTATTTCTCGGACCAAGGTGAAATAGTTAAGATCAAGCAAAAGGAGGTAAAGTCCAATCTGAGATGCCAGTTGACATATAGTATTGACAATTTAGCTATTCGTAGTACCATCAGAAAATTTTGGCCAGTGCTGACATCTGACAACACAATTAGGGAAATTGCTGGGAGATCAACCCAGCTTTTCTTTTAAGAACAGGAAAAACTTAAAAAGACTATTATGTTATAAAACAGAAACTGAAGCTGTTTCTGAAGACAGGAGTTTTCAGATGAACAGGAGAGTTGGAACATTCAGATGTGGAAGTTGCAAGGCATGCTCTCATATAAACATCTCAAATAATTTTACACATCCCCTTACTAAAAGGAACTATAAGTTTGAAGGATTTGTAAACTGTCGGAGTAAGAACATTATCTATGTAGCAACCTGCAGTCACTGCAAGGCATACTAAATAGGGAAAACTAATCAAATGCTCAAGGAACGTATCTTAAAGCACTTATCTGACATAAGAAAAAAGTTACCAGCAATGCACTTTATATGCATATTAGTATAAATGACAGTCATTCTTTCAAGTTCATGGCACTAGCTAGGCTTCATGAAACACCAAGAGGTGGGGATTTAGTAAACTGAACAGAAATTGAAGAGTTGAAGTGGATAATGAATTTGCAATCAGATCAGTCACCAGGTCTGAATGCATTTGTCCCTTTAAAACCTGCACTAAAAGGGAAACCTCTTCAGCACTCAAAATGACATGATTAGAAGGGTGTGTATGCTGCTATGGTTACTAAATGCATCTAAGTGAGTGAACACTAGGAAATGAAGGTATTTAAGAAGAAGTTTCACTGGCAAACATTTAGGATTTGAAAAATGTATTATACCGAAAGTGCTTATCCAGTTTATGAGCCACTGTGTTTATTTTATTTTATCTTATCATCGTATATTTTTTTAAGTTTTCAAGTTTTAAGTGTTTTTAAGTGGAATTGGTGGCAGAACCATTTGTTTTTGGAGTAAATTGTAAAATGTCTGTACTTTATGTGGGGCTTTTCTCCCTGGAACTCCACTGAAAATGTGTTTCTGTCAACTTTCTGTTCTTTAGTCAATGTACATAGTCATCATTTGATGTTTGCGCAACCCAGCTGTGCTGCTATTGTGTACTATTGTATACTATTATAGTCCTCTCTTTGTTGTAAATCTTAAAATGGGGCTGAAATTGGTCCCCTGTGGATCAGCCTACTGCCTCAGACAACAAACTTTATATATATATATATATATATATATATATAATAAATAAATAAAGGTATCTACTACTATACATGCTGCAGACAGACAGACAGATAAAGAGTAGCCAATAACTTTTTTGTCTGTGCCTCATGTATAGTCTCATATAATGAATGTAAATAATACTTTCATATTTTATTTTATTGAAATGGAATGTTTGCCTTTGCATTTACTTTAGTACATAGATTATATATATATATATATACATATATAGATAGATAGATATAGATATAGAGATATATAGATAGACAGATATAGATAGAAACAGACAGACAAACAGCATGGAAATGTCACTGTTTTTGTTATCTACTGCATTAGACTGAGTGCAGCAGCCTCCTTCTATCTTAGAACAAAAAAGGCGAACCAGGAACAACTGCAGACCACCGATTTATTTATTTATTTAACCAAAATTGTACTAAGCGCTTTCACCCACACACATCAGGGCATCTTCAGAGTACTGACAATCCTTGTGTTGAACCTCTTTTTAAATCCTTATGTAAATTAGATAATTAAACAATTAAATAAATTATTACCTACGCAGCTAAAAATTCTTAAAGGTACAATCAGCAAAAATGAACATAAACAGCCAGGACTTGTGCAAACTTGTTAATTTGTAAATGTAATAAAACCTTCTTGTCAAAAACTATGTATATGTAATACCAATAAATAAAAGTAAAAATACATATATAAATATCTAGATAATAGTATAAATCTAAATAATTATTAAATATAAACAGTTGTTATACAATCCAGCATAAAATCATTCATTAAAAAATTTCCTAACATTAAAATTCATATTGTTATACAAAATATTTAAAACATTAAATTATCAGATGTTAACCTAATACATACAAGATCAAATAAATTGAGACTTGTACTTTAGTATACTTGATATAGAAATATGTTCGTTAATACCAGGGCTAGAACTTGCATTTAGCCGTAATTACCATAAACATTCTTTAACCTCAAGTAAGGTGTTGTCATCACCACCTTTGTTATTATTGTAGTATACAATTCTGTCAATAACAAAGAATAAAAATCTCTTAAAATTCTGGCATCTTAGACTATGCATATAAAGAGAACTAGTATTTTTCTGTTTTTTAATGTCTCTAACATGTTCCACTATCCTTTCTCGAAGTTTCCTTATCGTTTTGCCAACATAGAAGGCTGGGCATGATGAACATATAGCTAGCATGAGACCTGGATAAGTATTCTCCAGAACAACGGTGACCTTATTGATAATTTAGGGACTGGGCCCAAGGAAACTTATAGTAGGGGGATGAATCTTAAAGAACATTTTGAGGCAGTTAATAATAAGAATATGTTCAACACATCTTCAATGAGCAAATGTGGGGCATGCCATACTTGTAAATTTATTAATGATGGACCATATGTTGCGGTACAAAATTTTGGCACAACAATTATATGCCCAGGTCATTGTAATTGCAACACAAAAATGGTGGTGTACCTAGCTATATGTTCATCATGCCCAGCCTTCTATGTTGGCAAAACGATAAGGAAACTTCGAGAAAGGATAGTGGAACATGTTAGAGACATTAAAAAACAGAAAAATACTAGTTCTCTTTATATGCATAGTCTAAGATGCCAGAATTTTAAGAGATTTTTATTCTTTGTTATTGACAGAATTGTATACTACAATAATAACAAAGGTGGTGATGACAACACCTTACTTGAGGTTAAAGAATGTTTATGGCAATTACGGCTAAATGCAAGTTCTAGCCCTGGTATTAACGAACATATTTCTATATCAAGTATACTAAAGTAAAAGTCTCAATTTATTTGATCTTGTATGTATTAGGTTAACATCTGATAATTTAATGTTTTAAATATTTTGTATAACAATATGAATTTTAATGTTAGGAAATTTTTAATGAATGATTTTATGCTGGATTGTATAACAATTGTTTATATTTAATAATTATTTAGATTTATACTATTATCTAGATATTTATATATGTATTTTTACTTTTATTTATTGGTATTACATATACATAGTTTTTGACAAGAAGGTTTTATTACATTTACAAATTAACAAGTTTGCACAAGTCCTGGCTGTTTATGTTCATTTTTGCTGATTGTACCTTTAAGAATTTTTAGCTGCGTAGGTAATAATTTGTTTAATTGTTTAATTATCTAATTTACATAAGGATTTAAAAAGAGGTTCAACACAAGGATTGTCAGTACTCTGAAGATGCCCTGATGTGTGTGGGTGAAAGCGCTTAGTACAATTTTGATTAAATAAATAAATAAATTGGTGGTCTGCAGTTGTTCCTGGTTCATCCTTCTATCTTAGAGTTTGAATGCAAACAGTTTTTGGATTAGTTTTCCATACTTTATACCCTTCCTTTTTTGCTCTAAAATTGTTCCCTGCATGCTGTCTTCCATGCTTGTCATGTGTAAGTCACAGTCACATACCGTTATTTCTTTTGGTTCTTATCTGTTCCCAGTCTGCTATCTAATGTTTCATTCTTGAATCCCTGTCACATATTGTTCTGGGTGAGTCCTGCTCTGTCCCCTTCTGCATCCTCTTACTGATACCTTCAGCACTTTCCTGTTCTGTCTCTTACTGATCTTGTCTTGCATATCAACCTTTTTTGCTAATATTCTCCATGTTTTTCATGTTAACCTTGCACGCTGCCACTGCTATGGTTATTTCATAACCTACTAAAATGTTTTACTTCCATTTTCCTACTTGTGATTGACTGTTTATACACTGGAAAAGGCTGTTGCCCATTTTGCTTTGCATCCTTATAGTTAGCTTTGTTTCATTATCCTAACTTTGACCCATTCCCACCCACCTCTGACATGACTTCTTTTACATTTAATATTATCCGCTCATCCCAGATTGTAACTTATCATGACGTACCTTTCAATCTTCCATACTTCAGAATTTATCTTGCATTTCAATACTAACCTCTTCTTTTTGCACCTTTCTGATCACAAATTCTAACTCATCACATAATACCCTTCAGTCCTCCCTACTTCAGCAAGCTAACACCCATCTCAGTGCTATCCGCTTACACACCGTCTGTTTCACTTCACAGCTTCAGAAACATAACATCCATCCTGCTTGCTATTACACACATCTGGCCTCCTAATTAGATTCTGATCCTCAGTACCTCTGACTATCTTCAAATACTAAAAGACCAATGCCACGCAAGTAAGGAATAGGTGCACAGCCATGCAAAATTAAAATACAAACAACAACTGGCCCGCACTCATATGGCAGCAGTCAATATTTATTTCATCAAATTTCTTCTAGTATAGATGAAACCATTAGCATGCCAGTTTCAACTACAAAGCCATCTTCAGTGCAAAAACACACATACCACCACCCTTCTGTTTAAAAATATCAAATTACACCCCATTGGTTAATTAAAGATATTCATTAAGGCTTGGAGAAAAAAGTTCTCCTACTGAATTATCCATTTTTCCTCTTTTTATCCAAAATATTATGCCAACCTGATTTATTTTTATTATTATTAATAGTTACTAATCAATCTACAATGTTATCTTGTGTACATAATGTAAATATTGTAAATAGTATGCTTTCCCTTTTCTTCCCTCCCTAACATTTATACTTGTACTGCCATCATACTATGTTACCATTGAAACACTCATGTCATCATATGACTCACATGCTATGTAACCAATGTACCGCATCATGACTCTGATTTATAATGTAACTGTATCTTTGAATCTTAATTTTAATCTGTTGTATCTTAATGTTTACTATGTAATGTGGAGCTTTACTCCCTGGGCCTCCACTGAAAATGGGCTACTGAGTCCAGTGGACCTCCCCCATCATCAAACCGAAATAAATAAATACATAAATATTCTATCAATAATAAATCTAAAATTAGTTGTTGGATGTTTAATACTGTGTTTATACAAAACATTGGACTGTCTAGCACATCTAATATCACTAAGATGTTCAGACATGCGTAACTTAAATGGGTGAGAAGTTTGACCCACAAAAAGAGCTGGACAAGTACATAGCACTAAATGTATAACCCAATCCAATTCACAGTCCCCATACACCTGAATATCAAAAACCTGTGAATTATTATAAGAAGTAAATTGCTTGGTGCTGCCTTCAAATTTACAAAAAATACAATGATCACAAGGCTGACACCCCACCAAAGGTTTACTGTAAATTCTCCTCTGTTGTGTTCCAACCAAATTATCATACAATTTCTTATGATGATTAAACCAGCTGCCCAAGGTTTTACTCTTCCTATAAGAAAAAAGACATTTGGAATTTATAAAATCCCTCCCAAACTCATCCAACAAAAGAATCGCCCAAGATTTATGCACTGCATCCATCAGCAAATATGTGTTACCGCCATAAATGGTGACCAATCTTGGGGAAATATCTGAAGCTACCCCTTTATTCTTGTAAAGCAGTAACTCATTTCCTTCTAGCTCCCTAACATAATGCTAGATTTGATCACATCCTGGTATTGGTACCCCCTGTTAAAAAACCTAGTAATCAAATCTTTATCATGTGTGGAAAAGGATTCATTCGAAGAACAAATCCTACGAACTGTTAGAAGTTGAGCTTTAGCAATGTTTTTGATAATATGCTGAGGATGGCAGCTATTGGCATGTAATAAAATATTAATTTGGGGATGTTTCCTGTGAATTTCAGTACCTAAGCTTCCATCCTGTTGTAAAAGGATTTCAACATCCAAAAATATAATCCGTTCTATGTTGAGAGTAAAATGTATCCTCCACTTGTTTTCATTGAAATAAGTAACACATTCCTGAAGATAGTCCCCGTCTGAATGCCACACCATCCAACAATCATCTAGGTAATGAGTCCAGATATCTATAGAATCCAAAAACAAATTATGCATGGGATCATAAATAATCTGTTCCTCAATATAGCCCATATATAAATATGCATAAATGCAGGCAAATGATGCCCCCATAGCTGTGCCTTTAAGCTATAGATAACATTGAACTTTAAAATAAAAAAAAATATTTTTAGTTAATACAAGTTCAGCAAGGCAGAGTAGAAAAGTATTAAATCCTGGGCTATATAGTCGAACTCGATTTAACCAATGTTCTAGAGCCAGCAGACCTGCCCAATGGGGAATGTTGGTATATAAAGCTGACACATCAAGGGTGCACATGTACCACCCTGGTTTGAGCTGCATATCTTTAATGATATTTAAAAACTCTGTAGTATCTTGTATATGGGATCTGACATGTGTCAATAGTGATTTGAAATATTATGTTAAAAAAGCAGACAAGAGTTCAGTAAGAAAACCCTTGCCAAAAACTACTGGTCTGCCTAGGGGTTGATTTAAATTGTTGTGTGTTTTAGGTAATGTATGGGCCATGCATCCATTCCTTACTTGTGTGGGACTGGTCTTTTTGTGTTCATGGAGGGCCACACTGGAAATGTCAGCTTTATATTATCTGTCGTGACTCTGAATTGAGTCATGGCCAAGAGTGTTTAAACTATTTTTGTGATTGCTGTTGGGCTGCTAATTGACGTTAGCCTTTTGTGAATTTGCTGTCTTGTGGACTTCCAGTTGGAATAGTTTTATGTGTCCATATTAATTGACTTTTAGTGTCTTTAGTGTTGGAATTGACTTTCATATTCATAACTGTTTTTTCTGTTGACGAGGATTGTCATCACATTGCACGTATTAAACAGCAGTTGGTTTTGCTGGTCTGACGATGACAGTTTGGAAATCCTGCTTTTGAGAGTATACAGCGTACGTGCAAGAATGTCTCCAAGTTTATTCCTCATCATTTTCAGTGTTGAAGATCCACTGCCAATATTGGGATAGCCATTTGGATATATTATATCTGCTGGGTTATACATATTACTTAATTTCAGCACCTTCTTGTATGGACTCTGGCAGTCGTATTGACTTGTTTCTGTCTGACTGCAATATGTATGGCATGCCTAGTTAATGGTAAGAGTGGCATTTTCCAGCACTGGGCTTTTTAACTAGCAGGAATAATTTTTTGGAGCATTTTTTGCATATTGGGTGAGCCGTTTTGAAACATTTTGACCATAACACAACACCAGACTTGACTATCATTGTGGTTGTTTGGCATCTTGAACCTTTTAGGCACGGAAGTTATTTCCCCTAAGTATTGTTAAACTTTTAAAGTTTTGGACAATCTGGTTCCAGTCTATATTTGCAGGGATTATTCAAAATACTTTTTCTTTAAAATTTAGATTTGTTGTTTAAACGTTGAATTTATAAGGTTTATAGATATATTAGTTGGTTAATGTTGTGAAATAGTTTATAGACAACAAGCAAATTTGATAGAATAAGTCAAACTACGTAGGCTTGATTTGTTTATATTGTGCTAACAGATTTGACACTAATTTTGTTTATATTGTATATTTATATATATTATACTAGTTCATTTTGAATATGGATCTCATGCAGTTGTTGCAAGGATTACCAGATGACAAAGAGGATATGGGAATCTTTGATAATCTCTTGGATGTTAATGGTACAAACAACAGGGTTACTGTGTCCTCTTGTACTGACATATTTACACAGTTAATGGGGGCCATGAAGGATCTTAGATCCAATGTATGGCACCAAACATATTTAAAGCATATAGTATTAAATATTTGTAACCTAGGGGCCTTAGAATATGGTTACAATCATTTGTTAAGGGTCCTGATGATAAATTGCTATCTGATTGACAGGATGCACAGCAGGAGGCCTCCTTGTTGTTTGTAAAACTATTACATTCTTTTTATGAAAGGAAAACTATGGAATTGGTGTCCCAGGTTGGCCAGCTCTGTGAGCAAATTAAGCCATATCAGGGGGAGCTGTCATATTTGGGGCAGTTTTTACAGCTCACAAAAGATTTAATAAAGTTGGAAAAAGAATTGGAATTATGTATGATAAAGAAATTTTCCAGAAATTACCAACATGACAAACAGTTTAATACTCAGAAAACTGTTTAGTTTTCAGATAATAAACTACGACCACCACAATGGGCAAAGCGCAAAAGAAAAAAGATGATCCTCAAGAAAGCTAATGGTACGTCTTATATATCTAGAGAAGAATTTTCTTTGACAACAGATACTGATTTAGGTACAGCAGCTACTTCACCTGCTGCCAAAAAGAAAAATGACAGGTTCCCTTTGTGTGTTGTAGACGGGATGGAAGCAAACACCATAGGTGCAGCACCCACCCTAGAAACCCTATTACTTCTGATGACATCACAGTAGGAAATTGTAATGTTCTTAATATATCTTCTTCCCCTCTATCTTCTAATGAAATTGAAGTATTAAATATAAAGGTCTTGGTTTTGTACCTAGTTATTTAGTGTCTGAGGATTTATTTGGCTCAAGATGTAATTTAATTCTGTAGATTGTTGAATTTAAAAGTTTTTTCACAACAAATCAACAAATAAGGAAAATGATCCCCATGGTTTTTGGTTTTAAACCATCCACATTTATTCCACCTCCTAATAGGAGTGGAAAAAAAACTATCTTACACTTGTTGAAGGTTTACCAGTGGAAAAATGAAGCAAACAAAGAAAAAAAACCTCTGGTATTCCACCACAGCAAAAATCCACCATGATAGAGTGCTGTGTCAAACAGCAAGCAAATTTAATGGAAAAAGTAAAAACAGCATTAAAATCCATAGTGATAAAACGATAAGCGCTTTCGGCTATTTAGCCTTCTTCAGATCATTATCTTTTGGTAGTAATGCCTAATATTTATACTAAAAACTAATCGAAAAGGTTTCAAATCAATTAACTTCTAATCCAGTCATGTCAATTTATTCTTAGTCTTTATTAGAATATCCAGTAATCTTTCTTTGCACTACTAAGCAGCCAATAGCTATGATGAGGCTGTTGGCCGAGGCGCTAAGAGAAGTGAGACATTTTTGCTTATTAAATTTTGAAAGTTGAGCTGTTACTCACTGGTGTTCTTTTGGTCGTTGCTGTTATATGAATATTTATCAGTGTTGTTGTCGAATATGACCAGTGAGTCTCTGTGCTCCTTTTCAAGGATTTTTAGAGAATCGGGCATGGAAATGCCCAATCGTAATGGGGAATCTAGTCAACGTATAAATACTACTAATACTACTACAATCAACAATGGAGATATTCATTTCCACGGAAATAAAAATACAGGTGCTGATATATCCAATAATGCTGGCGGTGGCATTATGAAGAAATGGGAAGATTCACGTAAGAGAAGTTCATTGAATCCATTTGCTATGGTGGGTAAGAAGTCTGAAATTTCAGATAACCCTGATGCACAGGAACTGTGTTCTAAATTAGAACAATTAATATTCAAAGAGACTGCTGTCTTTTATAATATCGGAAGTCTACAAAGGTATTGTGAACTGGAAATAACTCCACGTGGACTTAGGTCCATTAAAAAACCCTCTTCCCCTTTTGACTTAAATGATGAAACCGAAGTGAAATTCCATGAAAGATGGATTGCAGCAGCCCATCGCTGCAGTCTAGAATGGGTTTCTATCTTGATAGAACGGGACAATGTTAAAAGAGATAAATTGGTCATTGAAACCAAATCAACTTGTGAACAATTGGTTAACATGACTTCCAATTCTACACTGGAAAATCTTTTGATTAGCATCAATAATAAATTAACCAATTATGGAAAAGAGCTTATTGATAGAAAAAAATACAAGTTGAATAGAGATATTCGTGATTATGACCACAAGAGGGCGTTTGTGCTCTTTACTAATCCAAGATCCAGGAGAAAAAATGTTACTTTTCAAAAAGGAAATCCGGTTTCGGAACAATATAAAAATAAGAGCTTTTTTTCGGGAGAAAGCGGTGCTTCATCTTTTGAAGAAGACGAAAGGGAGATAGAAGACTTTCCTGATTTACCCAGAGCAGCTAACTCAGATTTATACCGCAAAATGAATTTGAGGGACTTTTTCTTCTCTAAAGAGAAAAGTATGAATTTAGAATGTATTTCTGATAATTCCCAAATGTATAATAGTAGTGATAATGATAGTGAAGATTCCTTTTATTCCTGTACCTCGGATAGTGAAGATAATAACAATGCATATAGTTTATTTGATACTAGCAGTTTAAAAACTAATAGTTTATTTGTGCCTCCTTGTAAAAATGTGAATATTCAGAGATTTGATGTCTTTCTTAACACTTTATTAGAAAAAGAATTGGAAGATTTTTTATGTAAAAAACAATGTTTTAATTTGACTGAAGACCAATGGTATAAACTACAGCAGTTAAGTAGAAATGATAATATTGTTTTCAAACCATCAGATAAAGGAGGGAAATTGGTGGTTCTTAATTCTTGTGACTACTACGAAATGTGCATGAAACATTTGAGTGATAAAGAAACTTATTTGGTGACTGACACTGCTTTTCTTTTAAAAGCGGAACAAGATTTCAAAGCTCTGCTTAGTAAGGGTGTCAGGTTACACTATTTCACCAAAACAGATGTAGACCGTAAAATTATAGTTAAAAATAGTAAGGTGGCAAAATTTTTTTGCCTACCTAAGGTACATAAAAATCTGGAGCGACCTCCGGGTCGACCAATTGTGTCTGCTTTTGATTTTTTTACATACAATTTGTGTGGTTTACTACATGAACATCTGTTAAAGGAAGTTGTTAAATTGCCTTCGTATATCAAGGATTCCTTTGATTTTCTGAATAAAATTAAGAATATCTGTTGGTTAGAAGGCATGTATTTTATCACCACTGATGTGGTGAGTTTATATACAAATATAATACACAGATTTGGTCTGGAAGCAATACTAGCTTTCATGGGTGACAACCCTAAAACACATTTTATGTTGGAACTTACAGAGTTCTGTTTGACCCATAATATTTTTGAGTTTAATGGCACCTTATATCAACAACTGAAGGGAACAGCGATGGGGGCTGCTTTTGCCCCAGCCTATGCCAATTTATTTATGGGCCTTTTTGAAAACAAATATATTTACAAACACTCTTTTTTAAAAAATATGTCATTGGTTACTATAGATTTATAGATGATTTAATTTTTATATGTGATGGGGGATACAATTTATCTACTACATTTATTAATGAATTGAATAATAATGAATTTGGTATTAAATTTGATGACACTTGTATAGGAGAGAAAATTATTTTTTTAGATATTGCACTTATTGGAATTAATGGCAAAAAAATAACTACAAGTATACATAGAAAATTTGATAAAATGAATTGGAAAATGTGTGGCACTAGTTGTCATCCGACTCACACATTAACAGCCATTCCATATGGAGAATTCATTAGAATTAAAAGACTAAGCAGTGATGCCTCTTTAGCTGCTAGTGAAGCTTTGAAAGCGGCTAATATGTTTATTGATAGAGGCTATAATGAATTAAATGTTATGAATAGCTTTAATGAAGTATTTAATAATAAAAAATCAAATAGTAAATACAGTTCTATAAAATATAATAATAATGGAAAAAATGTAGATAAATTATTTTTTGTAATTAAATACACAATTTTTTCTCCTGTGATTAATGGTACAATAAGAGAATATTGGGACTTTGTTAAGAAGGAAATTATCTCACTGAGAAATGTACAATTAGTGACATCATACAAGAGAGGTAGACATATACAAGATTTTTTTGGTACACAGTGTATATAGGGAAAAACAAAATTTCATGTTAACTAATATTAATGAAGTAGGTACTTTTCCATGTAATAATTGTTCTATTTGTAAATACATAAATATGGAAATAAAAGAAATTAATGGAAAAAACATTTCCAATAGAGCTAAATGCTCTTGTCTTAACACAGGGGTTATTTATGCTATTTTTTGCTCTTGCAAAAATACTATATTGGTGAAACTAAATGGACTCTATCCCATAGAATAAAGGAACATGTTAGAGATGTGAGAAACAGAAAGATGAATAGTCCCATTGCAGAACATTTTAATAACAAACATGATGGTAATTTAGAATGTATGAAAGTTTCTATTTTAGAACATGTACCACTACATTTTAATAATGTTATTCTTCAAAAAAATGTGTTAAGACAAAAGGAATCTCTTTTAATTATGAAATATAATACTTTAAGTCCTTATGGACTAAACAAGGAATGCAATTGGCACAGTTTTATATGACTATTGTAACTTCAAAAGTTCTAGATTTTATAATTGAATAATTAATTGATTGTTTAAATGTATTAATTGATGAAGTTTTGCCATATATATCACTTTGAATGTGCATCCTGTTTTCTACTCTGTAAAGGCTGTTGGCCGAGGCGCTAAGAGAAGTGAGACATTTTTGCTTATTAAATTTTGAAAGTTGAGCTGTTACTCACTGGTGTTCTTTTGGTCATTGCTGTAGCTATGATTTAAAATTGGTACCAAAAATATGCTAATATACTATGTTGGCCCATCCTACTTCAGCTATATGCTAATATGCACTTCTCTGCCTAGTTTTTTACTTACTATAAGTGCTGAATGTATCATTCGAATGGATTTAGTTTTACATAGCTTCCCTGTTTCCACTTTGCTGCCATCCAGTGGCCAAAGTGTAATACTAACTTTTTAAAGATTTTTCAGAAGCATTTATTTCTATTATTTTTATTCCTGCATGGCTTCCCTGTTTCCACTTTGCTGCCATCCAGTGGCCAAAGTGTAATGCTAGCTTTTTAAAATTTTTTTCAAGATCATGGGCCGGATTCAAGAAGGCTTGCATGGAGTCTAAGAGTAGAATAAGACTCCATGCAGCCAACATGTCCGCCGAGCGATCCAGGAACAGCCGGTAGGGGTGTGTGACAGATCTCCTTAAACTAGTCCTACACGGACAGGGCTTGGATATGCAAATTACCTCAATTGCAGGCAAAAACTATGCAAATGAGGTAAATTTGCGATCCAGGAAACCCGAACCTGTTCGAGTAGGAGTAGTGTTATTTGCAGAAATGTACTCAGTTGATAACTGAGTACGGTTCTGCAAATAGAAAAACGGAGCCGTGACAGCTGCAAAAAAAGCATGCATTTACAGGAGGAAGCATGCCAATGGCCAAAAATACGGCCATTGGCAATGGGAAGTGATGCAAGATAGAAATAAAATAACTTTTTTTTCATCCCGATCTCAGGGGTTTAACCGTAGCGCAGCGTAGCGCAAATGCACTGCACCCTAAAAACCAGAAAATTAATAATTAAGATCCACAAATGTGGATTTTATAGCTAAAATGAATTTACAATGCAAGTGAATGGCAGGCTGAAGACAACATGGCCACCAAGTAGAGGTTGTTAAGGGGGGAAGCTCAGTCTAAGAGATGTAACCAAGCATTAGTAGGCAATCTTATGCAAATGAGAGTTAGGATAGTGAATCGCAAGTTTACATAGGAAATGAGCAGAGTCAGTGGAGTGTAGGAGTAGGATAAGGGGAGTAACAGAGTAGAACATAGGTGACATCATGAGGGGGGGGTATGTATGAAAGGAGTGAAGCTCATTGGAGCAAAGTGTCATGTGTCAGCCGACAATTACATATTATTGAAAGAGGTGTATCAACAGGTAGGCCAGGTAAAGTCAAGAAATGCAAGGTGTATGCCATGGATAACACCAAAGTTTCATGCTGAGCATGCATGCACGTGTGTGCGCACCAGTAAACCTGAGTAAGACAGTGTGCGCGTGTGTAAGTGTGTGTGCGTGCGTGTAAGCTTGAGTAAGCATATGTAAGGCTGTGTAAACAGTTGTAAGCACGTTTGCGCTGGTGTGCGCGTGTTTTAACAAGAATAAGCAGGTTTTAGTCCATGTAAGCATGTGTGCGAGCATGTTAGCTGGTGTGCACGTGTTTGCGCTTGTGTGCACGGCGCTCCCCCCTTAAGAAACAGAAAGGAAAAAGGAAGCACACCAAATAGTAGGGAAGTTACCAGGGAGTACTAGCAGAGCTAGCAGGTGAAAACAATCAGAATCAGGCAATTACCCAGGCAAAATACTAGCCCAGCCCAGCACTTAAAACACTGCAAACAACAGTCCATTATGTTTCTCTCAAGAGACACTGCAACACTGCAGTAAGCTAATAGCAGTGAAAACTGAAAAAGCTGTACTGAGGCAAAAAATGTTAGGGGCTGCCATTGCTGTTATAAGGCAACATATACAACATGCTGAGGGTGGTGATGCTGCAAATGCTGCTGGACAACCCACAGTGAGGAGACGGAGAAGAGTGTACAGGCCCAGGGTAACCTACCAGGGGCTACATGAGCTGGAGATAGTGGAGCGCTATAGAGTGGACAGAGACCTCTTGCAGCAAATTGTTGAGCTGTGCAGGCCACGCCTCACACACAGAAGCAACAGAGGGGAACCCATCCCAGTGGAAACTAAGGTATGTGTTGGCCTAAGAATATTAGCAACAGGTACCTTCCAGAGACCAACTGGTGATATGATGGGAATATCACAGGCATCAGCATCCAGGGTACTGCACCAGTTCCTGGATGCCATGTCAGCACATGTTGGGGATCATGTATACTTCCCCAATTCCCATGAGGTATTGGCCAGCAATATGCGTCTCTTCCAGCAAATAGCGGAATACCCTGAAGTAGTGGGTGCAATAGACTGCACGCACATACGCATCAAAGCACCAGCCGGTGACTGCGGTAGGGTCTACTTCAACCACAAGGGCTTCCCCTCCATCAACTTCCAGGTCATGTGTGATGCCCAGGGCATAATACTGAATGTGTGTGCTGGCTGCCCTGGAAGTTACCATGATTCCCATATCTGGCATCTGACACAGCTGTACCAGACATTTGCCAATGGGGTCATCCCACATGGACACCTAGTGGGGGATGCTGGCTATGCACTGGAGCCGTGGCTGATGACACCCATCAGAAACACACACACACCTGAACAGGAATGCCATAATGAGGCACACGCACAAACACGAAATGTAATCGAGCGTGTGTTTGGGCTGCTCAAGTCACGGTTCCGGTGCCTGGACACATCTGGTGGAGCCTTGCAGTACTCAGCAACTACATGTACCCAAATTGTCATGGTATGTGCTATGCTACATAATATGATCCTGTGAAAACAGCTGCAGCAGGACCAGCATAGGCCTGGGCCAAACAGCCCCCCACCATTGCCAGGGGCATCACAGGCAGAGTGTGACTCAGAGGAGGAACAACCTGACCCAGTAGGCAGAAGGAGGCATGCCCAGTATGCTATAGCCTTGGCAAAGAGGCAACGCATAGCACATACACTGTCTCAGTAGGAACTCTGGAAATTATACCTCTCTCTGACCCGCACATATAGTAAAAGGGATGCCTACATTGCCACTACCTGCTGTCAAACATGTATACGGAGTGTAGTATGTGCATCCAACATAGGCAGCCCTGCATCAACACCTGAGGCATGATTGCCATATGTTAAGCAATATAAAGCAGTGCTAAACAGCATTTACCACCATGTAGTATATGTAAACCAAATCACACACACCAACTAGTACAAATGTGGTCAATGTTGAGTAATATTGGCCAACATCCAGCAATGATGGTTAATATTGAGCAATGCTGGACAAGCTGGGTCTAAGTAGGGCATAGCTGAACAAAAGCCAACATGCTCATAGTTGCTCTACTGGCCCTTAAGCAGTCTGGTCTGCTCAGTATGAAAATATAAGCGGTGATGGTCCTCGAACCCAGGATACTGTGCACTATAGTCATAGTACTGAACCACTAAACCATGACAGTATTGCAATGGTTAACCTATATGAAGAAATGTTGATAAGTCTATGCAAACTATTCCATGGAAACTCTGCAGGCACAGCATAATCCCTGTCGAGTTATGACACAGAGATGAGTCCTGCAGTAAGAATAGAACCTGACTTTCAACACACACAGTAGAAATGTTAATATTGGACATGTACACATACATCAACAAATGTAGTGGACCTCAGACAGCAACATACTGAAAGGTCACACTGGGCATGCTCACACACTTGAATACATGAGACAAATGTCAGGCAACAGAACACTGACAGTCTGAACTGGGCATGCTCACACACTTAGGCCATGTTGGAGTACAGCAGTGGGCCACACATATCAGGCAGTTGCATGTATTAACCCAGGAACCTCTCACTATCCAGCAATCTGCCCTGTGCACACACTTATATGACAACAGACATGTATATAATATAGTGGAACCTAGTCATAATCAAATATGTTCTGCAGATACCTAAGCGGTTCATAGAAAGTGGGAAAGCAAAGATGATAAAAACCTGCAAACAGTATCAGCAATAAACATTGTGCATCATGAACATTTTCATAGGTTCAGAGGTTGATACTAGGCTATCTGCCCTAGGGCATGTTCAAGCATAGCCAGAGTGTGTTTGGCTGCTGCAACCCAGTCAAATCAGAACACTGTGCCCGTGAATAGTAGGTCACATGAGATAGCCCATTTATGTTTAGTGTATTGTGCCTCTGTCTAGCAGGGACCCAGAAGATATCCCATGGGTACACATACGATCACCCATCCACTTGTCAAGATGTCACCTGTAGGTGGTCAGTGGGTGGCTCTGTTTATGCAAAACTGGGACTATACTCTGCAGTGAGTGGAGCCTTATGGATAATAATCTGTCCCCCCAGCATGTCCTATCAACATCTGTGCTGAGGTATATGTCCCTGGAGTGTGTAGCTCCAAGGGAGTTGGATATCCTGAGGTGGAGCATGTCCATTAATTCTGGGTCAGATATTGCCTTAAACTACAGGCACACAACACATCCGTGTAGGTGGTAAGTGACTGAGTAGAGCTGGAGTTACTGTATCTGAACTGTGCAGTGCATCCGTGTGAGTCCCTACATCTGCTTGATGAGTAACATTTGTGGCCATTACAGTTGCTGCAGGTGTTGGGTAAGGTACAACCCAAATATGGCATAGTAACCAAGCATGGTTGTGATGAGTACAGGGGCACAATGACCACACGTGATCAACATGTGAAAACATGTGGGATATGGTGGGCTATGTCGAAGTACTGTCTAACCACTTTGGCAATGTGATTGTCAAAGGCGAGAGTATGAACAGGTCGCGTCCCCAAACCCGTAACAACTACTACTGTATGTAATGGATTACTACCTATGTGGTAATGTGTGGGCATGTCGTCATTCTCAAAGGGGATGACTATGCAACTAATGGCATGTAGCCGTAGGCCATGGCTCAGGCACCAGTCATCCTATCTCTGTGAGACCCTGTATGAGTATGCATGTGCCAGCTGGAGAGTTGATTATGGCACCCATTTTGCAGTCATCTGCGAACATGGGCAGCCATATCCCACCTGTGATAGCCTGTACATCACACAAATATATACTGAACAAGAGAGGTCCCAGGACTGAGACTTGTGGGATGCCATGTGTAACTGGTGTATAGTCAGACATGGCACCTGCAGCACTGAACATGTGGGTGCAATCCCTGAGCCAGGTAGCAATCCATTGTGTGAGATATGTGTCAATATTGATGCCGGTGAGCCTATGTATAATGGCTGTGTGGGGTATTGTGTTGAAGGGTTGTGCAAAGTCCAGGCAGGCTGTGTGGACAACCGTCCCAACTCTGATGGACCTGGTAACTGTTTAAAGAATACAAACAGGTCCAACAGGCAAGATCTGACCACAACAATGCTGTAATGTGTAGGACCCAGTGTCTGTAGGTTTCCCATTTCTATGTACATGAGTCCCATTACAAAATGCTCCATAGCTTTGCAGAACAGGCTAGTTAGCCCTATAGGCTGATATTGTCTGTGGTCTGTTATGGTAGTATTCAGTGGAGTGGGACCACTATCGCTGTACACCATTCCGTGGGTACAAATCCTGCAGTAACCCTGATATCGAACAGTAACATAATGTGAGGGTTACGTCTGTCATGAAGGCCGTGTACAACACAGGCCAGGACACTGTCTGGTCCTATTGATGCTGTATTGTCCTCTGTGAGGAGGGCAGCACTCACCTGTTTATTTGTGATGTCAGGGAGGTTACACTCTGTTGGGATGGACAGTACCTCCTTAGGGGGGATGGGGGGGAGACATCTGCATTGAACCTGTTTGCCAGGATGCTGGCAATGTCTATGGGTTCAGGGTATGTTCAGTCAGTATGCAGTAACACACACCATATCAGTGAGTGTCCAGCCAGGTACCTGAATTAACTGAAGAAGGCCTTGTGAGTGTCTGATGTGTCTGGTGCAATTGTCTGTTAGAAGCAGGCCTGACATAAATACACAAGTGATTGTAGCTGTCTGCTAGTACAGATCACAGATGTCTTCCCTGTCTGGGATTGTGCTTTATCATGTAGTAGCTTCCTCTTTTTGTTGTATAGTGTATTAATGGCCGGGGTCCACCAGACAGGTCCCCTGCCATTGGAGGAGTGAGTCCATGTGTTATTTTGAATAGCACGATCCATGCAGTCCACTAGGTGTCCATAGACTGTGAATGTAAAGGATTCAGCAGTCTGAGCCATACTTACCACTGACCCAGGGTCTCTGAAGGATACCACCGTGGTATGGAGCAGTGTGACGTTTGATTTTGGGAAGTTCACCAAGATTACCCAGGATGGGTGTGGGGACGGGATATGGATGTCCAGTGAGATAAAGTATGTTCTGTCCTTACTAATGAGGGGTATATCACAGGTGTGGATCATAGAGTCCCCATGTTGGTGATGATCATGTCCAATATGTTGTCCCCTCTTGTGGGTGTGGTGACCGGTTGTGCCGTAGCATATGAGTTTACAAATTGTAGCAACTGTTGGGCGAGGGTGTTGGGGCCTGAGTACTATCCCCAGTCAATGTGTGTGTATTTGACGTCACCCAATATAATAGTGTTTGGGGAGACCATCATATTGTCCAGTGTTCCCCGGAAAGACGAGTGTGGTTGCTGAGTTTGTGAGTGTGGTCTGTAGCAGGCAACAAACCAAAAGGCAGATTTGCACAATGTTAGGTGCATATGTATGGTCTGTGATGCTTTGTGCAGTGCTACCAACCCGGAGGTATGTGTATCTGTGATGTATATGGATACTCCCCCTATTTGTGTTGGCCATTCTGAGTTATGTGGTCAGAAAGCATGGTACGAAATATAACCTGGTAGTGCTGGTGTGCATGTGGGAGCCTGAACTATGTGTCTGTTAGTGCACAGATATTGCTATTCTCCATACTGAGGAGATTCCTGAGTGTGGTCAATGTGAGGGTAATACATCTGGTGTTGAGCAGCATTACCCTCAGTGTCATGTACTCTGTAATGTCTATGGAGGTGGGTCTGTCTTTTGAGCCCCACTTAAGTAAGGCAGTATGGTGGCAGCAAGTACCTTAGCCATTATTCAAAAGTCCAAGCGGGACAGGTGCAAGCTGTCCATAGGGAAGCTACGTGGCATGTCGAGCATGTCACCCCAGGCTGACAGACACTGTATCCCCTTTGAATAACACCAATATGTTAGCCAACTGTTAAACGTGATCAGTTTGTTGGTATACTGAGACATCATACTTGGTGAGTGTAAGATGCTAGACAAGGTCAGGGTCATACTGGCCTGGGCTACATGATCAGAGAGTTCCTCTATGTATCATGTCATGTGGTCCAGGGAGGAACGTCTGAGGTTGTACGCACCAGCATGGACAATGATGGAGCCAGTCCTGGACTTGCTTTGGAGTGACCTGAGTGCATGTGTTATGTGGCGGATCCTGGCACCTGAGAGACAGCTCAAAGTGACTATTCCATTGTTTGGCCTGGTGAGTGGGACATCAGTGTGTCTGACATTAAGTGTCACCCATTACAAGTGTATCAGGTGTGTTGTTTAGCCCGAAGGGCTGTGACTGTGTGGCACACTGACATTGTGAACTGTGTGATTATGTGGGTATTGTAGTGGGGTAGAAGTTGTTTGTGTGTCTGCTTTGGAGGTCTCTGCTGCTTAGGCAGAGTGTATGTAGAGCTTCCGAGTATGTGTATGTGTGATAATGTGGTTTGATTGCTGTTACTATCGGTGTATGTGAGACTGATATGTGGTGTGTGTGGTCACCTTCACCACTTGATAGACCATGCCAGTCATGAGTCGAGAGAGCTCAGCCTCCTGTATGTCAATATTGTTGCATCTCTCACATACATCTGAGTGTGTTGGGAGGAGGAGAGGGTTGTCTGTGTACATGAGGCAGATGTGACATTGTGTCATAACCACAATATTCACTAGCTGGACTGGAGAGTACACACAAAACTGACCCCTCGACATGCCAGTATATTATGATGACATACTCTGTAGCCTGATTACAAAGGATCAGTAGGGTGTTAAGTGTGTAAAAGAGTATAACCGAGATTAGTGCTCAGGTTTGTTGGTGTTTTGTAAAGCGTAGCTGAGAAGGAGTCCAGACTGAGAATCATGACATGACCTTCAGCTTTGTCATAAATAGTAATGTACACTCATATATGTCCTGAGTCAGGGCCAACTGTACCTTACTGACAATGCCGACATCCTGTCAGACAGGCCCATATATATATATATATATATATATATATATATATATATATATATATATATATATATATATATATATAAACCGCCTCCCACTGATGATAGTCCCTGACATCATACCAGGAGATATCACATGTAGAATGGCTGACCAGCTCCCCCCAAAGCCAAAAGCATGGCAGCAATTGGATTACAATGTTTCCCAATATGTGTCATGCATGCACTACAGAACAAACAGACCCTTCACCTGAACAGTCTGTTGAGCCTCACCCACTCCACAGGGTCTGGAACTGTCAAATGTGTTACAGCAACATATGGCACTCCCCACAAGTGTGGGAGCACAACACACCATGGGAAGTATAGTCCAGTAAGCCTATAAAGTCTGATCTGCAAGGCCATGGAGTGCATCATGGCTGAAGTCATAAACAGAGCTATTGGAAGCTGACAAACACACAACCCTACCAACTGTAGTATGTTCATGTGCAGATCATGGTTCCCAAACATGCTACAACATTTGCAAGGCAGCCACCCAGGACATACATCACTGAACAGAGCTACACATGTCCCACATAGACTTTGCATAGCTCTTCATCAACATCACAGACACATGTCATATCCACAAAACCAACAATCTGTGCATAGATATGTGTTGACATATGATGGGATGTCAATGTATCCACAGATAGATCACACAAGGTGCGACTCACAGGGTCCTGTTCAAGCTGTTGATACCTGCCGACCCACATGGATCATTCCTGGGATTGCATAAAAGAAAGTGCACACACATTCCCATGTCCAGTCTGATGATGTCAGCATCCTACAAATATACCAGGAGAAAAAAAGCCACCCAGTTAAGCATGGAGCATGCTGTGTTAATGCATCTCTCTCTAGTATCATAGCATAGTTAGGTAGGTATTTGAATCCTGCAAGTGCTGACAGTGTGTGTGTAAGGGGATGTATGTGTGTGATTTCCTTTGAGAGGAGTACCCTTTTTGGAGACTGGGAAAACACATTAAAAAGGCACATCCCTCTTTGGAATGTCTGATGATGTCAGCATCCTACAAATATATCAGGTGAACAGAAACCCCCCAATAAAGCATATAGCGCGCTGTGTTAATGCGTATCTCTCTAATATCATAACATAATTAGGTAGGGGTCTAAATCCTGCAAGCACTGATAGTGTGTGTTAGTATGGGGGGGGGTGTATGTGTGTGATTTCCTTTGAGAGGAGTAGCCTTTTTGGAGACTGAGAAAACACATTAAAAGAGGCACATCCCTCTTTGGAATGTCTGATGATGTCAGCATCCTACAAATATATCAGGTGAATAAAAAACACCCAGTAAAGCATGTAGCAAGCTGTGTTAATGTGTATTTCTTTATTATCATAACATAGTTAGGTAGAGGTTTGAATCCTGCAAGCGCTGATAGTGGGGGGGGGGGTGTATGTGTGTGATTTCCTTTGAAAGGAGTAGCCTTTTTGGAGACTGGGAAAACGCATTAAAAGAGGTACATACCTCTTTGGAATGTCTGCTGGTGTCAGCATCCTACAAATATTCAAGGAGAACCAAAACCACCCAATAAAGCATATAGCACACCGTGTTAATGCATATCTCTGTAGTATCATAACATAGTCCGGTAGGGGTTTGAATCCTACTGACAGTGTGTGTGTGTGATTTCTTTTGTGAGGAGTAGCCTTTTTGGAGACTGGGAAAACACAATAAAAGAGGTACATCCCTCTTTGGAATGTCTGATGACATCAGCATCCTACAAATATATCAGGAGAAAAAAATCCACCCAAGAAAGCATGTAGTGCGCCGCTTTAATGCATATCTCTCTAGTACCATAACATAGTTAGGTAGGAGTTTGAATCCTGCAAACGCTGTGTGTGTGTGCCACAGGTGGTCAATGCAGTCTGGGTTTTGCTTTTACTACGGTATGACATATGATTAAAACGGTATGTGCATTGCACACATCTGGTATCTGCATGGCAAATGAATATGTGTACATGTGACCTCAATCAGTACATAGGTGTGAAGCCTGCATACTACATGAATGCATTTGTTTCCTTTGACAGATTGTGCCTCTTCTTCTCAGATCATAGGTCACATATGTATGTATGCGACAAGCCCGGCCACTGTAGTGATCCGTGGCCAAGGTCATCTGTGCCACACACACCCATGACACATACTATAGAGTACTGTGAGTGAGGGTAATTACCTGGGGTATATGTCACACATGTTCATACACAAGAACGACTGGCAGTAATGGACAGTCTTTATAGGTGTACAACAGCCCTGTGGATATGCATGCAGGCCCCTAATGTGTTATGTGAAACACCGATGGACCCCACAATACCTATGGATATGTGGATACCAAGGGACAGATGACATAACACGTGTCTGTCTGTACACATTGGTACTCAACATACATATTGAGGGCTACCACCTATGTGGTACTGTCGGGATAGTATGTCTAGTAAATGTGGGTGACTATGCCATAGTCGGCTTATGACTATACAGCACGTATTGGACAACAGGTATCTGTCTGTATGATATCCTTGTGTAGGATATGCATCCCATCCAGGGAATGCAGTGTAGGCCAATGCATGCATTTCCAGATGTGGATGGATATATCCCTAGTGTGTTTGCATGTACCTAAGAGGGCTATATGCCACACAGGTGTGGTCCCAGGAACGTGTGGCGGTCAATACCACTGGTTACTGTTATAGTATAGTACTGGTAGGATCCAACTGTTACTGAGTTCCCTACAACTATGTGTCATTTGTCAGGACATCATCTAATGATTGGTTATAGTCATGCTGTTGAGATGGTGTATACTACCAGACTGCAGATCATTGACAGATATCAACAGTATCACCCACAGCATAGTGTCAACCCATGTCATACACATGTGTACCCATGTTAGTACATATCTGTAGTAGAATGCATACTGGCCATCAAAAGATACCATGAGATGTTAACAATGTGTACAACAGGGTGTGTCGCACATCCCATGTGTCCACTATGCACGTACATGCAGACAGTGCACACACACCATGTTCACAGATGTACACCTGCTAATTTGTAATGCACACATCACACACACACTGTCCACTCACTAACACATGCTGGCAACACTGTACACTTCAGCCAAGTGGCACATGGGTGGACAATACATACTCAGACCTAACACTGGTGTAAACAATGCTACAATGACTATCAGAGCTGTGATGCATAATGCCTGCTCAGATATACCTACAAGGATATCAGTACACTTTCCTGTTGGCAACTTGCTACTATTGCTACACTGCTATAATGTCACCCTGTGCATCAGAACCATGTTAGCCTATTCCTGCATCAATGTGACAGATGACAGGAGGTGGCACAGGTGTCATCATATGCACAGGGTGTGTTGTTAGTTTGCCAGAGCCCGACATTGACCCATCCAATCGACACATCTGTGTGTGTGTGTGTGTGTGTGTGTGTGTGTGTGTGTGTGTGGGAGAACAGTACAGCATGGGCCAATGTTGATGTAATGTGTGTGTGTATGTGTGAGCCCTAGTTGTTTGGTTAATGTGTGTGTGTCTGCATGCACACAACTCCACCATGTGGCTGCCATATACAGGCAGTTGTGGGACAGCCACAGACTGTACCTGCTAGGCCATACAGATCACTGTCTCTGGCCATGGACATGGTACCTGTGCCTGGCAAGGGTGCTACGGGCAATATTGGGTACTAACCCTGACTGATTGCTATCATCAGTGGCAGAGGTATGATGACTGGACCCATGTCCCTGCTGGGATTGTCCAGTGCCACGTGCATGTGGTCTAGTAGGATGGTCAATGGACAGGCCAGCCCCAGCATTGCTGGGGCTGGTACTGCCACTACGGGAGCGGTTGTGATCCATGGTCCGTCCGCGATGACTGCCAGCTGATGCTGTTGCTGGCATGCATCAGCGTCAGCTTCCCAT
Source organism: Protopterus annectens (assembly GCF_019279795.1). Lineage (NCBI taxonomy): Eukaryota > Metazoa > Chordata > Ceratodontiformes > Protopteridae > Protopterus > Protopterus annectens. The sequence goes on from NC_056732.1 coordinate 884,868,740, forward strand.
CCATCCTGCATGGTTCTGATTCATGGCTAACACATTGTGGAGGACATCTAATGTCTCCCTCCAACGGCTATCAATGAACTCGGTGTAATTCCAGATGGCTCCGGCAAGGTCACGGATGCTGTCAATGATAGCAGTGTTAATGGGCCCTCTGCGCCCTTAGTCCCTGTCGGGTGTACCATTCCATACGTGCCTGTGCCTGCATTACAGCCCAGAACATACTGGAGGTTGTAATACCACTGGGGGCATGTCTGCCAGGGGCAATACGACCAGTGGTGCTCCCCCAAGAACCCCTGGACATCTGCCTATGTGTTACTTTTCCAGTAATCCGGCTATGGCTGCTGTGAGGGGATGCACGTGCCATGGGTACCACACTCTCCTGGTCAATGCCGACTGTATGCTGTCCCTCAGCTAAGGCCATTGGTGATGAGGGATGTATTGGCAGTATGAGTGTGTGCATAGATGGGGTTGAATGCTGTGTACTGTCGATTGGTGGACCAACGACAGACCCTGACAGACCATCCTGTACCACAATACATGTCTCATCATCTCCACTATTAGTGGCAGTGACATCAGGTTCCCTGCTGCATTCAGACACCCCTAACTCAGCATCTGTGGAAGGAAGACAGGAAACACACTTCACAATCTGTGCATGATGTTAGCACACATGCACACATGCATACATGCACACATGAGCACATGCACACATGCACACATGAACACATGCAGACATGAACACATGAACACATGCACACATGAGCACATGCACACATGCACACATGTACACATGAACACATGCAGACATGAACACATGCACACATGCACACTTGAGCGCATGAGCACATGCACACATGCACACATGCACACATGAACACAAATACACTGCTCACCACAGCACATACACACACACACACACACACACACACACACACACACACACACACACACACACACACACACACACCAGCAATCCAACACATACACAATAGCGGGTGAAGGTGTGTGACAGTATCACAGGGCAAACAGTCACCTCACATGTGTCAGCATGCAGAATATGTGTTGCTCAAGACCATGCAGTGCAAGTGTTGACGGCCCTATTTATTGACATTATACATGGCTGTGATGCATGTGTGTAGTTGTTCAGTGATTGTCTGCACCCTGGAACACAATGTGTACATGGACTCAACATTGCTGTGCAAGTATTATCTGCTCTGCAATGTCCTGTGCACCATCACTCAATGGTATACATACCATGGCTGCATGTGCTATCTGTGTGACACATAGATTGCCATGTCTGCTTGCAGTGTCTGTGTCCATAGTGAATAATAGTGGGCACAGGTGTAGCAAATGCATGCAATGTACAGACACAGAATGATTGGTGCATGTAGACGTGAAGGAATCCCAATGCTCGACATGGCCATTGTACAGTGGTTATGGTGAGTGTGGGACATATTGCAGATATGACGGTGCCAGCCATGACATGGCATGCTACACGACTGCAACATTAAACACCACACATACCCAATGTGTGTCATGTGACCTATACACCCAATAGCATTCCAGGACATATATGTGACTCTTTGTACAGATGGTGACAGCTGTGCATATTGTGTATACTGGCATATGAAAGCATACACACAACATGCTATGCATATCGTGTATAGGTGCATATGTTTGCACACACAACAATGAGGTGCAAAGCAAAGACCGCTATGTGTAGTACTGTGGTCACTGTAACTGGATGGAGTGTACTACCATGTGCCATCATCATCATCATCATGCATCTTGTGGTCACTCATGGCTACTACTGTGTGACAGACCACCGCCTAGCATGCTGTACCTGAACTGCAGTGCCATGGCTACGTTCACTATTACACAGCCACTTTGTACATGGGTGTATGAGGTGCCCAATAGGGAGCATTGCCTAACATGACTGTGTTATGTGTTGAAGAGTGTTGCACAGCCCCATGATAGGCCTCTACCCCTGAGGTACATCATGTGTGTGCGGATGACATGTGGGATACTGAGGTGTGACCTTACAGCGGGTGTGTGGTTACGCCATATGTAGCATGTCTTTGTGTACTGTGTATGATAAACGTGTTATGTTGTGTACAGGTGTTGCAACTATGCTTATCCAATGTGCAGTACGGGGTTGCCACAACTGTGTCTTATGCTCTGTGTATTGCATGTCAATGAGGCAGCTACTGACATTACTGAGCTGTGCAATGTCTTACAGCAAACATGCGTGGCATGCATTATGCATAGGTGTGGTACGTGTACATGGACTACACCACAACTATGACATGCATATTTCAATACCAACATTGCAGTTATAACACACTCACCAGCATGGATCGGCTGCCCTGCTGTCATACCAGAGGGACCTACGAGAATATCAGAGAGTTAGTCAGTGGCCACAACTGTGGCATTGCTACAGTGGGTATGCTAAACTGCAGTATAACAACAGTCAACAGTCACAGGTGTAGATATATTATTCGAAATATCAGTATTGTACAACACTAGGCAGCAGAACTGCTAAACACACAGTACACATCTCACATAGACATAATCTAACAATACAGTTAACTGTCGTCTACAGATAGGGCATGTTACCTGCTTGCTCTGGGTGGACGTGCTGGGTGGCTCCGGCCTCCATGACAACACATGTCTAAGGTTGATGTTGCTGTTGTCCAGGAGCCACCACGCTTAGGAGCAGCTCCTCCACTCTGGTGATGGGGGGATGAATGGCCACCCCACCACCTGTGGCATGCTGTTGTCTTTGGATATCAGACGCACACCGCCGGAAATGTCTAATTAAATCACTGCAATGATGGCGTACCTGCTCATATGTCCGGTTATGCATGCCTATGTCATTTACCCAATGAACAAGATCCTGCCACAGTGCAGTCCACTCCTGCTGGTGCTGGCTGCTTCTGGAGAACAGCATCGTGTACTGCTGCAATAGGCTTTGTAGTATTACCTCTTCCTCATCCACTGTGTATGATGGATTGCATTGGTGGGCCATCTGGCTGAAAAAGATATGGACAATATGTGCGAGTGAGTCCTGTGGCACACTTTACACCTTTAACCACAGATATCACTTTACTGACATATATATCATCCTATTGTCTGTCAGAGGTTACACACATTCAGTACCACTTATTGGTTCTCAGGCCACAACTAACTAACAGTGCCTGGCACACTCTATACATCACACCACTATACAACAGTACCTGACACACTGTTTGTGACACATTGCACAACCTCAAGACAGGGGTGTATATCACACCAATGCACAAACAGAGATGTCATCCATTGCAATGGATGTAAAGTACAGGTACAGTAGTACCAGTCAACCACCCTAGTCATTGATGCCATAGCCCTGCCTAACAGATGTGTACAGTTGTTACTATAGGTGGCATACTGCTGTAACAGAGTATATATGTTGCTGGATACATACGTATACCCTGTAACACACATATGATTGCAGCCATTGTACAGGTATGATTACACACACATCAGACAAATATACAACACACCACTGTATGCCAACACAGATGAGCATTACCTGTGTATCATACAGTACTGTGTGCCACTACTTACACACCCTTATGCCTGAGTTTTGTCCTCTGTGCAGACTACAGGAAACACAGATGACAGTGTTTCCAAGCAATGTGAACACACACCATACTGTGCTATTTAGGCCTACAGCTTCTGGTAGTACTACAGTTCATATGGGAGTTGGATTCACCAGCAGTACCACTCACTAAGCATACATGTATTGCTTTAGCCTACAATGAGACACCACATTATTCAACAAGGAACTACGTCACATCATATGCCGTACTACTATGTCTGCCTAACAGTACATTACACATCATTTGCTGTGCTCACAGCTAGGATAGACACTACCATGTCAGATACAACTTCACACTAAGCTATCACACCTTTACAGACCTTGCACACATTCAGCGTTACACTTATTCAACCTCACACAGCAGGTATTGCATTGAGTACATGTGTGAGGGCATAGTGTCATAGGTAGATAATATGCTGTTGGCCCTAGCGCCTATGGCAGCCTAGCCATATGCTACCCTGGCCTTTGACACACATGTACTTTGATTTCACTTGCCCCTGCCAACCAGAACCACAGAGGTGTTTCCTGGGGTGTATTACCAATCTCTCACACAATCATCAGGGGTATTTATGACAACTGCTAATGAGGAGCCTTGTTTGCTATTGCTAGGTGGTCTATTCTGGTGTATGGCATATCTCTGAGATGGGAATCTATTCCTCCAGCATGTGCTGTTTAGTGAGTTGACAAGGTTTAGGGCCCTAGAGCGTGTATTCTGGAGGGTTTGTGATATGTTGCCATGGTGGTTGTCACCCAGCTATGGGTGTGACATACCTCTGTATGTCCGGCAGAGGTCACCTCTGTGTGGCCAGTATGCAATACAGTGTAGATGTGGTTTTGTGAGTCAGTCTGCATAGGGCATCTGTTTGCGGCCAATATTACCCTTTGGGAGGTATGTCTGTGGCCTTCTCACCTGGTGTAGTTGTCATGTGAGGTACATACCACACAGGGCATTGTGATGGGTAGAGGGGAACACTGCCCTATATGTCTATAGATGACACACCTGTTGTCATGACACATAACACACAGACTGATTACAGGTGTAGTGTGGCACTGTCTTCATCAAAGCAGAGGCTACTGTCCACCTGTGTCCCATGTTCCCTTATCACACCTTCACTGTTAGGTAGATCTCTACCTATGTGGTAGTTAATGGGTACAGTGTTTTGGAAAGGAGGAATGGCACTGCTGTATCAACACTTGTCTACAGTCCATGACTTGGTCACCACACACCTGTTGCAGTACATATGACCCCGTGTCACTCTGTCTCTCCCTCTCTCTCTATATGGCTATATATATATATATATATCTATATCTATATATATATATATATATTTATATAGATATACATATGCATATCTATACATATGCATGTACACATCCATTGCTGTACACATGGATGTACATATAGGCACATGTACAGACCACCTTTCGTGGTGGGGATATCACTTATGCGACAGTTGAGGGATGTACAGTTATGTGATTATATTGCACAGTGTTGTGCAGAATGCATGTGGGTATCCTCAGCCCATGTAGCATTAGCAGGCCTCACTGGCTGTAACACAGCAGATCTGACAAATCAGTCCCACAGCATTTAACCACCACATGACATATATCAGCACTGCATGCTGTTTTCTAGGCCACACACTATGACCTACATAGATATATGCACATATCAACCTTCAATGACAGATATCTGTCCACCCTTCACTAACAGTTGCAGTATGTCCCCTGCCCTATGCACATGTGCAGATACAGATAGATATGTACTGCTGCCACACATGGATGATTTGCAGTGTGTAGAGTACTCTTCAGGAACATCTACTACATGCCAAAACTACATGTGAGTTACATACCTTACCTTTGTATTTCCCTGCTCCATGTGTTATGGCTTTGTAGGTTTTTTTGGTTGTTTGTTTTTGGGTTATCCCCCTCTATTTCGGTTTATGTCTCAGTTTCTCTCTCTGTTGTGTCTCTGTCTCTGTCTGTGTCTGTGTCCGTGTCTCTCTCTCTCTCTCTCTCTCTATCTCCCAGCACCTGCAATGATAGAATTGCATGTGTGGACTGCAGGTACAGCCTGCTTTTCTAGGTATCTGCACTTGTGCATGTGACAGCCTCTGCACCAATTGCTGCCCACCATTCAGTAATTGCATGCAGGCTGCTGTGTGGTGATTGCATTACTCACTGTGATTGCAGCCCACTGCTATAAAATGCTAGGTTAGGTAGGCATAGCCCTTTCAGCTGTCCAAGGTGGGGCCCATACTTGTTTGCTCTGGACACCGTTGTGTCAGTCAGAAGGTTGGTATATGTCTCTTATCTGAAGCTAGGGTTGTAGCCAATTATATGCATGTTGTACTCAAACCTGAATGTTGCTGCTTCCAGTACACACTTCTCTGTGTAGACATGTACTCACCCCTCCAAATGCTAACACAGGATACATGGGAGTATGTACTTTATTTCTGACTTACACAATTAACTGCCATACAAATGTAGTTATTGCACTGTATTCATGTGGTCAGTATTTATCCTGGTCTGATACTGTGTGGTGTTTGTAAGGTGCTACTGTAACATTATTCCCTGCTAGGATGGCTGGTTCTCCTTTCACAGTCATGTCATGCAATTCCACAACAACTGCTGGTAAAGACCCACAGAACAGGATTTGTGTTATACCATTCCTGATTTCCATTTACATTCCCTCATTGTAATGCATGATATATTTATTTCAGAACCAAGTTATTTGTATATCTGCTGTGGCTTAGTGGTAATTCATGCAGTCTATTGTATCAATGGTCTGGGGTTCGAGACTGGCAGAGGTTTTTTCTTTTGCTGCTCAGCAGAACAAGGGCCCTACCATAGAGTGACTAAGGCACTTTTAAGCAGTTGTAAGTGGGGTTGCGTGATGCTTAGCGATGCTTAGCTAAGCGCACACATGCACACACTCGCTTAAACCCGCTTACTACTGCTTAAAAGTGCTTACTCCCTCTAACCCCTGCGCTAATTTCTTTTAAAGAAAAGAAAATGGGAAGATAGGAAAGTGGTGAAAAAGGTGGCACAAAGAGAGACAGACAGTCGGTAAACAAGTTTGGGACAACAAAGTATGTTGTACTGCCAATTATAATTATTAGTTTACATGTCCAATGGACATGTGTGCGAAATGGGCAGCTATGTATGGGGTGTAATTTTTTTGTGGGTACAGATTGCCCATTTTTTTTTTTTCAGATGAGAGTGGGAAGTGAGGTAGAGGAAGTAGGTATGTCCGGGGAGGTAGGTTGGGGAGATAAACAGACAAGACAGACAAGACGCATACCGGGGAGGTGTATGACACATGGGGTGGGTGAACACAATTGACGGGGTCGGATGTTTGGAAATCGCAAGCCCATGAGCCCACAGATGGTAACAGTGGAACTCAGATCCCCGCCCATGGGCAGTCACTACTGCACCTTCACAGCCCTGAGGGTGGCTGTGCTGGGGGCTGCATTCAGGCAGGCTCATCCATGAGATGCGCCACTCTCGCCTCGAGCTGGCATAGGGAATCAGCGACTGAATGCTAGATCTCCCTACGCACCACAACCCGGACCCTTTGAAGGGTGACAAGTGGCCCTTCTCCACCCACGCTTGCACAAAATAACAAGTTTAATAAGTATAATAATATTCAGCTATTAAGTATTTATTAATTCTGATATGGAAAGTACTTTAGATCTGAATATTGCTTTTCACTAAGTATGTGTGCATGTTCTTACTTCATAATAGTGATAGTCTTGCAACAGGTATATTTGGACATTGTTTTCTATCAAGGCAGTGAAGAGGGACGTCATTTCATATATTTATATTTATATATCTAGAGATTATTTAGTGAATAATGGACTCTCTATTTATATAGTAAAAGGATATAATATTATAATGTGCAGCTATGCATTTCTGTGCTGACAGAAGCAGAGTTGACATAGTGACCATGCTTTTGGCTGTGTCAGTAATAGATAAGAATTGTTTCATATATCTGGAAAAGTAGATAACTGTTAAAGAATATCATATATAAAAATTCCAGAAAGGCAACCTGTTAGTTAACGTTAATTATAGTAAGTTTATATATGACAAACAAAGAAAAATAAAACAAATGCTCTTGAAAAAAATTTTAAAAAAGCTAGCATTACACTTTGGCCACTGGATGGCAACAAAGTGGAAACAGGGAAGCCATGCAGGAATAAAAATAATGGAAATAAATGCTTCTGAAAAATCTTTAAAAAGTTAGTATTACACTTTGGCCACTAGATGGCAGCAAAGTGGAAAGAGGGAAGCTATGTAAAACTAAATCCATTGGAATGATACATTTGGCACTTATAGCCAGTAAAAAAAACTAGGCAGAGAAGTGCATATTAGCATATAGCTGAAGTAGAATGGGCCAACATAGTATATTAGCATATTTTTGGTGCCAATTTTAAATCATAGCTATTGGCTACTAAGTAGTGCAAAGAAAGATTACTGGATATTCTAATAAAGACTAAGAATGAATTGACATGACTGGTTTAGAAGTTAATTGATTTTAAACCTTATTGGTTAGTTTTTAGTATAAATATTAGGCATTGCTACCAAAAGATAACGATCTGAAGAAGGCTAAATAGCTGAAAGCGCTTATCATTTTATCACTATGGATTTTTAATGCTGTTTTTACTTTTTCCATTAAATTTGCTTGCTGTTTGACACAGGACTCTATTGTGGTGGATTTTTGCTGTGGTGGAATACCAGAGTTTTTTTTCTTTGTTTGCTTCATTTTTCCACTGGTAAACCTTCAACAAGTGTAAGATATTTTTTTTCCTTGAATTGTTGTAGTTCTAATCTTACACTGTCCATGGCTGACATTCATTCAAATATAAAAGAAAAAAACATGATTTCTACGATGTTTCGACTAACAGGAGAATTACAGAATCCCCTGCTAGAGATAAACTTGAATCAAGAAACTACATCTTTGACAACAGTGCTTTCTGATGACTCTAGTTTTAGAAATATCTTATGTGATGTAGAAAATGCTGTCTTTTGCCTAAAAAGACTACAATGGCAATGGGTCCATCTGGAAGCTTGTATACATCATAAAATAGTTCCTTGAGGGATGCGGATCAAATGTTTGCCTTCATATGGCAATGCATACCCAGAACTACTGGCCAAATGGCAAGCAATTAATCTTGAGACCAGCCAAAGGTATATGAAATTAATTATAGAGTTTTTTAAACCAGAGGAAGATAAAAACTCATCCATTATTGTAATTAAACAGGAAGAAATAGAGAAATTGGATTTGAAGAAAGAGCAAGTACATGAACTAGAACAATTACAACATAATCTCAATATTTAGGATACTAAATTGAAACCACAAAAGATCAAAAAACTGGCACGTGACCATCGAGATTTTGCGAATGGTAACATTTTCGAATGACCTAAAGAAGAAATTACCAATGGAAGAAGCAACACAACATCAATGAGAAAAAATGGAGAACATATAGAAAGACCAAATATACAGCTAGAAGGCATTACTTCGACCATACAGAAAATACCAACTACTAGCTCACACGAATGAAAAGATATCTCTTCTAATGACTTATTGGAAGTCAATGCTAATATTTCAACACCTCATGAAACATCATCTGAGAATACAATTATTGATAGGTCATAATGACCCTACACCAACAACTTCGCCCTGGGATGGAGTAGTAAACACACCAGTAAATTGGCCTTTACTGTTTTTTATGAAACAGAACAACTACAAAACTCAGAGAACACAGAGCCAAGAGTGGAAGTGCAAGAAATTTATGAAATGAATGAGAATCCATCTAGTTAATAGAAATATTTCACAGACAGAACTAAGCCATGAAGCTATGACATTACTAAACAAGGGTCTGACCTTCATACCATCATTGACATCTGATTTGAATGAATTTATAACAGACATTAGACTTTTTTGTAGAAATATCTTGTTGAAATGCTTTTTTGGTCAAAACAACACCTATGAACCCTCTCTTAGAAAGCAAAGTACTTTTACTCCAGTAAATCCTCCATTGGTTGAGCTCTTTTCAAGATTATGTGAAGAAGAGATCTTTGAAACTGGGAACTCTACTAACAAAAAGAAATGTACATTTTATAACATGACAGCCAAAGAAAATGAAGCTTTCAAACAACTTAGACATTCAGATAATGTAGTCATAAAACCAGCGGATAAAGGATGATGCATAGTCATAATGGAAGCTGAGTGGTACAAGAATAAAATGACAACAATGGTGGAAGACCAACACACATATAAAAAACTGAATAAGAAGGATGTTACAACAAGAATTACACTTTTTTGTAGCATCTTATATGAACTTTTAATGGAAAGACATATTACTCAAGAACAATATGAATTCTTTGATACACCTCATCCTTTATACCCTAGTATAAGTGGAATACCCAAAATTCATAAAGACTTACATGATCCTCCTTTACAACCCATTGTCTCTGGTAGAGAATGGATAATGGAACCACATTCTATGTTTATAGAAAATGAGTTAAAAAAGGCATTACCATTTGCAAAGACAGTTCTGAAAGACACTGGCCAATTTTTGCATGATTTCTTTGAACAAACTAAACACTTGACAGTGTTTGAAAATCTTATATTGGTCACTATGGACATTACCAGTTTGTTCACAGTTATTCCTAATGACTATGGTTTGCATGCTCTTAATACTTTCCTCCGAAGGCACAATATAGCAGCAGATCCAATATGTGCTCTGAAATTTATGAAATGAATGAGAATCCATCTAGTTTAGTAGAAATATTTCACAGACAGAACTAAGCCATGAAGCTATGACATTACTAAACAAGGGTCTGACCTTCATACCATCATTGACATCTGATTTGAATGAACTTATAACAGACATTAGACTTTTTTGTAGAAATATCTTGTTGAAATGCTTTTTTGGTCAAAACAACACCTATGAACCCTCTCTTAGAAAGCAAAGTACTTTTACTCTAGTAAATCCTCCATCGGTTGAGCTCTTTTCAAGATTATGTGAAGAAGAGATCTTTGAAACTAGGAACTCTACTAACAAAAAGAAATGTACATTTTATAACATGACAGCCAAAGAAAATGAAGCTTTAAAACAACTTAGACATTCAGATAATGTAGTCATAAAACCAGCGGATAAAGGAGGATGCATAGTCATAATGGAAGCTGAGTGGTACAAGAATAAAATGACAACAATGGTGGAAGCCCAACACACATATAAAAAACTGAATAAGACGGATGTCACAACAAGAATTACACTTTTTTGTAGCATCTTATATGAACTTTTAATGGAAAGACGTATTACTCAAGAACAATATGAATTATTTGATACACCTCATCATTTATACCATAGTATAAGTGGAATACCCAAAATTCATAAAGACTTACATGATCCTCCTTTACAACCCATTGTCTCTGGTAGAGAATGGATAATGGAACCACTATCTATGTTTATAGAAAATTAGTTAAAAAACACATTACCATTTGCAAAGACAGTTCTAAAAGACACTGGCCAATTTTTGCATGATTTCTTTGAACAAACTAAACACTTGACAGTGTTTGAAAATCTTATATTGGTCACTATGGACATTACCAGTTTGTTCACAGTTATTCCTAATGACTATGGTTTGCATGCTCTTAATACTTTTCTACGAAGGCACAATATAGCAGCAGATCCAATATGTGCTCTGCTAGAATTTGTTCTAGAAAACAACTTATATTTACAAACTTGGGTAGTAGCCATGTGTACACCATGTGCTAATAGTTATTCAAATTTGGTATTAGCAGAATGGGAGCAAGAAACCATCTTCTCGGAAAATAACACATGGCTCCCACATCAACTATACTTTGGTCGTTTTGTTGATGACGTCTTCATCTTATGGCAAGGAAAGATGGAAGAGCTGAATAGCTACGTCAATTACATCAATGGAAGTACTAATCTTCTTATATTCAAAGCAAGTTCATCATATCAAGAAATAGATTTTTTGGATGTTAAAGTCCACCTAGATCCTAAGGATGGCATAAATACAAGCATCCATAGGAAAGACACCTGGAGAAACCATTATTTACATAAACAAAGTATGCACCCTGTACATATTTTTAAAAACATCTATGAAAATCAAGTCCTACGGGCATCTAGATTATGCACTAAAGATGAGGAATTCATTGAAGAACAATGTAAAGTACGGAGATACCTTAAGGAAAGGTCCTACTCAGATAAAAATTTAAGACTCAAACAAAATTTTCAGGAAATAAGGAAAGGCAGAGGCCAACCTAATTTCTCCAAGAAGAACACTTCTTCACAACAAGCCATTGTTTCTGATAACCATATTCCACAGTTAAATTGTCTGTTAACTTATAGTTCAGACAATAAACAGATATACAATATAATAAGAAAACATTGGTCAATATTAACAATGGATGAGAAAATTAAACATATAGTAGGAGAGCAACCGAAATTTCAGTATAAAAACAAGAAAAATTTGAAAACACTCCTATGTAATAGAGATGGTACCACCACACAAAATATACGTTAAGACAGAAGGGGCACTTTTAAATGTAGTAGATGCAAAGCCTGTCCTTACAGTGACAGTTCAAATGTCTTTGTCTCCACTTATGGAAATAAACAATATTACTTCAATGTATATGCTGATTGCACCACAGCACATCTAGTGTATTTGGCCACTTGCTGTCAATGCAATGCTTTTTACATAGGCAAGACAGATCAGAAGCTTAAAGATTGTATACTACGACACTTAAGAGATATACCACAAAAGGAACCAAACAATGCACTAGTAGTGCATATAACACATTATCTGACTCATTCCTTCCTTTTTAAAGCAATTGAAACTGTTATCCAGACCAATAGAGGAGGAGATGTCCATAATCGAACTGAACTATGTGAAATATCTTGGATAATCAACATGAAAGCAAATCGTCCCCATGGACTAAACACTATAGTTCCATTGAAACCCATATTAAAAACTTGAAGGAATACTATTACAACTCAGAACCACTAGACTTATAATTCATTTTTATTCTTTTTTTTTCTTTTAGGTGACATTATGATATAATGACTATATATTTCAGTTTTGTTAAGTTCATCTAATACAAAATAAGTTTAATAAGTATAATAATATTCAGCTATTAAGTATTTATTAATTCTGATATGGAAAGTACTTTAGATCTGAATATTGCTTTTCACTAAGGATGTGTGGATGTTCTGCTTCATAATAGTGATAGTCTTGCAACAGGTATATTTGGACATTGTTTTCTATCAAGGCAGTGAATAGGTATGTCATTTCATATATTTATATTTATATATCTAGAGATTATTTAGTGAATAATGGACTCTCTATTTATATAGTAAAAGGATATAAAATTATAATGTGCAGCTATGCATTTCCATGCTGACGGAAGCAGAGTTGACATAGTGACCATGCTTTTGGCTGTGTCAGTAATATTTTAATATTTTAATAGTTTGGTAGTTATAGATAAGAATTGTTTCGTATATCTGGGAAAGTAGATAACTTTTAAAGAAGATCATATATAAAAATTCCAGAAATATTAAAATATTACTGACACAGAAAGGCAACCTGTTAGTTAAAGTTAATTATAGTAAGTTTATATATGACAAACAAAGAAAAATAAAACAAATGCTCTTGAAAAAAATTTAAAAAAAGCTAGCATTACACTTTGGCCACAGGATGGCAGCAAAGTGGAAACAGAGAAGCCATGCAGGAATAAAAATAATGGAAATAAATGCTTCTGAAAAATCTTTAAAAAGTTAGCATTACACTTTGGCCACTGGATGGCAGCAAAGTGGAAACAGGGAAGCTATGTAAAACTAAATCCATTGGAATGATACATTCGGCACTTATAGCCAGTAAAAAACTAGGCAGAGAAGTGCATATTAGCATATAGCTGAAGTAGGATGGGCCAACATAGTATATTAGCATATTTTTGGCGCCAATTTTAAATCATAGCTATTGGCTACTTATTAGTGCAAAGAAAGATTACTGGATATTCTAATAAAGACTAAGAATGAATTGACATGACTGGTTTAGAAGTTAATTGATTTTAAACCTTATTGGATAGTTTTTAGTATAAATATTAGGCATTGCTACCAAAAGATAATGATCTGAAGAAGGCTAAATAGCCGAAAGCGCTTATCGTTTTATCACTATGGATTTTTAATGCTGTTTTTACTTTTTCCATTAAATTTGCTTGCTGTTTGATACAGGACTCTATTGTGGTGGATTTTTGCTGTGGTGGAATACCAGAGGTTTTTTCTTTGTTTCCTAATAGGAGTGTAGTGTTTTTTCAACAACAGGTATTGTGTGATTTGCATTTTATATATGGATCCCACTTAAAGACTCCATTTAACAACGTTTCAATTGCACACAGACAAACATTGTCAAAACTTTCTAAGAATAAACAATTGGTTATTAGTCCAGCAGACAATGGGGGTGCAATAGTTGCATGGGACTGGGCTAGATATGCAGCAGAGACTCACAATCAATTATCAGATCAGAGATTCTTTCAAAAGATGGTTTTGGATCCTACTTTAATATTTAAATCCAACATTAATCAGGTTTTGGAATTGTCCTTGGGGGAGGGGATTATTACTAAGGATGTTAAGTTTCAACTGATGGTCAAAGATCCTCTAAAACAATATTTTATATGTTACCTAAAACACACAAAATTTTAAATCAACCCTCAGACAGACCAATAATTTCTGGCAAAGGTTGTCTTACTGAATCCTTGTTTGCTTTTTTAACACAATATTTGAAACTACTATTGTCACATGTCAGATCCCATATACAAGATACTACAGAGTTTTTAAATATCGTTAAAGATATGCAGCTCGAACCAGGGTGGTATATGTGCACCCTTGATGTGTCAGATTTATATACCAACATCCCTCATTGGGCACGTCTGCTGGCTGTAGAATATTGGTTAAATCGAGTTCCTCTATATAACCCAGGAATTAATACTTTTTTACTCTGTCTTGCTGAACATGTATTAACTAAAAATGTTTTTTTTTTTATTTTAAAGGTCAATGCTATTTACAGCTTAAAGGCACAGCTATGGGGGCATCATTTGCCCTCATTTATGCAGATTTATTTATGGGCTATATTAAGAAACAGATTATTTATGATCCCATACATAATCTGTTTTTGGATTCTATGGACATCTGGTGCCATTACCTAGATGATTGTTCGATGGTTTGGCATTCGGACGGGGACTGTCTTCAGGAATTTGTTACTTATTTCAATGAAAACAAATGGGGATACATTTTACTCTCAGTTTTCAACATTGAACGGATTATATTTTTGGATGTTGAAATCCTTTTACAACAGGATGGAACCTTGGATACTGAAAATCACCAGAAACACCCCCAAGTTAATACTTTCTTACATGCCAATAGTTGCCATCCTCAGCATATTATCAAAAACATTCCTAAAGCCCAATTTCTAAGGGTTCGTAGGATTAGTTCTTTGAATGAATCCTTTTCCACACATGATAAAGATTTGATTACTAGGTTTTATAACAGGGGGTACCAATACCAGGATGTTATCAAATCTAGCAATTATGTTAGGGGGTTAGAAAAAAAATAAGTTACTTCAATACATGAATGAAGGGGTAGCTTCAGATATTCCCTCGAGACTGGTCATCAGTTATGGGAGCAACACATCTTTGCTGATGGATATAGTACATAAACACTGAGAGAATCTTTTGTTGGATGATTTTGTGAGGAATTTTATAACTTCCAAATGTCTTTTTTCTTACAGGAGGGTTAAAACATTGGGCAACTGGTTTAATCATCATGAGAAATTATATGATAATTTGGTTGGAACACAACAAAGGACAATTTATGGTAGACCTTTGTTGGGGTGTCAGCCTTGTAATCATTGTATTTTTTGTAAATTTGTAGGCAGCACCAAGCAATTTACTTCTCATAATACTTCACGGGTATTTGATATTCAGCTATACGGTGACTGTGAATCTGATTGGGTGATATATTTAATGCTATGTACTTGTCCAGCTCTTTTTGTGGGTCAAACTTCTCACCCATTTAAGTTACGCATGTCTGAACATCTTAGTGATATTAGATGTGCTAGACAGTCCAATGATTTGTATAAACACAGTATTAAACATCCTACAGGTCATTTTAGATTTGTTATTATTAATAGAATAATGTTTAACAATAAAAATAAATCAGATTGGCATAGTATTTGAATAAAAACGAGAAAAAAATGGATAATTCAGTTAGGGGCACTTTTTTTGCCAGGGCTTAATGAACATCGTTAATTAACCAAATGGGATGTAATTTGATGGTTTTTAAACAGAGAGGTGGAGGTATGTGTGTTTTTGTACTGAAGAAGGCTTTGTAGTGAAACTGGTATGCTAATGCTGCCACCTATACTGGAAGAAGTGTGATGAAATAAATATTGACTGCTGACATATGAGTGCTGGCTGGTTGTTACTTGTATCTTCAAATACTACCATTACTCTCTTTCTCATCACTTTACTACATGAATAACATGCTTTCATTATAAGCAACCACATGATATATCTACATTTATTTTACTTATTTATTTATTTTACATTTGTTGACCGGGATAGTCCATCTGAATTTATGTCCATTTTCAGTGGAGGCCCGGGGAGAAAAGCTCTAAGGTAAACAGATAAATAATAACAAAGAAGGTATATTATAGATGAGATATTTACAAATGACATAAGCAGACATGAAATAGACAATATCACAAATTCAAGTTACACCTGGTAAAAGTCAGGGGAAAAAATAACAGTAATTTGATTAATAGATTATATACATTCTTGGTGAGAGTTAGCCAGGCTTGTTGCAGTGGCAAAGCCAGTTTAGTGCCAAATGTTGTTTGAGTTTAGCTTTGAATTGGGATAGGGAGGAGAGCAAAGTAATGTTAGCTGGAAGGAGGTTCCATACTCCAGCAATCCCTAAGTGTATAACAAAATGGCTGACTTTTATGATACTTTTCTTTGTTAACTTTGGCTCCCTTATAACAAAGTAAGAAAGAATGTTGGCATTATTACTTCCTCCTATTCCTTTGGTATGTATGTGCATGTGGATGCGCATATCTGGGGAACTACACATATTCATCACTGGACTCCTTCCAAGAAGAGGACCTGTGTCCTAATTACTGTACTCTTTCAAAGTATGAATCACTAATAAACTTACTGCAAACCTCCTCACAGTATTTGCCATTCCTGACTCATCATAGCAGGTGATATTTAACTAAACTCTGGTCCTGCTGGTGTTACATTCACTAGTCAACCAATTAAGATTAAAGATCTATCATTGTCTTACATGAACATTTGTAATATAAATAGCAATTCCCTCAAATAGAATTATATTCTGATCAGGACAACCTAAAGTTATTGTCATCAATGAGTCCTGCATGAAAGACACTTCCATCAATCCTAGGATCTATATCACGACACTGAATGAAAAAAAAGTGAATACTCTTTTGTCTAACACTAAATAACAGAAAGCAGTAAATGTCAAACACACAGCCGTAGTTTTTTTCCCAGGGGAAAAAAAATCACTGCTCCACAAAAAAAAAAAAATAAAATAAAAAATAAATAAAAAAAATCCAAACACAAAATAAAGTGGGGGGGCTTTGCCCCCCACACCCCCCTACTTAAATATACCAACTCCGAGATTGCACCACAGTGCAGGAAATGGCAAAGTCAGAAAACGGCTCAGCGACTTTTTTCCCTGGGAAAAAATTGCTGTTCCGTGCGTTCGGCATTCAGTGCTTTTGATTTTTAATGTTCGATAAAAGAGCATTCGCTCTTTCTATTGTTCGACGTCGTGATACAGACCCCAATTCTATACTGTTCCTTAACAAGCATGCAGTATTCATTGATAACAGACAAGACACTGGACATGGAGATGGTGCACTTTTGTTGGTTCAGAAGGAAGCAAACTTGCACTCTCTGCTGCTGAGCAGTGGCAAGTTAGCCTCTGACAATGATACACTATATTTCACTTCCTTTATGTATTTCCTCTGTAGATGAGGTACTAAACAAGATTCTCATCATTACAAGGCAGCACAAACTCAACATGATAGGTGATATAAACATATACCCACTTACAACACATTTAAATAAGCTAATTACTGCATATAAAATCTGGAGTGGTTCTCAAATGGATCTAGACCAAATCCTAATTCTTAAAATCATCTCTTTACTTGATGCAGTCATAATTAATATATCACCAAGTAGAATGAAACAATTGCAAATATTCTTAAATTCCTACACTCCCTGTTTGGTTCTTTAAATGTCATAAACTTAAACCCACTATATTGACAACTGGAACAATTCCTGGTCACACTACTGGTGCTCTGTCTGCAGAACTACCATAACTGGAAAGGTTTTATCTGTGCAGTGACCCCATAACAACCCTATCTAGTTTCTACAATCTTTTACATCCCATTCAGGATTCACAATTCCCTATAAAAATAACAACAGTTCAAGGCACATACTCTTCTAGACTTACCACTGATATCAAACAACTAATTAAAAAACAGATATAAAGCATGGTGGAATTAAAAAAGGAACCAATCCTATTATACATAAATGCAATATATACTAACAGTTAGAAATAGGAAAGTAGGCTGAAAATCAATTGAGCTAAAACTGAATATACTAGACATACACAAACCACTTATATTGGGCAAAAAAAAAACAGTTTTGGAAGGCAAGAAAACTATTTGCACATCCACATTTTTTTTTACAACCAGGTAATTCTAGTACTCTTAGCAAGAATATGACTGATGTGAAGACTGATTGAAAACTGAACTCAGTTTACAACCCCGAGTTTCACATCCTTGTTGTTGTGTCTTTCGGATTTTCCTGGTTAGGGGTCACCACAGTGGAACTCCGGTCCGCTAATGATTGGTAGTTGATTTTTACGTGCCTAGTTACCAGTCCTGATGCACAACCTTCAATGAAGGTATGCCCATTCACGCATGTCTCCATGCAGAAGACGTTCTAGCTGAGAATCGAACCAGACAGCGTCTTACTGTGAGGCGACAATGCTACCGCAGCACCACCACCGCCAAAATTCTTAAATTAGCTAGCCATACTATCAGTAAGCCTGTGAAAGACATGTTCTGTCTTTCTCTTACAACAAACCCCTGGCTTATAACTTTAAACGCACCATGATTATTCTACTGGCTAAATGTCCACCCCCAGCCCCTGCAAATTACTGTTGTCTTATTGCCAACTTCTTTATAATATGTAAAATGATTTAAAAAATAGTATATGATCAAATTCTTGAGTACCTTTTAAAACATGGCAGAGATATTTTCGTTAACATACTACATCTTTGCAAATGATAAGAAAGGTAATGTTTAGAGGTGATTTGTTTTTATACATTAAGATATTAAGGGAGCTTTCAAAACTGTTTGCAAATGTTATATATCTGCAAAAACTGTTAGAAATAAGTTTCTCAACTGAAGTGATACAATGGCTTGAGAACTGTCGAAGTGACTAAATCGTACAATGCCACTCAAACTGGGATGATTGTACAAGGAATCACCAAGATTCAGTCCTAGGCCTCCAGTTTTTTTTCACTGTGCTTTAATGATCTACCCAGTGATCTGTCTCAGATTAACTATATAATGTACACAGACAATGTTTTCCTGGCCAAGGATTTTAAAGCTATATATGGAACTGGCTTTGTAAAAATATTCTTTCTGTCAATGTACAAAACAGTGACGCTATTTGTCACCTCTGGAAAACTAAGTAACATTATAATTGCTGCGTGCATTCTAACTTGTTGACCATTGAGGCTTGACAAGCCATTGCCATAAATGTACCAGACTGAATGCAGCATCTCTTTACTGCTCTTCTGTCTGCACATAATACTGCACTCATTTAGTTGGTTGAGAGTAAAATATTTAGATACATACATCCAGCTAAGAACCATGAGTGTCACTGCAGTGCTTTCAACTCAATTGGCTACCTCTTACATCTAGAAATGCTTTATGGCTCAGTACACTAATCTACACACTATTAATCATGACTGCTTTCTACCACTCCTCAGCAGGTTGCAGTTAAAAAAAAGTGTATACGCTTAGAAATAATCATGGTATACAGTTATACAAGCCTCACATTCCCACTTGGTATGTCTGAAGAGCTTTCTTGATAATAGTTCCAGCTGTCTGGAACAATCTCCCAGAGATTAGAGATACAGAGTGACTACTGACTTTCAAGAAAACAGTCATAGACAATTTCTTCAAAGAAAGCAAATGCAATTGTTACAGAGATACGGGCTATCACATTTATACACAAGTTCTTAGTTTCTGTGCAATGGTGATTCCATTTTAAGATTTGGAAGTTTAGTCTGCTTGATGCTACAATAAAGCAACTATGGTGAAGCAAGTATAATTATTCCCACAATGTTGTTTTTTTTTTTTTTTTTTTGCAGCTTAGGTACATTTGCAGGCTAATTCCTAATCCATTTCACTACAATAATATCTTAGAGTGCTGTGAGCTGTGCAATATGCTTACATGAAATTCTGTATTTATAATGAAGTTTGCATTGTATATTTATGCATTAATTATGTATGCATTCTTATAAATGTTGTTTAATGTATTAGTTATTCACTATCTGATATTAGCTATGTATTGTACATACAATCTTGGTAAAATGCCTTAATGGTGGCATTATTTACTTCTTTGCATTCCTAAATGCATTTCTTTCTTGTTATCTTTGCCTTTGTGGTTTGGGCTGATGCTGAAAAAGGTCCCAGGTCCAGTTCACCAACCTGCTTACTTAACAAAGTATAAATAAAAGATAAAATAAAACTCTCTCTCTCTCTCTCTCTCTCTCTCTCTCTCTCTCTCTCTCTCTCTATCTATCTATCTTTCTATGAATCTGTCTATCTCTTCATATGTCTGTCTTTCTGTCTATTGCTCCATATAGATATGCATCAGAGAATAAATAGAATATAAGCTGAATTTCCCTGGCATAACCATTGCAATGTATACTGTTTAACTCTATTGGTCTATAGTTAATTAACTATAGACCAATCTTGGCGGTTGGTAATGAGAAAACAAATGAAGGTTCACCTGCAGTTGTTGAAATTTTGAGGTATATGACAACATACAATTTAAATACATGGAGTGTATGTAATATAATAGAAAGGAATTGGCCAATTTTATTGGCTATGCCTGAGATAAAATCAATTGTAGGTGATAAACCAAGGTTTGCTTACAGGAGCTGTGAAGCTCTGAAGCAGAACATATGCTATAAAGACTTTCAGGTTAAAACTAAAAGAAAAAAATGATTTAGAAGGGATGATTAAATGTTATAATTGTTCCTGTTGCAATGATCTATATGAAGGAGACACTAAATTTCAACATCCAGTAACAGGAGAAGTCTTTGCTATAAAAACATTAACTGCTTGTAATGAGGAAAAGATAGTGTATCTAGCTACGTGTACTTTGTGTACATCGTTCTATGTGGGCAAAATGATCAGAAAACTAAGAGAGAGAATAGTGGAGCATAAATCTGAAGTAAGAAGAAAAGTATTGACAAATGCTCTGAGTAAGCATGCCATGGAGAAAGGTGAAAGACATGTATTTAAATTTAGGGTATTAAGTAAAATGGCAGTGAGTTTAAGGAAAGGTGACATTAACAATCTTTTGGAGTTGAGAGAACTTGAGTGGATTATTAGGCTACAGGCGGATGTACCCCCTGGCTTAAATAATGCGGTTAGTTTAAAGCCAGTATTAGTTAAAAGGCAGAGAGAGAGGCTTTAATAGGTTATGACAAGTTTCTAGAACCTGATGTAATACACCATAGGATGTTAGATGTTACTAGTGACTTTTTTATTGTGTACAGATATATTAAATACTTATATGATATTTGTATAAGTTATTAATATTTTTTTATGTTTTATTCTAAGTAGAAGAGTTTTTATGTAAAGTAAGATTTTTTGTCTTTTTTAGTATTTTTTTATTTATACCTTTATGAGTTGTATATTACTTTTAGTTTTGATTGTTAATTAGGGAGTGGGATGGGCTGAAGCATGTGATTTTATATTCTCCTATTTAAATGTTGATTTTTTTGTAATGACTCATACTGATGAAGGGTGTAGACCCGAAAGTTTTATCTAATAAAGTTCTTGGTGTGGTATCGTGGTTCAGTAACACCTACTGTTGTTTCTACTAAGATAGGGATTCGGCAGGAATTTTTAGGAAGCTTGCAGGTAAACTGTCTGCTGCAAGGGTGGTTGATTTCAGCTTTAGAAGAAGTTTTTTAATTGTGGAAGCAGGAACAGGTGAAAGAATGAAAGAGGGAATGTTATCTGGGCATTAAGTAGCCAAAGGTGTATGGTTATTATTGGATAGTTGGGAGGATAGAGTTAGGATAGATTCTGTGAAATAGTGATTGAATTGGGATGATATGTCTTTGGTATTATTATCGGAAGACGCGGCTGGAATGGTAGTTTTTCCAGGTTTTAGAAGGAAGTTGATAGAATGCCAAAACTTTTGGGGGTGTTTTGAGTGTTTGCTTTGGACTCTAAATAAGTAATTCTTTTTATCCATTTTGTTTTGTTTTTGGCCTGATGTCTTAGTTGTTGGAAGTTTGGTTTGGCTATGCTAGTGTTACCCCTCTTTCATAGTTTCCAGGCTTTGTCTCTAGATTTTAGTAGGGCTCTAGTGTCCCTGCTTAGCCATGGTCCATAGTTTGCCTTGACTCTAATTTTTCTAATGGGTGCAAAACTGTTAAGGAAATTTAAGAGAGTACTATTAAAGTAGTTGATGGCCTTGTCTAAACCTAGGGTAAGTAGTGGTTCCCAGTTAGTTTGTTTTAGACTGTTGTTAAGGTCATGTATGTTCAGTTTACGGTCATCTCTAACTTGCCTAAAAGTTATGAGGTTGGGTTTCTTAATATGTTTGCATAAGAGGAAAGTGAGAAGATGGTCACTGAGACTATTTGGTAGACAACCTGTCTGGTAGTTTTGCTTGGGGCAATTGACTAGCGTTCAATCTAGAATGGATTGTTTATGGGATTTTTTATCAAGTCTAGTGGGTTCTTGAATGAGCTGGGAAAAACCAAATAGATTAATATGATTAGTGGGGTTGTTAGAATTACAGCCTGTCCAGTCGGTGTTTAGGTCAACTAGTAAGATAGTTTCTTGTTGTAGATACTCTGAGATTCACTGTAATATTTCTTCAATAATGGAGGGGGTTATTTCCTGGAGGGATGTAACAGCAGAGAATGTTGATTTTCTCAGTATTGTTTACATATAGAATTGTGCTTAAGATTTCAGCATTTTGAAACTTAGGTAGCGGGATTTGTAGTTGTTTAATGTTGAGAGAATTTTTAAAGAAAATTGCAACTCCTTGTCCCTTCTTCCCCACTCAATCCAGTCTTAAGTTGTTATATCCTGGTGGGAGAATTTCTTCATTTTGAGTATTGGGTTTTAGCCATGTCTCAGTGATGGTTAGTAAATCTTGGGAGTAGTGGGTTACAAATGCATGTAGGTCTGGAAGCTTACTGGATATGCTCCAGGAGTTGATGTTGAGAATTAGCAGGTCAGAATTCTGTTTGTTTGAGTGTGGGGTATTAAGTGGGCCTGGGTTTGTGTGTATATCTCTTCTGATATAAGCTGGTGCTTTGTAATGAGTAGTATGTGTTTAATTGTATTTGCTATTTCTAGGTGAGATCTGAATGATATCTTAGTACTGTAAGATGTAGTTATATGGAATTTGTGTCTGAAGTATTGAGCTGTCTTTAAATAGTGTCAGACTGACTGGGAAATTTATGTGTGGGCTAGTCTTAGTGGAGGTTTGTGTAGTATGGAATAAAGTGTTATCCAGTGGTGTATAGTGTGTATGCATGTAATGTTTGTTAGGCATGTGAGAGTTAGGGAGAGAAGTCCTAAGGTGATTTGTGTATTTTGTGGGAGTAGTAGTTTGGCATGAGGGATGTTAAGGTTTATAGGTTGAGGCAGCTGTGATGGCATGGCTAGCTGCTGCTATGTGTTTGTTATTTGCAGGGAGCTTGGTAGTAGTGGGTGCGGAATTTAGGAGCTAGTTAGGTGGTGTGGATTAAGTAATGCTCAGAGGTAGATGATTTATTCAAGGTTTGGTCAGGTGATGAAGGGTTAAAATAAGAGTAGAAGTAGTGGATGTGGGTGGGAATTGGGGGAAGGGTAGAGTAAGCCGCAGATGAATGGAGTGGGGCCCACCAGACCGCAAGAGTGCAGAGCCAATCTATCTGCAGAGGTTTAGGCAGAATAGTAAAAAAGTAAGTGAATGGGTGTAAGTAAACACAGGTTGTTTTTTAATAATATCTTTCTTACTTTTCTTTTTTATCTTGGGAGAACACTTACAGATATTGCTAGAATGTTGGGGTGGACTAGTGGGAAGTAGGTAGTGCTATGTACCCCCGATCGGTACTCTACAAATATTTAGTCCCATAGCTTTACAGGATAACTTCAGAAAAAGTTGTTAACCTTGTTTCCTTTAAGTTGTTTGAGTTACAGAGATGGAGTTTGACTGCTGAAGATTTCAGTATGCCCTGAGTAGCAGTCTTCAAATGTTGCAAGCTTTTCAAGGTGGTGGGCTGGGTTGGGCAAGTTAATATTGCTAGAGTTTCCTCACCACTGCCGATGGGTTCCAGAGCACTAGCATTTGATATGTTGTCATTATGATTGTGAAGCTTATAGGTGTATAGTTTTCTGAATCAGTAGTGAATCCTCCTCCCATGTGGATTAAGATGACAACCACAGTCCTCCACTCCTCTGGAATGAATCCAGTAGAGTAGTTAAGGTTCACAAGGTTTGCTAGTGAGTCTAACAGTCTTTGTTGAGCAGAAGAAAGCAGCCTAAAACATTATTAGGTACAGTGGACCTGGTGTTCTTTGCCTTGGAGAGAGCATTCAGGACTTGCATGGAGGTGATCAAAGTAGGTGGGTGGTCGAGTGCTCATATGTTGGAGAAAGTTGGTAGGAGATAGGGGAGTAAAGTTAAAGCTCAGTCTGTCAGCTAATATGTTGGCTATGTCCTCTGTGGATAAGTAAATGCTGCACTATATTACCTCTGAGCAGTGGCTGGCATTACATCTTAGCATACATCTCAACTGTCCATATTTTCACAGAATGTTCAGATTTTGGCCTCATATTTTTGGTCTGTTTTTCCAAAAATTGTGGTTTTCTTGCAAATCACTGTAAAATCATTGAGGACTGAAGTCAGAACATAATGACAGAAATTTGAGTTTTAAAGTTTATATCCTTTATAAAATCCATACTAAAGCAACACCTGGTATTATATTCACTTTCTACGTTTGTAAGAGCAATATTTTTGGGCCTTTATCCCCCATTATTTGTGGCTTTGTCCAGATTTCTTGCTTTAAGAGGTTGAGAGGAATGCCTCTAAAGTTTCTGACAGCTGAAAATGCCTTTGTGGATGTCCTTATCAGAGATGGGAATTCTTAAATCATGCTTACTTTTGTAAGATTTGATTTTTTTTTTTTAGTTATTTGTTCACCTTTGTGTGTTTATTTTTAAAAGATGGGGTATTAAGTTTGCTTTTATGGTCTATAAATGTCTTCATCTTATTGTGGACTTTGTTTATACTGTCAGCAAAGTCAGTGGGGTGACAGGTCCCATCTATTCCCACACATATGATAGATGGAATTCTGACACTGCAGTGCTACACTCCTGAGTGTGTCCTTCTTCAGATAAGATGTTAAACTGATGCCCCATCTGACTGGGTTGATGGTAGCTGAGGTGGATGTAAAAGATCCCCACTGCACCTATTGAAATGAGTAGGTGAAGTTCACCAATGCCCTGGCCAAATTTCCCCTAGTAGTATAAACACCACCTCAGGTCTGCCCTGAAAAGAGGCTACTGGCCTAGAAAGACTACCCTGCTCAACAAAGGATGAATAAATAAATTATATTATTGTTCCACCACAGGAGTTTTATTCTGGAATTTGGCATTGTAAAGACATAAGTCTTATGGGGACAGAAGCCTCAATGCATGGTTTGATGTGCGCTAAGAAATTTTCGACAAATTTAGCAGTGTATAAAGTGAGGTCATTGAGGTTAGGAGGGCAGTTAAATTTAATCAGGTCATCAGTTAGCTAGATTAGGTTTGCCTTAGAATAGTCCTGAAATACAAAAGGGTGTTTTGGTAAGTCAGGGTTTACCCTCATAATGAGTGCTACTGAATGGTGATCAGAATTGACTTGTAACGTGATATCTGTAGATTTTGAGCATGTGGTGGCTATATTGGTGAGAACAAGTTCCAATAATCTGAATCTCTAATTCAGGACTTTATTTTATTAGTATGTGTTAACCAGGGTAGAGCACTGATCTCCTTGGACATTTTTCAGACTCAGCCCAATAGTGCTGTCTGGTTAATTGACTTGCTCAGATTCACACAGTTAGGGAAAGGAGCCATAGAAAATCAAAACCTGGACCATGGTACCACAGGAAAGAGCTCATTAAAAGCTCCTTAATTTTCCATTCCAACAAACCAATTGGTCTACGGGGCTGCCATTAATGAAAGTCTGGGATCTTTCTTCATATTTATTTGAGGTGGTGCTGGTTTCACTTTTAGGAGAGGGATAGTTGAAGTCCCTCAAGATAATAGTGTTAGGCTTAATAGGAAGGAATGCCAGTTTTTCAGATATACTTCATGGACTGCACTTGACATGGATGTGGTACAGGTTTGGCTATGATAAGGCATGATGTTACACTGACTATGAAAACAATATGGAGGCATTCAAGGTTGTCATCCTAGCTTATGAGTCTGGATGGGTGATGGTTTCTAGCTGAACAGAGACACCTCTCTACTAACACCAGCTTTTTCCACTTAGGGCTCTGAAAGAGTGTGAAGCATTAAAACCTTACATTGTTGGGCAACTACTGCTGTTCTGTAACCTGTTTTGTAATCATGTTTCATTAGCTATGCAAATATCTATATTTGCAAAGGTTAAAAAAAGGACTTACCAAATTGTGTCAAGAAAACAGATTCTGACATTTGGGAATTTCAGTCAAATTAATTTCTCCCAGGCTCGCTCTCTCTCTCTGTCTTTATGTATGTGTGTGTGAGTATATATATATATATATATATATATATATATATATATATATATATATATATATATATATATATATATATATATACACACACACACACACACACATATATATATATATATATATATATATATATATATGCATGTCTATATATATATATATATATATATATATATATATATATATATATATATATATATATATATATATATATATATATATATATATATATGGATCTATCTGAGTTCATCGACATTTTAAAATACCGAAAACGAATTAACCGACACCAAAACAACGAAACTCATTTAACCGACGCCAGAAGATCGACAGTTCACAAACACGACATCGCATACACCCGACACAACATACCAACAAACAAAACACATCCCCTATCCAACACTCACACACACAACACAAGCACACCAAAATCCTTACAAACAAACACTAACCCATACATACACAACTAACCACAACCCTGACCCAAACCCTTACCCTAAGGTCCGTCACTATCGCACACTCACCCAACCCGGGCCTAACCCTAACTCACTTATCCCACCCCTACCCCTACAAAACACCAACATTGCACACTTACCTTACTCGCACACTCACCTAACCCGCGCCCTAACCCTAACTCACTTATCCCACCCCTACCCCTACAAAACACCAACATTGCACACTTACCTTACTCGCACACTCACCTAACCCGCGCCCTAACCCTAACTCACTTATCCCACCCCTACCCCTACTAAACACCAGCATCGCACACTTACCTTACTCGCACCCTTACCCCATCACAGCTTCTCAGCGTCGGTGTCTTCCTCCGTCGGTCTTCTGCCTCGTCGATCTTCTGGCGTCGGTGACGTGACTTTCGACATTCTCGTGTCGGTTAATCCATTGTCGGTATTTTAAAGTGTCGATGAACTCAGATAGACCCATATATATATATATATATATATATATATATACACATATATATATATATTCGCAAAATGTTCGTGTAAGGCACCAAAATAAAACTCCCAAAACACTAAATAAGTGCCAAGGGAAACAAAACCAGTACCCAGAAAACAATAAAAGGATTTTATTCAGCCAGATACGCTCCATAATGTGAAAATATATTTTTGCCATTAAAACTTCATCAGAAGTGGACTGTAAGCACAAAACACCCTTATATATTTCCCCAAGTTTACATACATAACAATCAATTAAGTAAATTAAGCATATTTAAAGGAACATCTTGTTAAAAATTGTGTAAAAATATATTAACTTCACTCTATTAAAATCTTATATATACTAAATTACTACTAAGTAAACATTTGAATACCCATTTAAATATTTTAAACATTTTTTGGAATTTTGAATAAAAAACTGTCCATATAAATAACCTTTAAAAACTGTTTAAAATAAAAGTTTAATTAATCATTTAATATATACATATGTACACATTATAGCTTGTGTTGGAGCTCCCTCCTGTCGCTAACACTTAATATTACAACTAAAAAGTGAATAGAAAATTAAATGTCCTGAAAAAATTCATACACATGTAACCTGCTGTTAAATAAACATATATACACTATTTTAAAATATTAGTATTAGTAAACGAACTTATAAAAACATATGAAAAGAAAAGTGCCTGCTCTGAGACATATTGTAACTTTTATAATTTAGCAGCTCTTAATTTTAATAATGAAGCTATTGAAATGTTCTCATTTAAACCTGGTGGTACATTTACTTGTAATGTTACTTGCCAGCATAGCTCCCTATACTCAATCCTTTCTTCCCAGAACTCACCTCTTATATCTTTCTCCACCCTTTATAAAACAAAAAATAGATAATGGGTCTTCGTACATATTTGCTGATGTTTATATAAAGCATTGGTCTCTTTTCCAATATGTATGTCATAGCAGCGCTCATACATTTTTTTCTTTAATTTCCATTCAGTCTTTCCAACATAGAAAGAAGAACATATTTGACACACCGCTAAATATATTAAGCCACTTGAATCATAATTATAAAATCCTTTTCTTTTCACTAACAAGTTTCTACCTTCAAAAATATATTTTCCTTGTTATATACATGCATACATACATTGTGCACAATAACCACATTTGTATGTTCCATTCTTTCTCTTATTCATATTCACTTGCCCATATTCATTTTCTACTAAATTCTTCAGGTTGTGGGAATTTTTATAAACAATTTTTAATTTGTTCTTTGATATTTTGTCCAAGTCTGTAAAACTTGTAAACCTTTTCCACTAAGATTCCATAACCTTTTTTATCATACTGGTACTAGCATTGTATTCTAAAACTAGTGCCCTTCCAAAATCTTCATCCTTATTGTACTGTTTATTAATTTTATTGCAATTGACCTCAAGAATGGGCTTAAATCTGTCTAGTCTCCCTTTCCATACTTCTTTTTTTATTTGCTCAATCATAGAATCAGGATATTTCCTACCCTCGAACATGGTCTCCAATATCTCAAACTCCTTCTCAAAATCTTTATCAACTGAGGTCATCCTACATGACCTAACAAACTGACCTTTTATTATATTATTTTTATAGTGCAAAAGATGTGCACTATTAAAATGCAAGTATGAATTCGAGAAGGTGTTTTTCATATATACCTTAGAATTAAACCTATTGTTTTCTTTGTATATTTCCATGTCCAAATATTGTAATCTTTCTTGAGAAACTTCATGTGTAAAGCTTAAAAAACAGGTACTTTTGTTTAAAAATCAAAAAATTCTTGCATTTTCTCATTTGGGGCTACCCATAAAATAAAAATGTCATCTAAAAACCTTCTATACATAGACCAACATTCCTTATAAATAGAATTTAAAACTATATTTTCTTCCCATCTAGCCAGGACTAGGTTCACATTGGTGGGGACGCATGCCACACCCATTGCCACCCCTTTTATTTGGTGATAAATTTCAGCTTTAAAATGTCTAAAAATATATTTTAAAACCAGTTCCATCAATTATAAGCATGCCAAGCATTCATTGTGTGTTAAATCTTTTTCATCAAAAATAATTTCCTCTAATAATGTTATGCCTCCTGTGTGAGGAATACTAGAAAAAAGATCTACAACATCAATTGTTAAAAATGACATATCTTCCCTAAAAAATCCCCTTTTAATTCTCTTAAAATTCCCAAGAATCCCTCAGTATATTTTTTTCTTCTTACCCAAATACTTTTTAATTTGGCATCAATATATTTCACCAAGGGAGAGGTTTGTGAACCTTCCGCTGAAACTATAGGTCTCAGAGGTGGGTCTAGTCCATCTTTATGTACTTTGGGGATTCCAAATATGGAAGGTGTTCTAGGCTTTTCTACCTTTAAAAAACTTAAAGTTTTGTGCTCTATTAAACCTTCCAAGAACATAGCCTCTAGGACCAAACCTATTCTTCTGTATGCTAAACTGATTATGTTCCTTGACACACTGGTGTATTTGCTAGTATCCATTAACATATTGCTCATTTTTCCTTCATATGTCAGGATATCCATTAGTACTATTTCCCCTCCCTTGTCAGGTTTCATGACCCTTATATTTTTGTTATTTCTAAGGTCATTTAAAACTTTGTTTTCATTAGCATCCAAATTTGCCTTATATTTCACATTAGAAAACACTTTTGTTGTTTTTTTTCTCCGCAATAACCTCAAACATTTTTATCTGTGGGTGTAAGGCAGGGTTAAAAACACTTTTTTTCTTTATTTCACTACATTGGTTAATAACCTTGTACTGTGGGAAGAATAATTCTAAATTAATTTTTCTAGTAAACATTTTCACATCCATTAACATTTTTGCTAGGTCACCTTTCCTTAAAGTTATAAACTTCATACCTCTAGAGAGAAGGATAAAATATTCATCCTTCAATTATATTTCACTAAAAAATATGTACATATTATTTTCATCCTGCTTAATCACATTGCTGACACATTCCATGTCGGGGTAAGTGATACTTGCCATGTTTAATATTTCCCCCTCCCCCTTCTCCCTCCCCTCAAAAAATTATGTTTTTCATGGTGATTCTCATATTCCTAATTCTTTCTGATCTTCTCAGAGGTGGGGTTTTGTTAAAATCATCCAATTCGTTCGCTTGTTCACCTATTTGCACATCCTTGTTTTGATCCAAATTATTTCCCTGGTTCCTTCCATTGGGCTCCCATGCCCTATAAACAAACTTAGGTTTAGGGTAACTCAGTTTATTTTTATATTCATTTAAATCTCTTTCTAACTTCTTTAGTTTTCTTTTAACAAAATCATCACATTTTTGATCTATTTCAACCATTACATTATAATAGTTATCTTGTTCAGAAGGAATAGAGTAAATTAAATAATCTTTAATACAAACATTCAGAAATTCTATCTCTTTCTGTAATTCAGATGTCAACCTATCACTTTCTTTTACCATTACTTTGAAAATATCCCACCCCCACATATGTATGTATAAATAACTATTGAACAAAATAATTATTAAAAGCAAACAACCAAACTGACTAAGAAAATCTCGCCTAGTAGTCTGTGTGAAGAAAATAAGCAATAATAAAAACAAATAAACAGAATAAACTATATATATATATATATATATATATATAAAACAACACACAATAAAACAACTCAATACAAAGCAGCGCATAAGCAGAAACCTAACTACGCCCTACAAACTGCCTAATAATCTACACCACAGACATAAAATGCAACAACTACTAAATAAAGAAAAATAGTACAACAAAAGTTATTTTGTAGGCATCAAGCCCCTTTGCACCCCCCACAATATATATATATATATATATATATTTATATATCAACTCTGACATTGCATAAAAGAGAGAAAAGGGAAAGATCCCAGCCCCTATCATACATTAACATTGCACACATAGACACTGGCAAAAACAAATGCCAGCATACCTCTCAACCTGGAAACATCAAAAATCTGGACAAAGGCCCATGAAAAATAGGTACAAATCTGTGTGCTAATTAACATAAAATTTGCATACATAATTATGTAACCCTACCCACTATGAAATTGTGGGATATCAACTTTCAAACGTAAACAGAAAAATAGGCAACCAAAATATGGTACCAGACCCTCAGGCCCTGTAGCAAACGGTAACCATTTTCTTTTAAATGTGTAGTAATGATGTATGTTCACTGGGAAGGGAGAAAATGATGTACCTTAGGATTTTGTTTTTGGTACCTTGCAGTATGTGGGTTTTATGGTAAATGTAGGGGATTTAATGGTAGACAATATTCTAATCTTAGCAAAAGAATATTATAGTTTGCTAGGACCTCTAAAAGTCATTCTTCATGGCCTACTGATCAGTGGCATAGCTACAGTTTGTGCTGCTTGAGGCTGTCTTTGAATTTGTCATCCTTCCCCCCTCAAATAATCATGGTTGAATGGGGCCTCTACAGCTCACCCGTGCAGCCATTCCAATGCCCCATTACTTGGCTATTTCACCCATTTACCATAAGCAATGTAATGTGCATACAGATTTAGTTCTATGATGATTTGGATTTCATTTAAACATTTTATTTTACATTTTACAGCACAAACACTAATAGACATCTGCTAAACAAAGCAATGCAGTCTTGCAATGAGAATAGACTTAGCATTAACACTTCTCTGCCCTTGAAACTCACATTCATTGACACAGCATTGAAATCCACATTAAAAAAATACTTCTGGCCAGTTGCAGATAAAGATTACCTTTGGGCTGTTTTCAAATCATAGGCCCCTTGCACAAGAAACATACATGTGTTCTTTGGTACACTTTCCTGATTGTATTAAATTCCTTGTATAATACAGTACAGTTATTAGAGGGCATTTTAAATTTATTGTTTTGAACATTTTTCCAGTAAACAATGAAACAAAATGCATGCACAAATAATGACAAAACTGCCCAATTCAGAACATTTCCATCATAAAAAGTCTACTCAAACTTCTACAATCTACCAGTATGAGTAAATATGTACAATCTCTGGAGAAGTAAAACTCAAGCAAATAATTCCACATTAAAGAGATCTGTAACTAATGCAGAGGTTGCTGCTAGCAATCAACTTTATATTTCATAGTTTCATCTACAAATACAGTGCCTGTTGCCCTTGAGGAATAAATTGCCTATGTTACATTAAAAAATGATAAGCTAGTAATATTGCAATAGGGAATGGATGGCAAACTGATAACAGGTTCATAGTTACTAGTTATTGCCACCAAAGAGGATATTCTCAGGACTGCAGCATCCACCCACTTTAAAAGTACAACACAGTACAGTATCAGCAATGCATCTACATACTGTGGGAGTAGAACCTACAGCCTTCTGCATCAAAAGCAAATATTTAACCTGTTATGCTATTTACAATGCAAGCAGACCCAACATAAGCAGCACTAAACTTCTGTTCCCCTAAAGCTCTCAGCTTCTTGTAAAATCCACGCAACACTCAAATGTCTCAACTTTGCAGCACAAGAAATCTGGAAAAAGGCAAAATTTATTGGCAGGGGACAAAAGCCCAAAAAACAAGGATACATTTTAAACGTTGCTTACATAATCTTGTAAAGTTGCTAGAATAAAATGTTGTGTTACCACCATGCATTTCACTACTAAGTCAGAGCAACATGCCACTATGCCAAATCAGCAGTTTTCTGAAAGTTAGGAAGACTGAAACTTAAATGGCTATCATTTAGTGAATATAGTTCTCACCATAGCTCTCACACTCTTAGCACAAAACACATGGACAATGCCAGTAATGGGGGAATACAGCCCCCAAACATATTCAGTGAATTCAGTTCTCACCATAGCGCTCAACCTCTTAGCACAAACAAAAACTGCACAAAGCCAATAATGAGGGAATACAGCCCCAAAACTAGGGGAGACAAATTTCAAATATTGATCTTATAAACTTAGAACATTGCTAGAATAAAAGGTTTTTTGTTACACTTCAAATGTCTGTCATTTAGTGAATTCAATCCTTCACTGATTTGCCACAAAAATCCAGAAAACAACAGATTTTATGAGGAACAGAACAGGCAAAAATCTGGAAAGTTTTCACAAGTGGTTGTGGGTGGGGACTTTAGGCTCTTGTTATCTGTACCCAAGGTATGGGATTTGAGCCTGAGTAACTGTAGCAATTTACACACACACTACAACAACTCCCGTCCCATTAACAGCCTTGTGGCTTGCTGGATTCACATTCAAACAAATTTATGCATGCATCAAACCTTCAATATAACTGCATTTTGATCAACTAAGGGAAATCTGTTGATATATGTTTTATATATATATATATATATATATATATATATATATATAGAGAGAGAGAGAGAGAGTAACTGTATTATTTCTCATTAAATGAGCACAACAACCTCTATTTGATTGCCACCATTTGGACGACAGAAACACATGGTGGACATGTGCAAGAGATTGACAGCTCTCACTTAAGGCAATATTCTTTTTCTGTATAATCCTAGAATTAGTATATCTAATTAGTAGGTAGGTTGCCCTCCAAATTAGAGGGTTGCCCCCCCTGCAAAACCATTTTCTTCTTTTTTTCCCCACTGCTGGGCAGTCCTCAGAGCATATACACAGTGTGTTGACTTCCTGTATTTCAATGTTAAGACATCGATATACTGCTCAACAATGTTGTGCTCATATGGTTGAATAATAGGGTCTATATTATAACAACAAATGATCAAATGATCGAACGTTGTTATATCGAGCTCAAAAATTCAAATTCACAGCATATCGAACTACCAGAACAGCGATTTTTTTCCCAGGGAAAAAATCTCTGCCCCCCCCAAAAAAAAACACATTCAAACATTATATAAAGTGGGGGGCTTCGCCCCCACACTTCCCTACTTAAATATACCAACTCTGAGATCCCACTACAGTGCCAAAAATGGCAAAGTGACAGAAGCGGCCAAGTGACTTCTTTCCCAGGGAAAGAATTTGCTTATATGCTGCTTCATTTTGGTTTTCGACATTTGAAGTTTGACCAAGATGTATTCGACAAAATGTGTCTTCGGGCTTCTGATAGGAACCCAAATAATATTACATCACTCACTGTGTGTGTGTGTGTGTGTGTGTGTGTGTGTGTGTGCGTGCGTGCGTGCGTGTGTATGTGTGTGTGCGTGCGTGGTGCGTGCGCGCGTGCGTGTGTGTGTGTGTGTGTGTGTGTGTGTGTGTGTGTGTACTTAAAATAATCTAAAGTGCATGTTATCACCAGGAAAAGTTTTCACAAAAAAATATTTAAACTAATCTAAATAGAAAATATCTGTAATCTCTAACCTTATCCAACACCAACACATTTTTTGAGTATTCAAAGCCCCCTCTGGACCTCCTACATCCCCTGCTAATTATATATACAATCTCCAGGGTTCCACAACAGTGAGAAAGTTCATGAACCCTTTCATAGCATAACTTCTTTTTTGTTGCAGTTTTGTGTTTAGATATTTTTGAGTTTAGATATTTTTCTGTCAAAATTAAGCTGCTTAGATTCAGTGTACCTAAACAACAGAAGTTAAAAAGTTCACACAGACAACTCATTCAGTAAAGAAATACAAGAGAAACCCAGCCAAGCTAGAGTTTTCACTGTGTGATACCTTAAATTTCCTGTAATTGTGGCCCATGGGATATATAGATGGCTTATAAATTTACATTTTTTTAAATTTTGTTCTTAATGGTTGTATGTATGTCATTTGTCTTGTTCTTAATACTTGTATGTATGTCATTTATGTAATTCATACTTGGAGAGTCATTGAAACCAGAGTCAAATTTCTTCTATGTGCGCATACTTGATCATTAAATCTGATTCTGATTCTAAATGCCTAATCTTCAGTCTCCTGTTTGGATATAGTACATCATTATTCTTTAGGCAAAACTTGGCTAGAATTAGAAAGTCCCCCCTGGATTGTTATCCTAGTATCAAGTCTATGAGTCTATATGCAAAAGACCCTTAAGGACAGAAACTTGCGCTGATGAGATCAACAAAAACGTTGATACATGCATGTCCAAGCTAGTAGAGTTTGCCTTTAATGGCCTGAATGCAACCATAATGATTTAAAAAGTGAAAAAGTCATGGACATAAAGAAGCCATGTAGCTAAATACTTAATGTCCTACAGGGGTCATTTCCATATATCCTACTGGGCTCCATTACAGGAGGTTTAAGGTATCTCACAGTGAAACTCTAGCTTGACTATGTTTTTCTTGCATTTTTTATTATGCATATATTGCACAACAGGTCTATTATTTGAAAGTAGATAGTTTAGGTCCTTGATATTAAAGATTTTGTGCTATCAATTGCCAACTTGGCTGTTTTTTTCTTTAAACAATTATTTTGCAGAAACTCTGATGGATGGTGTGGTAGAGAGACAGAATTGCTTTAAGATCAGTAAAACAAATAATGCACAAACTTGACCAGAACACTCAAGCCATTTATTAAACCATACTAAGGGCTTTTGCCCGCACATACATTGGGCTTCATCAGAGTAAAACACTAGTAAAAAAACAATCATTTTATAGTCTTTAGGCAAATTAAACAATCAACCAGTTACATAATTAGAAATGTTTTAAAAATCACATAATCTTAAAGTGAAAGCCTCAATACCCACTGATGCTAATGTGTGTAAATATTAAAAATTGACACTATCCAATAAAGTAATTGCTGCTATAAACTGCTAAAAGCAATATACTGGTTATAAAAATATTTAGTTGTAAAACATTTTTTATACAAAATAAGACTTAAACTTCAATATGCTAGAAATAGAAATGCTTTCATTGATACCTGGTGGTTTTGGTTGCATCCAACCATAGCTGCCATACACACTTATTTCCAGCAGAGGTTTTAAATCACCACCAGCATCATTCTTCGGTACCCTGTCAACAATAAAAACTTCTTAAAATTAACACATTGCTCACTATGGGTAAATAGAGCACTAGCTTTTTTCTTGTAATGTAAATGTGGGATGTGCAGTGTTTGTAAATTTATTAATGATGGGCTACATGTTTATATTAGTAACCACAGAAGATCCCTCAAATACCCTGGGTATTGTAACTGTAACACCAATATGGTTGTTTACATAGCAACTTGCTTAAGCTGTCCTGAAATTTATGTGGGAAAAACTATACGCAAGTTGAGACAGCATATTTTGGAGCACATTAGGAATATCAAAAACAAGTTTGTGGATTATTTGTTTTACTAGTTTGATACCTACGGATACATTTTTGGTGTCGCTTTAAGATTAGATGTGGGTGGAATGGACTCAATGAGAAAGAGTTTGAATGATAGAAAGAAAACAGAATGAGTTTTGAATAGTAGAGAAGGTGCAAACACATAGTTTTATGCTCAACAAGAAAATTAGAAGCTTTCTTGAATGAATAAAGTGGATTTTCTTACTTACAACAAAGATGTAAGGATTATAAGATCCTCCAAGGCTCGCTACAAAAACAAAATCGCCACTAATTCTAAGGACAACCAGAAAGCATTCCATAGCTATGTCAAAAATCTCGATGGCAACACCCAGATCTGCTCTGAGTTACAGCACAACGGCACGAAAATTACAGAAACAACTGATATTGCCAACATCCTGACAGATAGGTTCAGTGCTAACTTTACCCCCCCCCCTCACCCCTTAAAGGGCCCATATCTATACAGGAAGAATGCAGAGTCCCTGTAATCACAACTATGCAGGTAAAAGCTGCATTCTCTAAAGCCAAAAACACAGCATCCATGGAACCGGACAGCATCCCAGGCTGCGTTTTACACAAACTTCAGAAGAAACTGGCTCCCCACTTAAGCACCATGTTCAATAATAGCCTCACATCAGGCTTTGTGCCCACTGAATGGCACACAGCAATAGTTATCACACTCCATAAAGGGGGAGCCACCACTGATTCTGGGAACTATCAACCTATTAGCCTGACGATCCTGGTCATCATGGAACTCATAAACAAAGTCATTGGTAACCTCCAAACTCTGGATCCCACCCAGTTCGGGTTTGTGAAAGGCAGATCATACCTCCTGAACCTGGTCGACTACTTTGAGGCAGTCACCAGAGCCGTAGATGAGGGTAAGATGGTTCACTCAGCCTATCTTGACCTCACCAAGGCTTTCAACACCATCTCCCATTCTGAAATTATAGCTAAACTCACTAAACTAGGTATAAATCCCTACATCACAAGATGGGCTGTCAACTGGCTCACTGACAGAAACCACACTGTAAAAGTTGCATACTCCAAATCTGACCTCAAAGCAGTGACAAGTGGAGTATCACAGGGTTCCGTCCTGGGACCTCTCCTGTTTGGTATCTACTTCTCTGAAGTACAGGCTAACACAGAAGGCCTCTGGCTAATGAAGTTCACAGATGACTGCAAATTAGGAGCCATAGTCAAGTTCCCAAATGATGTGGACATCCTACAGAAGGGCCTCACTGAGACAGACACCTGGTGTCAGAGCCATGGCCTCAAGCTCAGTGCCAAAAAGTTCAGCGTCATCCCTTTGGTAAAAGCTCTATACCCATGAACTACCACATAGGCAGCAATCTACTTAACACTGAATATGTGATAAGAGACCTTGGGACCCAGGTGGACAGTAGTCTCTCCTTTGATAGTCATATTGCCACAGTAGTCAGGAAGTCCTTCTACGCGACACACCTCATCATAAAGGGGTTCTCATCCAGGAAAAAAGAGGTCATTGTTCGCCTCTACTCGACACTCATTAGACCCATTATAGAGTACAATGCCCCTTTGGAATGTACCTCACAAGACATCTGCAGCAGCTGGAAAGGCCACAGAAGTACCTCACCAAGAAGATTACCAGCCTCAAACAAATGCCCTACACTGACCGTCTCAAAAAACTCCAGCTTTACTCCGTAGCATATCGCCTACTCCGTGGTGATCTCTGCCTAACATATAAAGCTACGTCAAACCCAGAGCTGTTGGACATGCTACACATAAAGAAATCCCAATTCCTCCGAGCTACACACTCTAGGGACCTAAACTTTGTCACCACAATAAACAGGACATGCTGGAGAGATAGATTCCTGTCCCAGAGACTTCTCATACTCTGGAACAGGCTACCTATCTATGTCAAGCAAAGTTCTTCATTAGCACTCTTCAAGGAAAATCTTAATGAGTGGATGGGAAATAGGAAATACACACCGGAGATCACTTCTGTGTCTCTGCTCAACAGTGGCACAGAAAAATAACTTTCTTGGGTGGCGTAAGCCAGGGAATCTTGTTGGCTAGTATTACGTAGGGCCTTGGGCCAATAGCATAGTACCTACCTATGAACCTATGTAAGACTGTTTGTTGAATTAGCTGAAAACCAAACACCAATGCCAGAATATGATGTCCAACAAGAAACATGTTTAATGAAGCATAAAACTTTTATTCCACAATATGGACTTCTTCAGATAAAATACGCAAATAAATGGATCCATATAAAATCATACATATTGGTCACAT
This sequence comes from Protopterus annectens, assembly GCF_019279795.1. Taxonomy (NCBI): domain Eukaryota; kingdom Metazoa; phylum Chordata; order Ceratodontiformes; family Protopteridae; genus Protopterus; species Protopterus annectens. The sequence continues at coordinate 884,907,976 of NC_056732.1, forward strand.
TATATCACATCCAATCAATAACCTACATTAATTAATACCTCAAAGTAAAAATAATACACTTGAATATGACAAAGCAATACAATAAAACTATAAGTAGATAATTAAGCAATAACCCACATCTGGGTGTGGGTAATGCTTGATTTACCTACGGTTGGTGTGCTTTGGTCACTAGGGTGAAGTCTGAGTTACCAAACAAAGACAACCGTGGGTAAATCTAGCATTACCCACACCCAGACATGGGTTATTTGTATTATACAATGACATTATTTAAGAAAAAAAATACTTTTCTTAAATAATGCCATTGTATAATACCTGCGTGGTGCCCTTTCGCTGTTTTCTGCTATCCTGGGGCTTTTTCTGATGTATTGTGCATGCGTATGCTTATACAGTACATCAGAGCTGTGTGTAGAGGAAGCAATGGAGAAAGGAAGATCTAAATTGCTTTTTTAAATCTGTCTTGCTATGTTAAATGAGTTTAACATAGCGAGACATCTTTAAAAAAAGCAACGGAGAAAGGAAGATCTCCGTTCCCTTTTTTAAAGCTATCTCGCTAAGTTAAACTCATTTAACATGGCAAGATATCTTCAAAAAAGCAACCGAGAAAGGAAGATCTCCATTGCTTTTTTTAAGATATCTCGCTATGTTAAACGTATAACATAGTGAGATTACAGCAACGGAGATCTTCCGTTCTCCATTGCTACCTAACACAAACAAAAAAATCAAGACTTATACTATTGGAAAAAGTCCGGGCGACCGGACCTTTTTCTATTAGTATATGTCGGATTTGCAATGGGCATGCTGGTTGGGCTGGCCAATCAGCGTGCAAGTTTTGGAATACTAATCGGCAGTCATTGTATAATATACCCATAAACCATCGGAAATTCATAAAATATACATAGAATCCATTAAAATCACACATATGTTAATCAAACATCCATAGATCTCAATTGAAGTACACCATTTAAGGAAGTCCTATCATTAAGCCCAGGGGGGTATGTTGTATTTAACATAATTTGCCAATAATGCTCTCTGTCTTCAATAATGGCACCACAATGACCACTCCACAAGGGTGTGGGAGCTTTTTCCAACAAATAAGTTAGAAATTTTTTTAAATCCTTACAAGAGATGAGTGTCTAAATAAAGCATTACTAGAACCTTTAGTTTTTATAGCATAATAATGCTCATATATCCTTGTCCTTAACTGCCTCTTTTTTACTTAGAGATATTAAATAATGTACGTTATTGATTTGATGTAAGATAACATGGGACCAATTCGAATGGTTTTATAAGGTTGCGTTTATTTGTGCATTTTATCTACAGAAGTCCTTATTGTGGGACAAAAGCTCTAATCAGATTTTATGCTTCAATAAACACTTTTCTTGTCAGACATCATATTCTGGCATTGATGTTTGGTTTTATATAGTTTTGGCTGGAACTGGTTCTTTTGGGATTAGCTGAAAAGCTGCATATGCCATAGGAAGGGTTGTCCTGTTTCATCTAAAAACAGTCAGGAGATACTGGAAGTTAGAGTCTATCCTGATTGTAAAATAGTAAAAAAGGAACTCATATTTGTATAAAGCTATCTATCCCATGTTACTGAAATCAACCAGGAGAATTATTATTCAGCATATGGAAGAAAATACTTTTCAAACAAGCTATGCTATGCCTTAGAGCAGATCATTTTTTGTTTTCTTGCTAACACACTAAAGAGAACCTTTTATAAACAGGATGAACTATGTAATATAATGTTATTTTCTTTGTATTAAACAAGATACACTATAACAGACTATGTTTGATTCCTTTCTTATTGAATATCCTTGAATAAATTAATGATTTTACTGCATGAAATCTTTTTTGATGCGCTTTTCCAGAAAAATATAGTCATCAACCTTGCCACATACAGAGAAGATGCCAACATTTTTTGAACTGTTACACAAGCTAGAACCACCTATAAATATCTGTTTTAAAGACTATGAACCTACAGGCTCTTGTAAACTTTAAGGAGAGAGATTGTTAACCAACAGCCATTTCTGAAATTTGTTCAGCCTTAACAGTAGTGGTACGTTAAGCACCAGAAGAAGACCATGGAAGTCATCTTCCTAACTGCTGCAGACCTACAGCAGAGTTTACAGCAAAATATAGCAACACAACAAAGTCCATTGGATAACGGTAGGAATTCAATATAGCCATAAAGCAGATTCTAGATCACAAAGATCCAGTAGCTCAGGATAAAAGCTCTACTCAGCACAAAATAAAATCCAAAAAGCTAGAGAAGTAGAGTAAAACTACATTATGGCTCCATGTTAAAAAAAAAAGCACAAACAGAACTATAAGGTAAAAAACTATGCACATGAAATACAAATAAAAAATATATATAAATAAAGAATGTGATATGCGTATGCATTTATAAAATCACATTCTTTATTTATATGTATTTTTATTTGTATTTCATGTACATAGATTTTTTACCTTATGGTTCTGTTCGTGCTTTAAGATGATATTGACCTTTTAATTGTTTAATTAATTGTTTTCATTTGAGGAGGAAATGAAGTAGGCATTATAAAAAGGAGATTTTTTAGTTGTGTTTGAACATCTGAAGAAGCAGTTATTTTAAAATGTGAAAGCGCTTATGTTTTATATTAAAGCTTTTTTTAACCTGGAGCCATTGTGTAGTTCTACTGCAGATTCTAGATCACCTACTTCTGTCTTTCAGAAGATAGAATTATAAAATGTTAAGTAGAAAAACATAAAATAAAACAGAAAAAAAATCATTTTTTGCAAGCGATCAAGCCCCCCTGTACCCCCATGTGGAGGTAGACCATTCTCCCCCTCTGTAAATTATATATACCAACTCCTAGTTCACATTGGAGAAAAGTGGAAAAAACCTGAAAAGCTCACTGCTAGCTCATACAGTAAAACACAATGCACTAAAACTCACCACAAAATTACATTTTCAAAATTATACTTCTTGTTGGAAAAAAAAACAGAGACATCTCGCAAGTAAGCTGCAGATGGTACAACAAAATGCTGCTGCAAGGCATGAGATAAACAAAGTCATACTACAAAATATTGCAGCTCTGCAATAAGAAGTCAGGGCTGTGGTTGGAAAAAGGAGCCCCAGCCTAGAAGGCCCTAATGAAACGGGCATGTAAACTGTAATTGTGAGCCTTTTTTTAATAAATATTAAAACACAGTGAGGTGTTCCATATTGTACCCAAGAGGATAGCAGAATGTGAAGTCTGGCCTTATGTGAATGGGCAACTGTCCTAATGCAATTCTGAAGTTAGAAGGGACAAACAATCTATAAGACATAGAACCCTCTGATGAAAATATTTTTGTAATGAGTTAAAGATAGAGAACACAGTATGTGTCTCTGTTATGCTGTACATCCAAACAATATTTTCACAAATGAAACTACATTCCTGAAAAACTCAATAGATTACAAATGTTTAATCCCACTCATTTACCCTCAAAGTGGCTTCAACCAGTCAAGAAAACAACAGCAATTGTTGCACTGTGGATATTTTACCATTTACTCTGGTCCCTACCCATCCAAAACTAGATGATACTGTCCATGCTTAGTGACTTGATTAAGTGTTATGTGGTGGTTGGTGAGCTATTACCTACTCTACTACTGAAGGCCAACCCACAGAATACTACAAAAAGAACCAAAAAGGACCAGTAAGGGTGTATTTAAAGGTAAATTTAGGGAAGGAAATATACACAGAGACAGTAATAATAAAAAACCCTCACTATTGAAAGTGAGACTAAGCATAAACTTGAACAAATGAAATACAACAGATGCAGTCAGCCTAGATATACAACAAAAAATGGCCCTCCTAGTCTGAACAAAAGCAGTGAGATCTATGTACTTGTATTTGTAGGGAAAGATACCAAACTTTGTAAATTTAGATTTCAGAAGTGATTGCGTCAATTGTAATCATGTACAAAAATACATCTAGATGGGGGGGGGGGTGAGCTTTTATGGGGTAAACTTGACTTACACAAAGCATGACAGCTCTAGTAATTAAAGTCTTTAACATTGTGTGTCTGTGTATGTTATCAGAGTTTTATGATGAGCTATGACTAGGCAAATGCATCTGAACTTATCTTCTGGAGTGAACCTCAAAGTCAATCCCAAAACATCTGGCAAGTGATGCTCCTTTTGTAGTAGAGTTCCGTACTCCTGAGAACTATTTGTGCCAGCTGCAAGTGTTTGCACCACCTAGTGCTGAAATTATTGTATAAGGAGTTGTATCCTTCCAGTTACTACCAATTACTCTCTGATTGCTTGTCCAACAAATTATGTGTTATGTTGTAGGCATGCTTATGAACAGCTGCGATAAGTTGTATACAGTGAAGTACATTTGTGCACAGTTACATCCTAATGCTCTGGACTCTAGATCACTGTTGACTAATTACACATCTCATAAACAGACCATTTTTGGTACCAAAGACAAGCAGAGTCAGCTCTGCTGTTGGCATCCTGATGTTGTGCACTCTGCCTTTCCACATCTGAGTCAGATTGCTACTTTGCTTGCAGCTGAGTAACACCATGTCATTATGTCATTAGAGGCAGCTCATTATCCTTTTTCATTGTTCCAAGCATATTCTACTGTTCCATCTGCTCCTGCTTGCTTTTGCAACATCATTGTCATATTGCTGATCCACTGCACTGCACTTATATATGCTGTTTTTGTGACATCCAACCAAATTACACATTTACTTCACAACACTTACTTAGTCTGCTACTGTGGCATGTGAGCCAATTTGTACCCTCTCTTCACTGCACTTGTTTATTCTGCTGTTGCTGCAGCACAGCTAGGTTGACAATCCATCTCACTGTTTTTCCTGTACTTTGCTGCTGAGGAATCAGGCTGGTTTCCTATCACATTCATTGCTTCTGTTGCGCTGTCTGGTCCATCCTTCTGATTTATCATACTGCTCATTGTAGGTCATCACAGTTGTTATAAATCTACAAATACTACTACCAGAACTTGTGGTACTTGAGTACTAAATTACTGAGTTTGTTAGAAAGCATTATGTAGGTAAACATTTGAAATAGTACGTTTTATTAGTGTGTGTCATGTAATAATGAGACCAAAGATGTGAATATATATTTTATTTATTTATTTTACATTTGTTGACCGGGATAGTCCTACTGGATCAATTTCCATTTTCAGTGGAGGCCCGGGGAGAAAAGCTCCAAGGTAAACAGATAAGTAATAACAAAGAAGGCATATTACCAAGATAGACAGATAAGTAATAACAAAAAAGACATACTACAGATGAGATATTTACAAATGACATACGCAAACATGAAATAGGCAATCCCCCGGATTCATGAAGCTCGGCACAAGGCCGGTGTAAGGCCTGCACTGGCCGTGCGGTGTATATATTGTGTAGTAGGGCCATATGCATATTAATGAAGGTGTGCTGCCACCACATCCACGCGCATAGGACACGTGCGTGAGTGCACGGGGCGTTACTAAGCTGCGCCCGGAGGCGTGTCAATGTCGGCTGTCGATGAGCAACCTAAACTGCTGAATATTATAGTCTGCCTGCAATAGTAATCACACCTATCAGTGTCCGTGGATAATGAAACATATGCAAAGCATGCAAGACAGTTCCCGGCCACACAAAATTGAGAACCAAACAGAAATGCACGCAACACAATATGGGTTTCTGTCCATGGAACAAATGATATTTAAAATCGTGTGTCCGTAATGTACTGCATTGTAAGTAGTTATACCCAGTGGAAGTAAAACGCATCATGTCAGCACGCCGCCAATATACACGTCTAGCCCCATGGGCAGGGTCACCAGCAGTCCCACAGTGGTAGTGATAGTACACAGCTGGGCAGTTGTGGCCATATAACAACCGTAAAGAAACCTGACAGTCCAAATTGTATACCAAACTCACACAAACATATGAATATTAAAATGTGCTATACACATGAACAGGAATGTAACCGGCACATACACATAGGATGCTATATGCGGAACCGGGACATCCAAATGCAGAACCCATGCATGCAAATGCAATATGCAACAACCCCTGTATAGCACATAACCCGCACCCATGTCCGAATGTCCACCAAATCCAGCTACCAGCCTTGAGCAGCCGTACACCTACACATAGCGAGTATTCCTCATATGTAGTAGGAAGTATCATCCTAGGCAGTGTCAGGATTGCAAATATGTATCCCACATGTGTAAACATCCCATCACAGTTACGTAAATCCAAATGCCCGCGCGTTCATGTTCTGGCAAAATGTGTGTACATCCCGCGTGGGATAAGTAACCTGTTGAAACATCAGAGTTGTTTACACGCCCCGGTGTCTAGTACTGTACACATCTGGACAAAACATGTATGTGTAGTCAGGCTACTGTTCAGTTTCTAGACAGACATGCAAAACATACTACGCAGGATGGAACACCTGTCCACCATGCAGGTCTCCCCACTAGGGTTGCCACCTGTTCAGATGCCCAAGGTGGGACATCTTTTGTAGAAATGTGAGAATTTGCAGGATAAAACATACCCCCGGCCAGTGCAAAGGACAGAATTACACTTGTTTGCCAAGATAAAAGCTTATTTCATAGCATTTGAATTGCTTATGCTATCCCAAATAATAGTTATGTGTTTCAGATACAAAATACCTGTATCATGCAACTATTAAAGAAAATAAGAAATATACCTTTGTCTTAAATTCACAGGACACTTGCCATGTCTTAGGTTTCATCGCAGGACACAACTGTCCAAAGTGGGACTTCCCCTCGCAAAGAGGAAAAGGTGGTAACCCAACTCCCCACTGAATTATCGACAGTATATATTCAAATCAATCACATACCGACACCACCTCTCAACCTATTACAGCAACAAAATCTGGACAAAGCCTAAAATGATGGGTGGAGAAATAGGGACAGATGTAAATACTGCTCTCACAAACTTCGAAAGTTCACAGAATAATAGTATGTACATTAGCATGAAATGTTGTGAAGGATGTGGGGTAGTCCCTGAGTATTACAGAGGTCCGTACATTTTTACTCTAACAAACCTTCACATATGTTTACTGTACTACTGCATACCTGTAGTTAATTCATAGTTAATTCATGTCCAACATAATAATCCTCGTATGAATGAATACAGGAAATAGTCAAATGTGAATGGGAACACCACTCACCGTGGATTATGTATTGTAACCACCCCATCCATATTATGTATTGCCAACATTATAAGCTGCTGACAGGTGCCCAAACACCTGTGTCTGTAAACACAGATAAAATGTTTAAAATGGACAAAATCTGTCCTTGTGCTTTGTCTGACATTTGAACATGGTCAGGGCAGTTCCGTTCACCAGGCGGACAAGCCTAAACGCAGATCACCACATGAACACCCTGACAATTAAATACTTGTATGTGTCAGGACTATAAGCCTTGGGGTTCTGAATATCCCTGCAGTGATTAAATATGCAGCTTGGGCCCAGAGCAGTAGGGAATAGGGAATGTGTAATATGTAGTACCGCATTTTTCCCAGCAGGAGAATGGATGCCTGTGTCGTAAGTGAAGCGGTGAGGCATATGTTATTGTAGCTATGTACTATGGGTATGCATATAAATGAGTCAGAACACGAAAAGTATAGTGGTTACAGCATCCGGCCAACGTGAATGCAGTCCCGGTTCAACTACGACTACAGCACATATAATGTTAAAGTGTAATGAATGCGTCTGTGCTGTGCAGACATTTAAATATGTAAAGGTGAACGTGTGTTTCGCATATGTCTGTTAACCGGATTACAGATATTTTACTGGTACTGTTACAAGTAATAAAGCCCACGTAAGCACAAAGACTTAGTAAACATATGTAACCCACAATAAGGATATGCATGTGCACCTGCGCGTAACTCACAATAAGGAAATGCAAGTGCGCCTGTGCGTGTGTAATCCGCTCACAGCATAGCAAATGAATGCTGGTTTCTACACGTAATGTCTATATATGGATATATACATTTGTGTATAGATATATATCCACAGACTTAAACTAAATAAATATATGAAATAAAGAATGTACAGACATATATATATATATATATATATATATATATATATATATATTTATATATATACATATATATATATATATATAGATATATATATATATATATATATATATATATATATATATATATATATATATATATATATATATATATACATACACACACAAACACATACAACATTAATTGATATATACCTAACAAACATATAAACAAATGTCCTCGTAGATATAACACATGTACATAAATAGGTTACACCATAGCTAGTATGGATAGACATACAGACATGCAATTAAGGTAAATACACTGCTGCTCTCAAAACTATTGCCCGGAAAGTATCAGTGTGCCAGATCTGTAAGTCCTACTCTTTAAACATGGATATAGGTGTCCTTTGCAGGACCCCAAAAATTGTGAATCTGTACACGCACTGTCCTGTAATGATTGCTGCAAAGAAGTGTCATCCGCAACTACAATATAGCTGTACAGGCAACAGTAGCTTGTGCAAGTGTAATAACACATGGGTTGACAGAATGTATGACATGTGTCCCGACTTGCGGAGAGTGGATAGTGCTTAGAAGTGTCGTCATACTTTATTATCGCTCACATTAAATATGTGTTATGTCTACTGTGGAGGGGTGTCACGTCTGGGAATCATGGGTATGCAATAATGGGCCTAGGTGCCTAGGTGTTGGTTGGCACAGATTGATGAGGTCCACCCCATGGGAGTGATTAATATTTCTATGTGGGTATAGCAGACGCCTCTAACTTCCAAAAATGAAGAACCCATCTACTGGATATTGTGTAAACTATTGGGGGAAGATGTAGGGAGTTATATTAGTGTCATGTAAGCGATTATCATGGACGTACATGCGTACGAATAAGATGGTAACCATACCTCTCAATCAGAATAAGACATCTGGACAAACGCATTTTAAAATAAGTACAAATTGGGAATATTTCAAATATTCCTCTTACAAAGTCAGAACATTGATAGAATAATGGATCAGTCATTAGTATGCATGTTTTGGGGGTTATTAATTGTAAACTACAAATGTCTGTCATTATTGTCTAACCCCACAGTCCCTAATGACTTCCCACTAAATTACCAGAAAGGCACAATATTATTAAAAAAGGAACAAAATCAGAAGTCTAAGTTCAGGACATTTACCCAAAATGTGTACAGTTGAGAGGTATGAAGGTAACCCTGACCTAAATAAATGTACAGAACTAGTGAGATTAGGTGGACAGGTGTGAAGAAAGATGTGATGACAAATGACAAAACATGTATAAATCAAAAGCATGCACTTCGATAAATTTGGATGAATACTAATGCCCTGTGATAGTCAATGTGGAAGGTTAATAGAAACAACATAAATGTGTCCCTCAGGGTGCTATGCAGTGTCCCCGATACAGTGTTCAGTCTCCCACACTCGCATGTGAGTTCTGCCACTGACGGAAAGCACAAATACCGGCGAACACATAAGGTAGATGATAGCAGAATATGTTTTGATTAGCACCTGTTGGCTTTTGTGAGGAACACAACACTCTGGGCGGGTGTGTCCTACAAAAGGAATGTAATGGCATCTGGCCTGTGATTTCTTCATATATTGTGTGTAGTGGTGTAATAAAATGACATATCTTGTATCAGAAACAGATACATGTTATAGGAAACAGTATTATCGACTATACCACTACAAGACAAATCTTAAGGTATGAAAAGTGCTGAAGTAGTCAGTTTAGTACTGACCGCAGGTATGTGTGGACTTGTCAAATGTCACAGCTGTACATATAGTTCCTATAGGGCTGTCACCTCTACAAATGATGAAAGTGGGAGGTGCTCTGTAGAAATGACAGACGTAGCAGGTCAAAACATACCTACAGCCATGCTTACTCCACAAATAGACATATTAGCACACAGCAAAGCTTAGGCCAGGATTCACGAAGCTTTGGTCGGTGTGTACGAGTAGAGTAAGGGTAGAGCAAGGCAAGATGTCTGCTGAGCTATTCAGCAATATCCTGTAGGGGCATGTAACACAGCCCCTTAAATGAACATTGCACGGACAATGTTAGGATATGCAAATTACCCCATTTGTAGGTGAAAGCTATGCAAATGATGTAAAATATGCGGTACATGAAACAGTAAGCTGTCCATGCAAGAGTAGAGTTATGTGCAGAAATGTACACGGATGTTAACCGAGTAATGTTCTGCAAGTAGCTAAACGGAGCAATGTCATCTGCAAATAAAGGATGGATTTAGTTGAAGAAGCATGCCAATGGCCAAATATAAGGCCAGTGGCATGTTTTTCCATTGGAAATTAATAAAACTCTAGTTGTCCTCCCCCGATCTTGGTGTTTAAGCGTAGCGCAGCGGCGCAAGTACGCGCTGTGCATACAAAACAAGACAAATATGTAAAATATACATACAAATTGTAATGTCAGTTAAAAGTTAGTTCGTCATGCAGGTAAATGGCAAGCTGAAGACAACATGGCTACTGAGTAGTGGTTGCTATGTGTGGAAGCCACTCTCAGAGATGTAACCAAGCATTAGTAGGCAATCCTATGCAATTGAGGCTGAGGATAGTGAAGCACAATATGTCATGCCATATGGGCCAAGCCTCTACAGTGTAAGAGTAGGTTAAGGGGACTATCAGCGTAGAAGATAGGTGACATCATGAGTGTGTATGTATAAAACACTGTAATCTTATTGGAGCAGTGTGTCACATGTTTGCTGTCAGTGACTCATCAGTGGAAGAGATGTGTTATGATTTATCCTAGGTAAAGTCAGTAAACTGACGGTGTACGCCATGGATATCACTGAAGTTCCTTGCAAACCTGGTGAAGTGTGTTTGCACCCGTGCAAGCCTGTAAGCCCAAGTAAGCATGTGTTTATGTGTGTCAGCCTGTGTGCACGAGTTGAAGAATGAGTAAGCTACTGTAAGATTGTTGAAGCCCGTGTAATGTTGTGTAATCCAATGTAAGTGTTTGTACGCATGTATAAGTCTGTGTGCGCACGTGGAAGCGGATGTGCACTTCACTGTGCTCCTATGCGCGGCGCCGCTCACTGTGGACACAAACAGTGAAAAGGAAGGTAAACAAATAGCAGTAAGTTAACCAAGGAGAACTACCACAGCTAGTAGGTGAAAACAATCAGACTGAGTATATTACACAGCCAGTACAGTAGGCCAGCACAGCACAACACGTTCAACTCTACAAACAGCATTCCACCATGTTTTTCTCAGACACACTGCAACACTGTAGTATACTAAGAGAAGTGAAAACTGTAAAAGCTTAACTGAGACAGCATAATGTTAGGGGCTGCCATTGCTATTATACATCAACATATGCAACATGTGGAGGGTTGTGCCAATGTGAATGCTGCTCAGCATCACACAGTGAGTAGACAGAGAGGAGTGTGCAGGCACAGGGTAACCTACCAGGGGCTACATGAGCTGGAGATAGTAGAGTGCTATAGAGTGGACAGAGACCTCCCTCCTGCAGAAGATTGTGGAGCTGTGCAGGCCATGTCTCACACACAGAACCAACAGAGGGAAACCTATCCCAGTGGAAACCAAGGTATATGTTGCCCTAAGCATACCAGCAACAGGTACCTTCCAGAGATCAACTGGTGATATGATGTGGATTTTACAAACATCAGCATCCAGGGTACTGCACCAGTTCATGAATGCCATGTCAGCACATGTCAGTGATGATGTATATATCCCCAATTCCCGTAAGGTATTGAGCAGCAATATGTGTCTTTTCCACACAATAGTGGAATACCCTAAGTACTGTGTGCAATACACTGCACGCATATATGCATCAAAGCACCAGCCAGTGAGTGTAGTAGGGCCTACATCATCCACAAGGGCTTCCCCTCCATGAAGTGGTGGTTTGTGTGTGATGGCCAGCCCATAATAATGAATGTGTGTGCTGGATGCCCTGGAAGCTGCAATCTTCCGATATGTGGCATCTGACGCAGCTGTACAAAACATTTGGCAATGGGGACAACTCTCATGGTCACCTAGTGGGGGATGCTGGATGTGCAGTTCAACTGTGGCTGATGACACACATCAGAAATGCACACACACATTAATGGGAATGCCATAATGAGGCACACGCACATACAGAAACTTTACTCTAGCATGTGTTTGTGTCGCTCAAGTCACAGTTCTGGTGCCTGGACACATCTGGTGGCGCATTAAAGCACTTGTCAACTACATGTACCAGAATTGTCTGTGGCCTAGGTCATCTGTGTCACACACACACACACACACACACACACACACACACACACACACACGACAGTTTATATACATAGTGTGAGTGACTGTTCATGTATTGTATGTGTATTACTGCAGAACAGTTCAAACACAGCAAAGTATGTCAATAATGGACATTCATCATAGTTGTACAACCACCTTGGAGGATCTGCATGCAGAACTCTCATTGCATATGTGATACAGTGATGTACTTCAAAATACCATTGTAAATGCAAATATCAAATGACAAATGACATAGCACTTATCTATATGTACACATTGTTACCCATTATACATATTGGGGTGTAATACCTATGGGTTACTGTTGGTAAAGTATGTGTAGTAAATCTGGATAACTCACTCTTTTTAGCCTTATAGGTTTACAGCCCGGGTTGGATAACACGTATCTGTCTGTATGATACCCTTGTGTAGAATAACTGTGTCATGTGCAGAATGCATTCTAGGCCACAGTATGAATTCCCAGATGTGGACAGGAATATCCCTATTGTCTTTGCTTGTAACTAACATGGCTATATGTCAAACAGTAATGGTCCCAGCAATGTGTGGCGGTCAATACCAGTGCGTACTGGTATAGTATAGTACATGTAGGATCCACATGCTACTGTGTGTCCTACATGTGTGGGTCAGTTGTGAAGATATCATATAACAATTGGTTATTCAGACTGTTGAGGTCGTGTCTACTTCCATAATGCAAAACAATCACAGATAGTAACCGTATCACCCACAGCACCATGTAAAACCATAGCAATCACACATGTGTAGACAAGTACACCAATATGTGTAGTATAATGCATACTGGCCACCAATAGAAACTATGAAGTGTTAACAGTGTGTAATAAATGGCATGTCACCATTCCAATGTGTCCACTATACATGTACATGCAGACAGTGCACCTTCACCATGTTCACATATAAATACATGAATATCTGTACTACACACATTACACACGTACTGCACACTCTGAAACACATGCTGCCAATACTACACACGCCAGTCAAATGGCACATGGATGGATAATACATCTTCAGAATTAACAGTGCTGTACACTATACTACATTGATGATCATAGCTGTAATGTATCATGCCTGCTTACATACACCTAGAAGGAAATCACACTTTGTGTTAACAACATTGTAATAGTATTACAGTGCTATGAAGCCACCCTGTGCATCAGCACCATGTTAGTCTGTACCTGCATCAATGTTACACATTACAAGAGGTGGCACAGGTGTCATCATATGCACAGGGTATGTAGTTTCTTTTCCAGAGCCTGTCATTGAACCAGCCAATCAACATGTATGCATTTGTGTGTGTGTGAGGGACAACAGGTTTTGCATGGCCCAATATTGATGCAATGTGTGTGTGTATGTGTTATCCCTAGCTGTTTGTTTTATGTGTGTCTCTGCATGTACACTGTTTCAGCATGTGTCAGCCATATACTGGAGGTTGTGGGACAGTCACAGACTGTACCTGCCAGGCTGTACAGATCGCCATTCCTGGCCATGGACACCCCTCCGTGCATTCAACCATAGTCCAGTCCTGCACCTGGCAATGTATACACATACATACTTGGGATCTGTATCACAACCTGTGGATAAACGGGTGTCAGTAATGTTAACCTGATTTGCATAGTATTGTCATTTAATACATAGTTATATGAGCCATACTCATCCTCCAAAGTAATAACCACTGCTGACTGCTGCTGAGATGTGCACATGACCATTTAAAGGTGCTGTACTATCATTGTTATCAATGTCCCTTGTAATACCCAGCAACATAATAACTGGTCACTACACAACTATAACCCAGGATCACTACAGCACACAGTATGTGCACTATCACAGAGCCATAGCACATTCAGATACATCCAAGGTGAACATGTACAGATAATGTAGCACATTCAATAGTGTTAATATCCACATACATATTACAAATATATATATATATATATATATATATATATATATATATATATATATATATATATACACACACACACACACACACACTTGGCAGGGCTGGGAGTTGAACATACACCTAACTACCTTATTACACTACAGCATTACGCATTTAAAGAACGCGCTACCGAGATTACTGAACACAGCACTCCCAGAGGCATACATCTAGGTGGGTGACATCATCCGCAAAGGCAAAAACGCCGATAGGGAATGTATGTGTTGTGAGGCATCTAAAAGCATTACTGTGTCCCCAGGCAGCTGGAAACACACACACACACACACACACACACACACACACACACACACACACACACACACACACACTTGGCAGGGCCGGGAGTTGAACATACACCTAACTACCTTATCACACTACAGCATTACGCATTTACAGAACGCGCTGCCGAGATTACTGAACACAGCGCTCCCAGAGGCATACTTCTTGGTGGGTGACATCATCCACAAAGGCAAAGACGCCGATAGGGAATGTATGTGTTGTGAGGCATCTAAAAGCATTACTGTGTCCCCAGGCAGCTGGAAACACACACACACACACACACACACACACACACACACACACACACACTTGGCAGGGCCGGGAGTTGAACATACACCTAACTACCTTATCACACTACAGCATTACGCATTTACAGAATTCGCTACCGAGATTACTGAACACAGCACTCCCAGAAGCATACTTCTAGGTGGGTGACATCATCCGCAAAGGGAAAGACGCCAATAGGGAATGTATGTGTTGTGAGGCATCTAAAAGCATTACTGTGTCCCCAGGCAGCTGGAAAGACACACACACACACACACACACACACACACACACACACACACTTGGCAGGGCCGGGAGTTGAACATACACCTAACTACCTTATCACACTACAGCATTACGCATTTACAGAATGCGCTACCGAGATTACTGAACAAAGTACTCCCAGAGGCATACTTCTAAGTGGGTGACATCATCCGCAAAGGTAAAGACGCCGATAGGGAATGTATGTGTTGTGAGGCATCTAAAAGCATTACTGTGCCCCCAGGCAGCTGGAAACACACACACACACTTGGCAGGGCCGGGAGTTGAACATACACCTAACTACCTTATCACACTACAGCATTACGCATTTACAGAATGCGCTACAGAGATTACTGAACACAGCACTCCCAGAGGCATACTTCTAGGTGGGTGACATCATCCGCAAAGGCAAAGATGCCATTAGGGAATGTTTAGAGCGTGAGCAGTCTGAAAGCATATTACTGTCCCAAGGTAGACGTAGACAAACACGGCAGTGCTGTCATCGGGCCAACTAAATATCTATGGAGCACTACAACACTAAATAGATACGGGATGCACCATAGACAGTACACCCTTTGAGACAGCAACCAGTATGTTCAATGTAGGCATCCATTGTGACATTGAAAACGGACATCTGTTGCCTGGATGACCACCATGGCTATACAGGATGTCAATGGCCATGCCCACACACTTAGTATCACACGTCTATTTGGAATGTTCTGTGTGTCTATCTACACAATGGCGTACTGGGCATGCTCACACACTTAGCAGTTGCAAAGGACCGTCTTGCATGCACACGGATTCTAATCACGGAAGGGTGCAGTTTGGAATGTACTGTGGGTCCATCTACACAACGGCGTACTGGGCATGCTCACACACTTAGCAGTTTCAAAGGGCCATCTTGCATGCACATGGAGTCTAATCACGGAAGGGCGCAGTGTGGAATGTACTGTGTGTCCATCTACACAACGGCGTACTGGGCATGCTCACACACTTAGCAGTTGCAAAGGGCCATCTTGCATGCACACGGAGTCTAATCATGGAAGGGCGCAGTGTGGAATGTACTGTGTGTCCATCTACACAACGGCATACTGGGCATGCTCACACACTTAGCAGTTGCAAAGGGCCATCTTGCATGCACACTGAGTCTAATCATGGAAGGGTGCAGTGTGGAATGTACTGTGTGTCCATCTACACAACAGTGTACTGGGCATGCTCACACACTTAACAGTTGCAAAGGGCCATCTTGCATGCACACGCAGTCTAATCACGGAAGGGCACAGTGTGGAATGTACTGTGTGTCCATCTACACAATGGCATACTGGGCATGCTCACACACATAGCAGTTGCAAAGGGCCATCTTGCATGCACACTGAGTCTAATCACGGAAGGGCGCAGTGTGGAATGTACCGTGTGTCCATCTACACAACTGTGTACATGGACTGTACTGTGTGTCCATCTACACAACAGCATACTGGGCATGCTCACACACTTAGCAGTTGCAAAGGCCTGTTGTGCATGCAGATGGAGTGTACACACAGAAGGGCACAGTACAGAAGGGCACAGTAAGGTATAACTGTCCTCACGCACAGGGCGGTCACACATGCAGTGACCTGTACACACACAGCTGCCATCACAGCTGTCACAGGTGCAGGTCACGCACGTACACACTGCAAAGTACACTGTAGCTGTCAAGTCAGCACCATGTCGTCGGTGACCACTGGGCTGTACAGAGGTGTACACCAGCTGTGCAGAGTACACATGCACCAACAGGGATCCAACAGGTGTTATGCATTGCAATGATACCAGTATACATGAACAGGTCGGCTCAAGACATACCACGGCCCTTACACAGCTGTGACACCTGACTGTTGCTGTACACCAAGGAACACTTGTCTCGATATGTCATGCATGTGATTGTGTGGATGTGTGCATGGACTGCACACACAACACATACATACATAGCCTTTGATGTACCTCATGCATGACACTGGCCTAATCAATGCTACAAACGCGAATGGAAGGTGGGCCCATGTCTGTTGAATGCTCACACTACAGGGGGTAGCAATGTTGACCGGGACACATACCCTTGTACTGGTCGCCTGTGCCACCCGTGATATCATACCACAGTCCATGTGTTATGTATGTCAACACACATGTCCAACAATAGCAATACATACAAACATGGCAACAGGAGACGCATGTGACATCTGTACTGTGCATGCAGCAACCATGCTTGTGCAGTGGCCGATGTCCGTAACATAGTTGCACCTACCTACGACATGCAGTCGCAATGCAGACCCATCATTGACACCTGTATACGGTGACATACAAACAGCACATATGGAGGGATGTGTGTACATAACGTGGTGAACCACCTACGTAGATGTATGTGTGCAGAGGTGGCTCACAGTTGTGTCACACAAAATCCTATCATGCCATGTGCAAACAGTACGCTATGTCACTGTTACATGACGGTGCTGACATAATGCATACACAGCGGTCAGGTGTTTACAACTATATGTCACATCGCACCTGTAACACCTACAACCTCCCGTGTGCATATAGCAGCACATTTGCCAGATATAGCGTTGGTACACATAATGCAATCAATACCGCTGCATGTCTATCAAACGTGTCATCATTTGGCAGGTGTATCATTCCCAGCCCTGCCATGTGTGTCCGAATGTGTGACCAGAGATGCCACATATTGCGAGGAATATGTCCCAGTTGCTACACATCCCTGTACACCGTTGTAGAGATCTATACATACGTCAGTGTGGGAAGCATGATGTTGGCCGGTGTGGTGCATCACACACGTCGGCTGTCCGTATACACATGTGTGGTCACCACAGTGTGTGTGTGTCTGTATGTATGTCTGGTGCTTGGTGTGAGGGTGCATGCTAATATACGGTGGGAAATGATCACTAACCCCACGTGGTGACTCACCCGTAATGGTGATGCATTGCACTACCCTGTTGATGCCATTGGTCCCAGCCATACTGGCTACCTGTGCATGTCCCTTCTCTGTGACACACCATGTGGGTGCATAGTACTATGGGGTGTCCGTTATAGTGGTATACACCTCGTGAATGCGGCCATGTTCCCGTACTGTTACAGGGTCCTACTGCTGCACAGTGTGGCCTCCAGCTACCAAGTGACACCTCACATCATCATTGGCCAGACCGCTGTGTACAACCCCTGCACCATGTCACCATACCTGTAATGTGTCCTGCTATGTATGTCACGTCTCTGTCCAGTGTAGCCTGTGGCACTGACCACATGCGTCAGGTGCAGTATACGTGCGGACATCTGTGTCATGCTGGTGTTTCCAACAGTCAGGTTGAGGGAACATGTAGCATGCTGATATTGCCAGACGTGCCTTTGAGTAATCCACAGTTACACATTGGGGACTGCAAACACTGCTACCTGTAGGCACATGCAAGTACACCATAGGAGGGAACCAGGGTATCACAGCCAACATGGTGCTACAGATGTAACCGAGACACATACCGTGAACACATCACAATGCATGCTGCACCTGCACTACATGGAATGACCGGTGCATGTCGACAGTACACAACCTATGTCACATACACATCTCTCGGTATTCACACACAACCACTGCAACATATACATCCCTCACTATGCATACACAGGTAATATTACATACACTTCTCACTATGCTGTTCACCCTGTGCATCAGAATATTTGTGCATAACCCTGCACCGATGGTGTGGATGACAGGGATGCAGCACAGGCTTCATCATATGCACAGGGTGATATGTTTGCCAGGGGCATAGGCTGCATTAATGGATAACATCATGTGTGTGTGTAAGGGCCGGTGAGTTGATTGGACATGTCTGTGCAGAATGCATATGGATGTTGTGGAGCCCTACAGTTGTGTTTGCTGTGTGCGTGTATGTGTGTACACAGTTCTGCCATTTGTGAGGCCTACACGGGGTATAATTGACAGCCCCAGATTGTACAGAGCAGGTTGTACAGATCACTGTGTCCGTCCACGGCCACGTGACCTGTACCTGCCTGGGGTTGCACGGGCACTACCAGGTGGAGGTACAGAGTGGCTACTGTCCAATGACACATGTCTGCTGGAACTGTGTCCCCACTGAGAACATCCATCGCCACGTCCACGTGGCCTACTGTGTCCTGATGTTGACAGTGCAGCACCAGCTGCACTGCTACTGCTACCAGCACTAGGGGAGCAGGCATGTGAGGTGGCACGCTCATGTTGACCTACACTAGGTGGTGTTGCTGGTCTACGTCCACATGGACAATGCCTCACTCCTACCAGATGTTCCAGCACAGACAGCTCCCGCTCACGGATTACCATGCCTCGGTCAAGGATTCCGACCATTTCACCTAATCGCCTATCCAGAACATTAGCAATCTGCTGTTGAGCATTTGCCAATGCCTGGATGTTGTCATTTAGGGTATGGATAGCAGCCCTCTGCAGCCTCTGCCCTTCTCTGTTCTGCTGTTCAGCACATGCCTGTGCCGCCATTACAGTCTGGAACATGCGTCTGGTGATACCAGCTGCTGGTCTCTGTCCTGCAGGTGCATGCCTGCCAGAGGTCCTCCTACGAGCAGCACTGGCCACATGCCTGTGTGGCACATCTGCAGTCATTAGACTGACACCATGGTGTGTAGACACACCTTCTGTAGCCACCACACATTCCTGTTCCACGCTAACAGACGCTGACTGTCCTTCCTCTATGGCCACTGGTGATGCGGTATGTGTTGACAGCAGAACTGTGTGCGGGGAAGAGGGGGACATAGCTGGGATGGTAACCATTGAAACAGATTCAGCCCCTGACAACCCTGCGGGTACCTCATGCATATGTTCATCATCGCTAGTATCTGTGGGGACACTAACATCAGATGGACCCGCAGGAGGGTAACGCACCTGCATCACCTGTGAATGCAAAGAAATACTGTAAAGTACAATAGACACAGACACACACACAGACACACACACACACAGACACACACAAACACAGACACACACACACAAACACAGACAAACACACACAAACACAGACACACACACACAAAAACACAGACACACACAGACAAACCATGCATGTGATTTGTCAGATGGCATGCAGCATGCCTGCAATACAGCAGAGGGCATGCAGCTCAGACATTAATAGTGTTAGTAAGCATACCTCCCTGGGGTGCACACTACAGCAAACAGGTGTCATATCAGTAGCCATGCAGTTCACACAATCATGGTAGTATGCATGCATCCCTGTGATACACCATGTGGCCCAGAACAGGATAACAGTACACATGGCTGACATGACCTTGACATGTAATCTGCTGACATGTGCATTAACATGCATACATGTCTGACACAATGTTGTCCTGACATATGTACAGCATCATAATGGGCTTCACATTGCAGTGTTGTGTGTATGCCCTACAGATACAATGCATGTTTAGCAAATGTGCATGAGCATGGGAGGGTAGTGTGAGCCATCTACATTGCTATACAGTGTGAAGTACAGACACTGTTCCATTGCATGGCATCATGAGGCATCTATGTTGCTGTAGAATGCATAATATGCACACATTGCATAGCCATAACTGCAACACAGTCTTGATGTTCAACAGATCGTATATGGTAGACTTCAGTGACACCTCCAGTAGCTGTGCACAGGCTTTTAGGTTGTCCAGTGTACCACATCAACTGCATCATCAGTCAACTAAGGCTATAATTGGACCATGTGTGGACAATGTGCAACAGGGTGTATACACATCCCATGTACTGTGTGGCTACATGTCTCTGGCCATCCCCCATGGCCATGTGTGCACATGTGTTGGCCAATTGTGTGTGATGGCCATCTATCTCACATGTCTGTGTTGTCCCATATGACATACACCCATAGATGTCAGATATATCACAATCCACAAGGCTATGCAGACAATGGGTTGTATGTTTGGTATGTGGGGTATAGGCCATGCGATAGTGTGACAATACTGCAGACAGAACACTACATGTCTGGGACATGTCAGGTGGCACATCACAATGTGTGCACCCAATGCAGGGGCATATGACACAATGGTGACACCTGTGGGCTGCCCATATCACAGCTCACTGTGTTGTACTGTGTGCGTACCACACATGTTGTGCCAATGCATACTACATATGCCTCCATTGTAGAACACCTCCACCGTTGTATGCACAGCTGACCACACATGTCACAATGACAAGTTCTGTGGTTTCAAGTCGGTGTATCATTACGTTTGTATATATTGTACATGGGTGGCCTGTGTGAATGAAGGGTTGTGCGACCTGAATATCGTGACTGGAACAAACATCAGGTGTGCAAGTGTTAACTGGCCACATGGCAAATAGATCTACACTGTAACATGCCTGATACTGATGACAGTCTCACCTGCAATGGACTCATGTCTGTGCGGCACGCCAGAGGTACCTGTATAGGGGTGACACTCCAGTATGAACATTATCCATGACTGTATGACAGTCACAGGTTGCACTGTGCATGTGAACACATTCACCTGTGTAATAGCATATAGTATGCATATGTGTGCATACACAACGTAGCATACTGTAGTATGCAGCATGTGTGTCCACATACCTTGCATATGTTGTTACTTTACATAATGTACAGTGACACATGCAACTACATGGGATATAATAGCCATATGTGCAGTACTGACTTACCAGGCAACTCCAGGCTCATTGGTTGGGAGACACCCACCTCCACGATGGCAGCTAGTGTTTCTGGATGCTGTTACCTGGGTGTCCCCAGACTGGCCAGTAGCTCCTCGGTGTGTGAGAGTGGGGGTTGGGTTGGTGGCCCACCACCTGTTCCACCTTGTTCCCTGGCTATTGCAGTAGCATGCTGTTTTGCATGTCGTATCAAGTCCGTGCAGTGTCTGTGCACCTGCTGGTAGGTGCGGTTATGGCCACCCACATCGTTCACCCTCCTGCGTAGATCCTGCCACAGGTCATCCCGCTGCTGGGAATGCCGTGGCACATGGCTGAACAACAAGTCATAGTTGTCATGGAGCTGTGGGATGAGGACATCATCCTCCTGGCGGGTGTACGCTGGGAGGCTTGTACGGGGCATTATCTGTAAGACATAATGATGGTGACAGGTCACAGTTTCAGAGATGTACAGAGATACTGCTGCACATACATTTCTATGACATCTACTACATCTGCACAGTTATCTTTGCAAAGCATCATGACACTGACATGACTGATGTGTTTGTGTCACACACGTCACACCCATTATGCATTGGATATCATCACCATATATGTGTGTCACCTCATTACAGTGTTCATACTCCATGTAAATGCTGTCTTGCTGTGGGCATGTCTACTTGCCTGCACTTGTGTTCTTACATATCTGCACATGCCTAGATGTGTCCACAGTACTGCTGTTGACCTGGATGCTATGTATATGTCACATATCAACACAGACACAGCCATAATGGACTTGAGCAGTGACAATGCACACATACGCATGGACACCTGTACATGCATGTGTTTTGCCATATACATCTACACAGCACTGTACAACTGTTCAACATCCTGCCACGGATCGCCTGTATTGCACATGTGATAGACATGGGACAATGGCTAGTCAGATGACATTCGCAGGGATGGTTATCAACCATAGCATGTGCGGGCACGGTTTCCAAGCTGTAACAGACAGCCATTATGCCACCGCAAGGTGCATCAGTGCCACATTACTGATCCAGTCAATTGATAGTACATCTACCAGGCAGCCATCACACCATGTATGACTGGGATGACATGTCCAGCTTTGATGGACAGGGTTGCATGGTATGGTGGGAGTATGTCACATATATGGCACAGGGATCTGTCCAGCCTGTGGCGATCCTAGTATTAGGATGTTGGCTGTCCATGACATATGTCTTATAGATCAGGATATGGACATGTAGCATGTCCATCATCATGGTGTAGCAAATGTCTTTCTGCAAGGTAGACAGCATGCTGCATAGTGGAGGTGAGGATTGTGAAGGCTGGTATCGCACATCCATGCATAGCCATTACCCCTTAAAGGTGGTATGTGATCCAATATTGGTCACCACAGTGCTGTATATGCCTGTCCAGTGATCTCCGTGCTCATGGATGGCACCCTGACATGACATGGGTACCTCATATGACTACCTAAGGGGCCTGGAGATGTCGCCAAGTCGGGGGGTGCACTGCACAGCACCATCCCTTACACAGTGTCCATAATGTTGACCACAGCCTAGGTAGTAGTTTATGGGTACAGGGTTGTTCACCTAGTGGTGACAATGCTGGTATCATCCATCAGACTGTGCACATATGTCACACACCTCACTCACACAGCCCATTCTGTATGTTGTTCACAACACTGACACAGCTATACTGATAGGTCATGGCCATTCACAGCCTTACATACACAGATGCCTAACATTTGTCTGTGTGGTATGGGCTACAATGAGGGTGGGGTACAACACATTAACCCTGTTCTACTGTAGCTGGCACTGGTGTGATGTGCACATGTCACTCTTGCACCTTTTGTAGTTGTGAGTCTGTCAACAGGCCACTGGTGGAACACTCCTGTGACATGCAAAGGTATTTGTAATCAAATATCCGTGCTGTCTTGTACATCTGTACTGCTAACATCTACAGTGCTAATGGTTCATGGACATGCACACCATACTCAGCAGGGTTATAGTGCGGTGCCACCCTAAATGACTGTCATCACCACTTGTGGGTTGATATTATCCAACACCCTATCTGTATTGTATGGTCATGCTAGGCACTTGTTCAGAACTTGTGAGCATGTCTTGAGCTACTGATTACTATAGCACCCATTCCACACCATTTCCCACAGGTACACTGGCTGTCCTACACTTCCCAGCTTATTTATGGTACAACAGCTGTTGTACACACGTAACGCACATATCCTGTGGGACATGGTTGTATATACAGGCATGTCCAACTGTCAAGTACCAGTGCTACTGCCTGTCTATATGAGGGATATGTTGTACATGTGGCAATAGACCAATTGTCTCATGTACACATTCAATGCTCACCTCCCAACATACGACACTACAGCCTGTGGGGGGTGCACTTCTGCAGCTGGGGGCATAGCTCTCAAGTGTACCTCATTAGGAGGAATGTATCTCATTTGGGGTTCTAAAAGGTGCATGTTCCTCAAGGTTCTACATTGAAAGGGTCTGTCACACATTCATTGTTGGAAATTGTTTACCTGCTAGCCATGGCTAAATAGATGGGAATCATATTAATTCATTAGAATATCTTTTTTATACGTAGAACCAGCATATTTTAGCCATCATATGCCCTTCCTAGTTGAAGCTGTTAGTATGCCAGTTGTAAGTGTTCCATGTTTTGCCCATTTGTCACACAGTATGAGGGCTAATGTTCCTCATTTTGGGGACAGGAGGTTGACAGCTGTGGCTTGAGGTAATGCTGTCACCAACCCTGACTGCACCTGACAGTCATTTGGGGATGTGTAACATTCACAACACACCCCACCCATCACATAGTCTCACATGATCTACACCACTGGCCACACCTACGAGGACAACTTGTGCAGTACGTCTCCATACTCACTGTAGGCACCAGAGGTAAACCCCATCATGGAAGACAACATCACCAGCTTATAGCCCACAGACTCATGTGTGCCCATCACATACAGCCAATAGGGAGTTATAACATTCACAACACACCAGTCATAGATGACTCTGTAGGGAATCACACTGCAGTTCCACACAGCAGGCTACACAAGGTGATAGTCGCTTACATCTTGCTGTCGGGTAACTGCTTCTGCAACATAACCTATGCACCCATGCCACACCTCACCAGGTATGATGTGACTGTCATTCTCCATGTTAGTGTGACTGCCCTGTGATGCCGCTTCACAAACTACGTGTGCAGGGACATGCAATAGCTCACCAGTCTTATAACCCTGAGGGTGTGGGCCAAGCCCTGGGGAGCATTTTGCATTCAGCCGGACACGATACCACTGTACAATGACCGACTGTGTCACTTCAACAGTTGCCTATGCTCCTATTGTCATTCCACAGGCATCTGGTATCTGTCCGCTTTGACTGACCTGGTCAAACACAATGCTGTGGCACAGATGACTTGCACCTGTCAGCCCTGGGAGTACAGCTCACATATAAGGCTCTTGCTGCTTCTATACTGCCTGTCTTGCAAAGTTTCCAATAACTGTCACCGGCAGGAAGGGAACTGGCAGGCACGACATGGGGTCATGTGACACAGTGCTTGCATCTTCCTCTGTGACGCACGCAGGCAAGGCACACCTTATAATGCACCACTCAAACATCTCTGCAGTGACTGCGACCTGCCTCTAGGCTCTGCAGAGCACACCTGCAATGACAGGTTATAGACAGACTATACCTTTCAGGCACATGCCTGGACCGGCACACCCACAGCTGAGGGGTTCCCATATCCCACTATGTTTTGCACACATCCTGGCACGTTACTTAGCACAATGCATCAGAGGTGCTCCACGTGCAACTAACTGTGTCCAGGACCGCTATACACATTGTAACAAGCTACAGAGTCAACATCATACCCCACGGGTAACATACCTTCTATGTTGGTATATTGGACAGTGGGCCTCAGACAGCTACCACTGATGTGTGACTGACACTACCCCACACTTCACTGGGATAGCCACTCATGTACTGACACATCCATGAGTCATAACCTCCGCTCTGCTGGATCAACCCATACACACCACCTCCAAGACCTACATTAACCTTGGCATGAACACTGCCACCATGTGACTGGTGTTACACACCTGGGGTTATCCCCTCATTGGTGGATTCTGAACATATGCTAATCAACCTTGTTAGCCACATCCCGGCACCACACCCATCACAGCATACACAGTACATGAGTACTACAACACCTACTACAGACGTCTGCTGACAGTGGTTGTTAATGTCATGACACCCGTGCAGATGGACAATGCACATACAAATGCTGACGCATACCCCAGTGCACTTCATTAGCATGTACACAACTGCATGGATCATGCTATTCCACACAGAGCCATGATCACACCAGATAACAGACACCACTCTGTTGGTCATGTTCCATGGACATATGATGTACAACAACAGGTGTAGGCTGTTGCACAGTGGTGTACATTCCCATGTGTGGGGTGGCTCACTGGTCAGCCGTGGTGGGGCCACAGGGTCCCTCATCACATACTCCAAGACTAGCTACGTAAACATGACTGCCACACATTCCGGGGTGTACCAACAGGCATTATGGTGGTATGTCAGTAGTCGATGGCAACTCCCACATCTGCTGTCACATACAACAGTCACTCAGGAACATTACAGACCCAGGTGATGTTGGCAACATGCTGGAGGATGGATTTAATGCTGACATTACACCCTCTCACTCACTACAGGGCCACAATCCATACATGAACATTGTGGTGTCCCTGTGGTCACACCTACACAGTACTGACCTACACTCTATATGTCCTGGGACACTGGCCCCATGTCACCTTCCAACGTCCCAGGCTGTGATGTCCACCAACCTCTGAATCACATGTCTCCCCACTAGGCCACCATATTCAGTAATAGCCTTGTTTCAGACATTGTAGCCCCTGAATGGCATACAGCAGCATTTATCACACTACACACAGGTGGCACCACAATGCACGAGTGGGACTATAATCCTACACACCTGACTGAACTGTTCTGCATGGCTATGGGGCACATCATCAAGGACGTCATTCACAGAGACATTGTTGGGCTCCCGTCCTTTGCTGCCACCTGGGTTGGGCTTGTTAGGGCCAGAGCATGGCCCCTACACATGGTGGACTACTTTCATACAGTTACCAGGGCAGTTGCTGATGGTACGGGAGTCCACATATCCTACATTGTCCTCTCATTGCCTTTCAGCACCATTCCCCATTCTGGTATTAACAACATACATGTCCACCTGCACATCGTACCCTGTGTCTCAGGATGTTACGCTATGTGGCTCATGGACAGGACACACAGTGAGGCCAGCATACCATAGTACCTACTACATGTCAGGTACATTTGGCATACCACAGTCCTCAGTCATAGGGCCCCTCATGTTCAGTATATGCTTACCTGCAGAACAGGCTAGCACAGGGGACTTTCCCTGCCTAGCTTTCAAACCCCTGCATACAAAGCACCATTGTTGCTCCACCAGCTGATGCTGACTCCATCCATACGGGTGTCGCTGTGACAGATACATAATATGACTATCATGGCATCAAGCTGCATGACACAAGGTGCATGCACGTCACCTTTGCATTACACCATTCACCCACTGACTATCACATGGATGGTAGTCTCCTACATACATATCACATTGTACAGGTTTGCAGTACACACATATGTCGCACCCACTCCTGTGGTTACCGTATTGCCACTGTGGCATGGATATCCTACGTGGCCACACCTATCTGTATTGGGTGTGTAGCTGGTACATAAGCACCCATTGTACCTCTGAACTCAAGACATCTACACACATTCAAGGGTACACCACCCCATTTAGGGTGTACCTTACACAACAGCTACAGCTTTACATACCACAACATTAACACGCCATGACGTTTACTGAGCTCCAACAGTTTAAATATGCGGCTGCACTACGGACACCACATCTGTACACATTTGCATACTACATACTCAGGGGTGACCTCTGCTGATCAGACAGGGCCCATGTCCACAAGATTATTAATGGATATCCTCCTCATATGCGACATAAGCAGAGGCCGCTGTGAGCAACATGCTCATGGATATGTGCACACACGCCACAATAAGTGGGATGTGCTTGTGGGTTACATTCCCAAACCGGACACTCACCATGCTTTGGAACATAAGTCCTATGTACATCACGCAGGGACACTCAGTAGCACTGTTTGTGTGATACCTCCCTTGGTGGCTGGGAGACACATGTAGGCCTGGGATCACTGCAGTGGCTGTACTGTGCAGAGGTGCAGGTGACACATGGCTCTGCTGTTCACAGGACACTACCTTAGAGAGGTGCCACTAGTGTGAACACTGTAGTGTGCTTACACATGGACTTGCCAGACTGCATAGTACCCCACTATGCACCTGTGAAGCTATTACATGTCCTTTGTGCATGGTTACTTGGTAGCCCTTCCATTTAGATTAGCTATCATGCTATTACAATGTCCCATGCCTGCAAGCCACATGTATCCTGTTATTGTACATACCAATAGACGATACCTGTGATATGCATGATATGCCTGTTATGCTGTGTAGAATATCTGTCATATCTACCTATAATACTATACATTACACATATTTCACATAGTATCCCATAATGCAAAGCATACTTGCACAGCGGGACCACCTTAGATATGTCATTAACGTTATATGCCCATACACATGTGTGCTGTGAGAGTATATCAACATATACTATACCCTGCTATGGCACGTCCTTGTTGGACATACCCTACCACTGACGGCGGGTTGTATGGAATTGTTCTGTTTAACGCCCTCATGTAGCATCCCTTGTGGTGTCTGTGCTGTGTACCTTGTGTCCCAGTGCTGGACACACAGTTTCTACAAGCGTTAGTATGCTCAGCAAGACATCACTACATAAATACCTTTCCCCACTTTATGCATTGCGGACACGTTTAATTAATGCAAACCAGGCTATACATACAGTACAACTAATTAATACAGATCATGCTATACATAACCTTACATATCGGGCATTCTACATACCTTGTTGTCGTTACGGCGTTTCGTTTCTATCTCTCTCACAGTGTTTCAACTGGTATTCAGTATGAGCATACGGTTTGAATGTCTGGCAAGTCATCCTTATATACGTTGATACCTGTAACATGTGGATTCATCCCGCCCATTGGTGTTCCTAAGTGACTAATTACTTGCATATCAGCTGTGCAGCTACTCCATTCGCCAATTACGTGGCAACTGTGGGGTATAATTGGATTCTCCACTTGGGCGTTGCCTATTTGCCCTACCTTCGGGGAGATGGTCTGTATTGTGTTTTGTTATGTGTAACTGCAACTGCTATGCATGGAAACAAGTATACTTTGGATTCATGTCCCCCGTGGATTGTGTGTGACAGGTAGAGTATTTGGTTCAACATGTGGGTGTACCTGTCATCCCAACATCTGATAACGGAGTATTGCAAACAAAACCTGTAACATGGCTGTTTGTTCCATTATACGACACCTGCAATTTTGCATGACGCCTTTAATTGTGTCTCTCACATGGTATGTTGAGGGTTCTGCAGATGTAATTGACTGACTGGATGTTTGTGCTGCTATTACAGTCTGTATTGCTTTAGATTCTAGTGTGAGGGATGTTGGTGGGTGTACGTAGCATATACAGGTTTGTGGGCCTTGCATTTCTACATAATCCGTATATATGTGTGTGGGCTCCGTCCCTAATTAGAGAGCTAACAGTTAGTAGACTTATGTTATGGGATTGTACATTAGGCCATTGTTAATTGGTTTCTATATTGTCTGCAGGTGAGCTTGCTATTGTATACCTCCGTAATTGTAGCGATATATCAAGGGATATGTGTAAGTGACAGCAATCCCTTGTATTTCTGTCCCAGATATTTGCAGTCATTGTGGTTGTGTTGGTAAAAGAGCCTGTTTGCCATGGGTTGCCACCTTTTCATATGGTCATTGTTGGACACTTGCAGGACACACAGCGGTGTTTACAGGCCAACACGTAGCCATGGTCAGTACACAGGTTAGCACATACTTTTATCCTCAATACATACCTATTGTTGTGTGACTTTGGCTACTAATCATATTGCATGTAACATTTAAGTTTCTTACATACAGGCATAACTATTAAATACGACTGTTACATTATATATGGGACATATTTATGTCCTACCATCTCGGACATTTGCCCTTTGTATTGTTTTATGTCAGGACACACCTGCCCTGGGTGGGGCTGTCCCTCCTACTGTGGGACAGGTAGTAACCGTATGCCTACGGCTAGCTATACCCACACCTACCGTACTGATCTGCCTCTGACTTGGCACTAACAAACACATGTTGCGGACACACACACACATTACAGTCACACAGAGATGCACACGGCACCCTCAACGCACACTTACACAGACTACGGCACTCACAGACACAGTTGAACACAGTACCTACGTGGACCGCAACACCGGCATCGGTGACTAACTGTCCCTTCATATCATCATACTATTACTCGCGGTAGTACTGTTCCAGTACTTTATTCTATCGGTCTTTCAGCCTCGTGGTTACGCATGTCGGTATGTTACACATTCCATGGTTGACGGTATCCTATTTATTTGTACCTCCAAGGTGTTATGAATGTCGTTCAACTATCTATTATATTTGCAGATATCGCTGAATCCATCTATATCACCATATATCACTCTATTACCCTTTCTATCTGTATTATATATATGCATATGTGTACATATATATATATATATATATATATATATATATATATATATATATATATATATATATATATATATATATATCTGGTGGGGAACGTGACAGGCACACAGCACCACCATATGCTGTAAGGCTCATGTACTCTTCAGGTGTTGGCATTCCGTGTTCCACTAGCTGTTGTGTTTACAATGTTTGAGGGCTGCCTATGTAGGAATCACACATTGGGCCACCTATACATTACAATTTACAGGTGGTCATGTTTGTGTGCCATCCATTTTACTGTGTGTGCAGGTGGAGAGGTGTCAGTCCGTAGGGACCTACACTGTCAGAGTATGTGCTATACGTTCCCTCTTTGCCAAGGCATAGGCATATTGGGCACGCCTCCATCTGCCTACTGGGCTGGCACAGTGTGTTCATGGTCTGAATCCCTCTGTGCTGTAATGGCCTTGGCAATTGCAGTGGGCTATGAGGGCCTTCACCATTTTGTCCCTGCTGCAACTGCTTCCGCAGGATCATATTATGTAGCATGGCACATACTATGACGATGTGGGCACACGTGCCTGGAGAGTGCTGCAAGGCTCCACCAGATGTATCCAAGTACTGGAACCGTGATTTCAGCATCCCGAATACACGCTCTATGATGATTCTGGTTTGTGCGTGTGCCTCATTATGGCGTTCTTGCATGGGTGTGTGTGCATTTCTGATGGGAGTCATCATCCACGGCTTCAGTACATAGCCAGCATCCCCCACAAGATGGCCATGTGGGATGTCCCCCCTGACAAATACCTGATACAGCTGTGAGGCATGCCAGATATGGGAGTCATGGTAGCTTCCAGGACTGCCAGCACACACATCCATGATAATGCCCTAGGCATTGCACATGACCTGGCAGTTGATGGAGTGGAATCCCTTGTGGTTTATGTAGCGCGTACCTTGCTCACCGGGTGGTGACTTGATTTGTATGTGCGTGTAGTCTATCGCACCCAGTACCTCTGGGTAGTGTGCCACATATTGCTGGCCAACTCCTCCTGAGTTCTGGGGAAGTATATCTGCTCATTGGCATGTGGTAACATGGCATCCAGGAACTGGTGTAGTACCCTGGATGCTGATGCCTGTGAGATACCCATTATATCTCCAGTTGGCCTTTGAAAGGTACCTGTGGCCAGTATTCGCAGGCTTACACATGCCTTCGTGTCCACTGGGATGGGTTCCCCTCTGTAGTTTCTGGTTCTCAGGTATGGCCGGCACAGCTCCACTATTTGCTGTAAGTTGTCCCTGTCCACCCTGTAATGCTCTACTATCTCCAGGTCATGTAGCCCCTGGTAGGTTACCCTTGGTCTGAACACTCTCCTTCTCCTCCGAGGCCTGCGGTGGTTGTCGGCATCATCCTCCTCAACACTGTCAGTCTCTAACACATGCTGATGAATCACAGATATGGCAGCTCCCAACATGTACATTTTAAAAGTTTCCCGTGTGTTTACACCTATGGTTCAGTGTTTGGGAATACACAGGTGTGTGTTGGGTGCTTTCACACTTTATACTATTGTGCTGTGAACACCGATGATGTCATAGGGTGTGTATGTACGATCGTAGCTACAGGGTATCTTATGTGTTTTACTGCCGGAACTACTATTGTGGTGCCTTTGGTGTTGAATTACATTTGCCTGCCGTGGATTACCTCTTGACTTTGCCTTTACATTTCTGCACGTTGCACCTACCATTTTCTGGCATGCATCCTGCAGCCTACTTTCATTTGTACTTTCCTGGACCTGGCATAACTTGCGTTATGCGTGCTACTGACGGTCTGCTGTCGGTTTGCTTTGCTCTGCTGTGTCAGGTCTCCTATCTTTTCAATCCAATACCTCCCCTCCTTTCTTTGCATTCCAATGCCTCCCCTATCCTGTTTTGCATGTTTCTGCAAGCAGACTTGTCAGCTGCCGTTGATTGGCCTTCGTGGGTTGATTGGTGTTGATTGCTATTAGTACTCCAATTACCCTACTTCCGCATTTCCTTCTTTTCTTCCCCTGACCTTCATGTTTCTGCTATTGTTTGCGGCCCGTGCATCCGATTACTGGGTTTCGGGCACATTTTCCTCCCCGTACACATGCGCTTTTGGGCATCATGTGTGCTCTCAGCTAAACGATTCTATACCTTCCTCCCCACCTCTGTCCTGCAGCTTTGCTTAGCAACAGACAGGCCAGATTTGTATTGCTCCAATGTGCTTACTGCTACTGTGGCACACCCCTCTGCTGATGTCATGTATCTCCTCTGAGCCACTCCTCGGTGTTATACCGCTGCGCCGTATGGTACAACCTTCATCCGGCGGGACATTTGCGATTCAGTATTATCTGCCTCATTTGCATGGCATTGACTACTAATTCATAGTTACCGCGCCGAACACTATCGCAGGCCCTTAGCAACCCTTGCACCTTGGTTGTGGTGTTCCATGCCTACCATTGTGTATTATGCTGTAAACCTGATTTCTATTACGTTGCGATTTTATGACATTTTTATATTATTTCTTTATGTTACAGCTTCCACACACATGCCCTGCGGTTGTGCTGTGCGTTACTGTGGACGTGACATTAAATGTTGTTATTTACGTGTTGTGCATCTTTTCTTATGCCATTGGCTGTGTATTTCGCCATTGGCATATGTTAACGTTGTGATACCTGGGTCTGGCCCTCTTCCATAGCTCCGATGTTCTGTTTGGGAAAATGTAAACCGTGTTTTTTGGTTTACATTTCCGTGGGCTTACACTACGCCTGCACCACTTCATGAATCGCTATATGCCTTCATTTGCATGGTGCGACACTGCACATGGGGTGATTAGCATACCTAATCCAGGGGCTGCGCAGTTCTGGCATACACCGGTAGTGCACGTGGAATTGGATCGTACCTGAATCGCTCGACGGCTATATTTGGCATTATACCGCCTACGCTATGCCTGCGCCTGGCGCAAGCTTCATGAATCCCGGGGAATATCACAAGTTTGACTTACAGCAGATCTGTGATCAAAAATATTGTCAGTACCTACTAGATTCTCAGTAGTTAGGTAAGTAAAAAATCCGAGCATGAAATTAGCTGGTAATAGATTAGATGTGGTATACAATGAAATAGAAGAGGTTATTTATGAAATGTGACATTTTGAAATACAACAACTCAATTAGGATTTATCAGCAATAATACATTCTGCCAATACTTTATTTGAAAGACAATTTTACAGATTCTTTTAGGATTTTACCATAATTGTGAATGCTAAGAAGAAAGAACTGCATTAAATGCATATGATCTAATAGGATACATTAGATTTTCCATAGGTCAGCTATCCCATCTGATTATGCACTAGATTACAGCATATGCGAATAAAAGGATTTTAAGAACACAATTATTTTATAAAGGATAATACTTAACAAGTAATCTTGGTGTATGTAAGAAAAATGACTGCATATTTGATATTTGATATCTAACATTTGAAATATTGGAAATGTTTTAATATCTGAGGCTTTCTCTTTGGAAAATAGCAACTAAAAAGATTAAGTC
This sequence comes from Protopterus annectens, assembly GCF_019279795.1. Taxonomy (NCBI): domain Eukaryota; kingdom Metazoa; phylum Chordata; order Ceratodontiformes; family Protopteridae; genus Protopterus; species Protopterus annectens. The sequence continues at coordinate 884,942,106 of NC_056732.1, forward strand.
CAATGTATGTTTTGTATTTTGTTAACATCTTATTCAGTACATCAAAGCAAGGCAAAGAAAAAGTTAAGCAAACCTAGTCATTATCATCATCCTTGCTATCATTAACAGACGTTTCACACTTTCAACATGGGGTCAGAGTATTGCATCAAGAGTTGCCATATTTTGCAATTCAGTGCCACTGCCCTACCCTCTTTGATGGTCATGCCTGGCTATTGCAGATCTTCTCTCATGCAATTCATCTCTTTGCTGGATGCCCTTGTTTACTCTTGCTCCCTTGACAACTATCTTGTCTGTACTCAATTTCATCATTCCATTCCATGTTATTTTCTGAAGTTCTTGTTTAGAGTCTGATTGCAATGTCACAGCAGCTGCAAAAAGTGGCTGTGTTGATCTTTCCACTCTGACCTCTTTGCAAATGTAGTCCATCACCATTATGAACAGCAGTGAGATCAGAACTGAAACCTGATCCACACTTACTCCAACTGTGGACCCCTCTGTGAGTCCAAGCACTGTCCATACTTTTGTCTTTGGGTCCATTTACATAGCCTGCACTAATTCTGCCATTGTTTCTGGGACTTCTAAAACACCACAGGACTGCCTACATAGCCTTTCTTGGGATCTTGTGATATGCTTTCTCCAGGTCTCGGAATGCCCGTTTGGACTCTTTGCTCATCAGTAGCTTCTTATTGACTATTTGTCTCACTGCAAACCTCATGGCAGCTGTACTGGATCCTGATCTGACTCTTAATTGCTCATCTCCCTTCTTCCTTTTTGCTACTATGTTTATTCATCTGTCAGCCAGCTTCTTTAGCTCTTTCATGCAGGGTGACAAGAGTTTGTTACCTCTAAATTGTCCACAGTGAATGCTCCCTATGTTGTTGCACATTGCCACTAAAATGCTTATTCTCCTCCAATCATCTGAGATATGCCTATCTCTCCATACTGCTATGAGCACCTTCAGGGCCATTCCTCCCCTATTTCACCCAACATCTTGATCATATTGATTTTTATTCCTGCTGGCCTTGCAGTTGCCCGCCCCTACTCTAAATTTGATCTTGGACACTCCTCCCAGTCTAGTGTCATTATTTCATTCTACCTAATACAGACAGGAACATCTGAGAAGGCCAACCCACTTTGTTTCTTTCCTTCTGTTCCTCCTTTCTCCCTTTCTTAACAAAAAAAAAAAAAAAAACTGCCTGAATCTCCTTGTGTTCTGACTGTGCGTCTCAAACATTTTGGAAATATAGAGTATATTTTTGTGCATTTATTAAAACTGTATTTGCCTTAATATTTCTACAACTCAAGTGCTCTAGATTGCACTGCATCTGAATTGTTTTAGTGTGGTTTAGCTGCTTTTCTGTATATATATAAACATTTCTGTATATGTAGACTCGCTACTTATTCTTCTGTATTACTGCCTCTTAAATCGTTTTTCAGTTGTGTACTTACCTTGCTTCATTTAAAAAGTTTTAAATTGCTAATTTTGTAGAGTTTTAATTGCATTTACTGTTTAGGGCTACACACTCAAGTGTGTTAGCCTTTTTTTGTTTATTTACTGTATTTTACTGTATTATTGCATTGCTTAGCCTGTTTTAACCAAAAAAAAAAAAACGATCTTGTTTGGTCATTTCCTGCATTTTCTAGCTAATACAGTCCAGGTCCCAGGCTTTGCTGGTTTCAGGTCTTTATTTTCTGTGTTCAGAGCTATCCAGACATTGCTGTGGTAGAGGAAAGTCCTACTGCTTACCAGTGGGAGTGTTGAGCATTGTACTGCCTATCTAACACTAGAGGAGTGGTTTCCAGCCCTGAAATTGTAATTTTATTAGCCATTTTGGACTGTTTTCTATCCCTTTCAACTTTCTGGCTTAAAAACGAGTGTGTTTGCACATTTTTCACCTCGTTTAGCACCGCAGGGCTATGGTCAAATTATTCCAGGTGCCAGAAAGTCTACTCCTCAAATATTCCCTTAGAACTAGCTGGTTTCTCAGTAGTAGCACTAAAATATGAACCCCTGTGACTAGCACTTGCTCTAGAACCTGCTGGAAAGCACTAGGAAGCCTTAAACTGATAGAAGCACTAAACTCTCCTTGTTAATAAGGAGAAATTAATTGTAGGCACTAAAGAGCCTATAATTGCAAAGTACCTTGCAAAGGTAAGGGTAAACAGCTCTTGTACTTTAAAAAAAAAGCAACTAAACAGGCATGTCCAAGGGTCAGCTTCTGGTGATTTCTTCTGTCCACCTGTTGAATCTGGGCATACTGGGGCAATGCAACAACTGCCTCATGTACACAGACAACCCTCTCCTCCTACCACTCAACACTACAACTTGCGAGAGATGCACTTACATAGCCAAACTGGAAGCAAAGCTCTCTTGAGCCAAGATTGTGATAGACAGTGAAGAGGAGAAGGTTAAAACCTGTGCTACACCTCAAAGCAACACATAGCCCTTCAAAACCCACACCATCAACACCCACACATAGCAACACTAAACCCACATATGTGGATGCCCTTAACATTAACCTGCCCAAGCAACAAGGACCTCCGAAGCTGAAATGCAAACAAACAACAGTCACAACCAAAGTGACACATAGCTCACAACACCAGTGTGCCACCAAACAACAGCCCCTAAGGCAAGACAACGTACCCAGCACTTTAGTCATAGGTGACTCTATAGTCAGGCACACTGATGTCCCACTCACCAGGCTGAACAAGGAGAAAATTACAGTCAGCTGCCTGTCGGGTGCCAGGATCCACCACATAATGCATGCACTCAATTCACGCCACAACAAGTAGAAATACGACTCTGTCATTGTCCATGTTGGAGTGAATGATTTGAGACGTACCTCCCTGGACTACAAGAAAAGAGACATGGAAGAGCTCTTGGATCATGTGGCCCAGGCAGGTATGAAACTAGCCCTGAGTAGCATCCTGCCTTCGTCCAGAGTGTTACCACACATTAAGGACAAAATGACTGACTTCAACAATTGGCTAAGCTTCTGGTGCCATTCAAAGGGGATCCAGTATCTGTCTGCCTGGGATGACATGATCGACAAACCATGATGCTTTGCCAGAAATGGTCTGCACCTGTCACCCCTTGGATTCAGGTTACTGGCTAAAGCTCTTGCCACCCCTATAGTGCCTTTTTTTAATCATGGTTCAAAGGACAAAACCACCAACATAACAGATACAAGCATGCAAAATCTGAAGGTAATGCCACTCAATGCTAGAAGTCTAAACCTCAAAATGCACTCTCTCAAGGCACTCATAAAAATGGAGAACACTGATATCTGTGCAGTAACTGAGACCTGGTTTACGGCTCCAGAGAGCACCCCTGCAATACCAGGCTACAACTCTTACCACACTTTTCAGCCACCAAGCCAAGACCGAAACACTAAAGGTGGAGGAGTGTCCATATTCACCAAGGATATTCACACCTCCAGGCTAGTTGCCCAACACAATGCATCTGAAATTCTCCAGCTGCAACTAACACTAGGTAAGACTGCAATCCAAATTCTAGCTTGCTACAGATCCCCCACCATGCCCCAATATTCTCACTACACCTTTCTAAACATACTAGAAATTATTAAGATACAACCAAACACCCTAATACTGGATGATTTCAACTACCTTGCCATTAACTGGGAAAACTAGTCGGATACCAACACCTTTTCCCAACGGTTCTTGGAAGTCATAAATTCCAATGCCCTGGATCAACTAATCCATTGTCCCACCAGGGGCTCCAATATCCTAGACCTGGTCATTAATAACATGGGAGATAGATGCTTCACACCAGTGGTCACCCCCTCATTGGTCAGGACTGACTAAAAGCAAATCACCCTTGACATCCACATCCCACCCCACTCCCCAGTAAGGAAACCACCATAAAAAAAAATTCTCCAAAGCCAACTTCATGCTACTCAAGTCAAAAGTGACAAACCTAATGATACCTATGCAGACGGGAGCTGACAGTTTGACTGCTGAATCCTACACTAAGGCACTGCACGAGCACATCCACTTGTGCATGAATCGTGCCATTCCAGATAGAACCAAGGCACTCTCCTCCAAAAAAGGAAGCCAATCTGGTGGTCCCCTGCCATAAACAAACTATACAACAGAAGGAAGAAACTGTTGCAGAAAAGAGGAAAATCCCAGGATGCAAAAAACTCCCTTACCAGCCTCAGTAAGAAGCTGAGACCCCTTATAAAATCCCCCAAAGCTAGTTACGAAAATAAAATTGCCAAAGATTCCAAAGACAACCACAAGGCATTCTATCTAAATGGCAATGCTCAGATTTGCTCTCAGCTACAACAGAATGGCATTAAATATAATGATCCCAAGGATATTCCCAATATCCTGGCAGATCTATTTAGTGCCAACTTCACCACCCTCTCACCCCCTAAAGGGCCCATTTCAATATCAAAAGATTGTCAAATTCCGGTAATCATGGCCACACAGGTAGAAACCGCACTGTCCAAAGCTAAGAATACAGCATCCATGGGACCAGATGACATCCCAGGCTGTGTACTACATGAACTACAAAATGAACTGGCACCTCACCTAAGTGTCATGTTTAATCATAGCCTCACCTCAGGTTTCGTGCCCACTGAGTGGTGCACAGCTACAGTTATCCCACTCCACAAGGGAGATCCACCTGGCATCCTGGAAACTACTGTCCTATCAGTCTGACGAGCCTGATCTGCAAGGGCATGGAATGCATTATCATGGAACTCATAAACAAAGACATTGGCAACCTTCAAACACTGGACCCCAACCAGTTTGGATTCGTGAAGGGCCGATCTTGTCTCCTAAACCTGATTGACTTCTTCAAATCAGTCTCCAGAGCTGTGGCCGAGGATAAGGCAGTCCACACAGCCTATCTGGACCTCGCCAAGGACTTCGACACCATCCCCCACTCTGGAATCATAGATAAACTTACTAAGCTGGGCATAAATCCCTGTCACTCGATGGGTTGTCAACGGACTTACTGACAGAACCCAGACTGTAAAAGTAGCCAACTCCAAATCCATCTCCAGACAAGTGACAAGTGGAGTACCTCAGGGTTCAGTCCTGGGACCGCTCTTGTTTGGCATCTACTTCTCTGAAGTACAGGCCAGTACTAAGGGACTCTGGCTAACAAAGTTTGCAGATGACTGCAAACTGTGAGCCATTATTGAATACCCAAATGATGTGGATATTCTACAAAAGGGCATTACAGAAACAGATGATTGGTGCCAGAGCCATGGGCTCAAGCTTAATGTGAAGAAATGTATAGTTATCCCCTTTGGGGAAAACCTTGTACCCATGAATTACCACATAGGTAGCAGTAGACTAAAGACTGAAAGTGTGATGAGAGACTTAGGGACACAGGTGGACAGTGGTCTCACCTTCGATAACCACATTGTCACAACAGTCAGGAAATCCTTCTATGTGGCACATCTCATCACTAAGGGCTTTTCATCCAGAAAAAAGGAGGTCATTGTCCCACTGTACTCATCCCTCATTAGACCCATTATAGAGTACAATGCCTTGTTTGGTATGTACCTCACAAGACATCTGCAACAGCTGGAAAGGCCACAGAAATACCTCACTAAAAGAATCACAGGCCTAAAACAAATGCTCTATGCTGACCATCTAAAAAAATCCAGCTATACTCTGTGGCATATCGTCTACTCAGAGGTGATCTCTGCTTAACGTACAAGCCCATGTCAAACCCTGAGCTGTTGGACATACTCCACTTAAAGAAATCCCAATCCCTCAGAGCCACACACTCCAGGGATCTAAGCCTTGTTATCACAGTGAACAAAACATGCTGAAGGGATAGGTTCCTGACCCAGAGACTCCCCAGACTCTGGAATAGACTGCCCATACATGTTAAACAGAGTGCCTCCTTGACCCTCTTCAAAAGAAACCATGACAATTGGATGGGAGATAGGAAATTCACCCCAGGGATCACATCAATCTCCCTGCTAGACAGGGGTCCAGGGAAGTAAATATTATGGAAATAAATATCCAGGGATTTGTTATGGCTAGGCTTGTATAGGCCCTAGGGGTGATAGCCTAGTACCAAGCTATGAACCTATGAACCTACATCTGCTATGACTTCATCTAGACCTGCTGCTTTCTTTGAATTCATTTTCATTAGTGCTCCTCCTTCTTCTTCCAGAGGCGGGCTCTTCTTCCTCTTCTCTCTTAGGTTTGTCTGGGCCAGTACAACTTCTATTTTTTTTGTAATTCATAAGCTGCTGGGAGTATGTCATTCATCTGCCTTTGATATCTTTTGGACTGGTGAGCATGTCTGTGTTTGTATCCCTTATGAAGGGTGTTTGATAGCTATCTTCTTTATCTTTCTATTTTTGCCATGCAACCTGATAGATTTTTTTTTTGACTGTCTTCTGAGTCCTTGTCTAGAAGCTGGTTGAGTGCCTCTGATTCCTTGTTATTTACAATTGCAACTACTCTCAGCCTCCTTGTTAGCCATCCAGTATTCCATCTTAGCCCAATCTGACTTTTCTGGCTCCCACTTTTCCTGCACTCCTTTCTTTTGATAACTTCCTTGACCTCTGCATCCCACCACCTGTTTTTCTTGTGATCCTTTTTTCCACACCTGGTTCAGCTGAATATCTATTCTATAATCTTCATGCATTCTGTTGTAAGATACTGCCATTCTTCTACACCACCAACTTCATATCTATAACAGCTATATAGTTAAAAGAATAGCATAGTAAACATCTCATATATTAAACCTTCCTCGAAAGTGTCAAGAGTGGCTCAAAGTCTTCTGTCTTTCAACATCCACTTCAAACCAGCAGGCCACTCATCAGCAAAAAATCCTTCTTCCACTGAGGTACTCAAAAACTCGCTAAACTACATAGGCCTCTTAGAAGTAAGATGAGTCAGTACACCCATCAGCAAATAACTTACATGTCAGCTGCACATATAGCACCATCCAGAAATAATAATGAAAACAGGGTTGCCCAAATTGAACACCATTATAATGATATCCTCTTAGGTAACTCCATAGTAAGACACACAAGACCACCACTCACCAGGCAGAGAAAGGAAATGACAGTTTGCTGTCACCCATATGCTAAGATTTGAGAGGTCACCAGTGCTTTCAATTCCATTCCATCCGAGGTGCACCTATGACATAGTTGTTGTGTGCATGTGGGAATAAAGAACTTGAGAGTAACATCTGTGGAATGAAGCTCTCCAAACATGTGTCTAAGATTAGTGTGAAACATTTCTTAAAAAACACCCATCTATCTCCACAATCATGGCACAATACAAACAAAACATAACTGACTTCAGCAATTGGCTTAGTTGCTGGTGTAATTCTAAGAGTGCCGGCATGTTTCTGTCTGGATAGAGATGAATGACAATCCTACCTGTTCTGCTAGTGATGGCCAGAATCTCTGTTTTCAGTGCTTTGATATTTGCTCACTGCTTTCTCTACCCCCATAATGCCTTTTTTTAAGCAATATGAGTCTCCTCCATCTAGCATCCTTGTCAAACAAGGTCAGGACTGTATTAAAGTGTTGTTTGAAACTAGAAATCTAAATAAAAAAATGTAATTCCTTGCAAGCCTTCTTGACCTTAGAAATACTGAAATATGTATCATTACTGAAACATAGTCGCAGTGCCAACATAAAACACCCTCCTTACCAAGATTCAATACTGTTCAGACCCAGCTCTGGGAAGGATTGTGGTACAGATAGTCATGTGTTCAAATTTCTTTGAAACACCATCTCTTATCACTTGCAAGAAATTGGCTTTGAACTCATCCCCATCCAACCAATAAGACATTTATTATATCCTAGCCAACTACAGAACCCCTGTATACCACCTCAGCCTTCAAGGCATAATTTATCAAACTAGTGCGCTTCTCCATTGAATTTAACATCATTTTTCTTAAGACCTTCAACTATCCATCCATAAACTGCAAAACTTGCACTGCTACAAATAAGAACACACAACACTTCCTAGATTTCATCAACAAAACCTCAGTAGATCGAATACTGCACTCCCTAGATAGGGGCTCAGACCCTATAGCCCCATTATGCTCTACACCCACAGTTACCCCATCCCTTGCCAGACCTGATGACCTTTCACAATATTTACTGTAAGTACTAAAGCCACCTTGTCTACAAACTCTACAGTCTTTAAATAATTTTAAATGCAAATCTACTACAGCTAGCTGATGAACTGCTGCAATATACGAACTTCCTCTTGTTAATGCTCAAGAACAAACACTGCTGCATTTAGAGATAATTTCTTGTCACACATTAATGCATACAGAGCAACAACAGTCTCTATGTAAAATAAATACAATGCTTATTTTATGAAAAATTCCTTTGGTGAACTGTAATATAAACAACCTTGGTAACAAAAGGAGAAAAACCTTTTTCTCATGAGAAATACATATTATAACTCACACTCCAGAAATGAGCTTAAGAAAATAAACAAATACATGAAGAGCAAAATTAAATCCTCCAAGAATAAGTTTGAAATAACAACTGCCACTTCTGCAAATGGCAACCATAAATTCTTTTTTAATGTAGGAACCTTAGGAGCAATATGCAGTACTGCACAGAACTGTTGCATAGTACTAGCAGATATATTTACCTTGCATATCATCTCCTTGTCCCACCTAAACTCCACTTCCATGCACTATTCTCTGCACCCACCCCACAGATTACCTCAAATAATGTCTTAGTGGGACTCTGAAGCCAAGAACCGCATCCTGTGGGCTCTGATAATGTCACTAGCTATGGTCTTGTCAGCACAATCTCTACAACACTTACTATTAAAGCTGTTCAACTTCAGTCTAGAAATTGCATTTATATCAGAGGTGTGTGAAACAGCTTTTATCATCCTTGTCCATAAAGGGGGACCCACCACTGATCCTGGCAACATTAGACCAACAGATCTTACCAGCCTCATTTGTAAACTAATGGAGCACATAATTATGAAAATCTTACACAAACAAATCAGTTTATAATCCCTGGGCCAAATCTGAATTTGCAAAAGGAAGATCCTGCTTTCTAATCTTAGAAGATTTCTTCAAAAAACTCATTATGACATCGAAATGTTTTTAAACAGTACACCCAATTTATGTTTGTCTGACAAATGTCTTCAATATAATTCCCCATTCTGGGATTATTGACAAACTAATCAAACTAAATCTAAACCCTAACATAGCCTGTTGGATAGCTAATTTGGTCACTGACAGAAGTCATGATTAGGGGCATGCAGTCCTTTAAAAGGCTCCTTACTGGTGGGTTCCCCAAGTGGTTTGTGTTAGGAACACTTCCATTTGTAGTTTACATCTTTGGAGTTTATTTTATTTGGAATTTAGTAACTCAGTAAATTGATTGGTCAGTTGACACAGCCATGTTGCAGGCTCCAGAGGAGCAAAGTACACAATACAATAAAAAAAAACACAAGTGAAAATATATCATGCACCATATATCAAATGATAACACAAATGGTTATCAAAAATAAATAGAGATTGAAAAAGGGGTAGCAAGAAACACCAATATTCAGAATATTTCGAGCAATATGAAAATATTTACAATGTTTACAGCATTTACATTGTGGAGCTCTCCTAGCAAAGTGATACCTATATGCAGTTCTTGCAAATATTCTAGTTATAGTAGATTTACACGATTACAACTTATCCAATGTCATAAAAGAAACTACCAGCAATTCCTTCTAGTAGATGTTCCTTCAGTTTAGCATTGAAACCATCTAATGGTATTTGAAAACATATTTCTCCAGGTATTTGATTCCATGTTGCTTGTACATGTTTTGTGACGGCACTTCCTTCAATGGTACAGGTAGAATGTGAGTTCTTGTCAAAATAATACCATCATCTTAACTTCCTGACTTGAATATGATAGCTCTCTTATTTGTAAAGTTGATTTTATTGTGGGTTATTGACCCAGCAAGATAATTTGAATAACTGAATGCACAGTAGCATAGTAACATGGATAGTAAAGGTAGGGAATGAAATCTCTTTACCTCATGATCACTTATCTGGTGTGGAATGTTGCACCTCTTGCAGCTTACACACATCCTTGCTTTCCTGAACATTTTCTGAAAAATCAATTTTTCTACTGTGGGACATCCTAAATTAACAATCTTAGTATCATTTTATTAATTAATCCTTGCTCTTTCTAATTTTGCCTATTATAAGCTGGTAAGCCAACTTAGCTAAAAAATCAGACCCAAGAAAGGTCTACACATCATAAGGAGCTATGTCTCTTAACTGGAAGCATAAAAAGGAGCTATAAGCTTGAATATGTTGAGATCACAGCAGTAGGCATGTTTGCTAGCTAAAGATACAAAGCAACAGATTACATCAGTTTTTCATTTCCTTCAGTTTTTGTGTATTGTTGCTAGAGTTAATTATTAATAAAAACATGACATATTCACTTCTGACAATGAGGACATTTCTAGCTATAGACTGCCTTGCAGTTGAGGATAATAGTTGTGAAATTGTGTGACAAAGTTTCAGTTGTGAATGTATTTTGTTGGGTGCATTAGTGTCTGTGTGGTTTGAAAATGTTAAGGTCGAGTTAAGGAGGACTTCTAGATAATTTTACTATGTAACATTAGGTACTGGATTATCTGTTACTCCTTACAATTATCAGATGAGACTGGTCATTTTTCAGGATTAGCATGTGGCATAATGGTCAGATTTCTGAATTAAGGAAAACCTGTTATGCTTAACATTAAAATTAAACAGCTTAAAGCTACTTCCCGGGATTCGACAGCCTACATGGAGTTTACATGTGTGTGCGGTGGTGCACAGTGAGCAGCAGCATGTACTACTTTACAATGCATATTCATGCTGCGCACCAAGTCTAAGTGAGGTTTTGTGGCTATCAACAGTGTTCCCAGCCAGGAAACAGTATAAGTGAACATGGATAGCAATCTTGTTTAAAGCAGAGCACTTACTTTCTGTGGTTTTGCTTGGAATACCACAAAGAACACCAGACTTCACAGATAGCTTTCAACCTCATAGTTCAACACATCTGCACAAAGGCCAACATAATGCAGGGACAATGACCCAGAAACAGGGACATATTTGACATATATGGGCCCTCTATAAAGTTGTTAGATGTACATGTTCCGATGGATGTGAACTATGAAACTCAAACATACCTCTCAACCTCTTAGAGCAAGAAATCTGGGCAAAGACGTAAATAATGGGGGGACAAAGGCCCAAAAAAGGAAAAACTTTTAATATTGCTTTTACAAACTGAGAAAATTGATAGAATAATATGTTTTACATTAGCATGAATTTTCTGAAGAGCATGAAGTTTGAAACTCAAATGTCTAACATTATTTTTTGATTTCACTCCACAATGACATACTGATGATTTGCCACAAAACCAACATTTTATGAGAAAAAGATCATAAACATGAGAAAAAAAAATTGGCCATTCTACAAAAATCTGGACAGTTGAGAGTATGATATTCAAATGTATGTAATATTGAGTGACACTGGTGCTGAGATCATCCCAGTGAGAGGGTAGAAAGCCACAAATTTGATAAAGAACACATTTGGACATCCTGTGAATATCTGGACAGTTGAGAGATATGAATGCGAAGAATATGGTCCAAACACAGTATAGGACAGTTTGTCTACAGTGCGGAGTATTGTAATATCCCATTTCTAGCATGCGAACACAGGAAAAGAGGACAGATAAAACAACCTAATATGCAGCAGATGAGACATTTCAATGGCAGATGGTTGTAGAAGCCACATCAATCACATAGTAGGGACTGCACAGTGGAAATGGTTTTACGTGACTGTCACACAAGGTAGCATAACAATGGGGTGGATGTCAGTTTGAGATAAGCATCCTTACATGAATAATGCAGAGGACATTGATTAGGGATCCAACATACAACTGGGGTAGGGTGCATTTTGTGAAGTAGTGCACACCGATTTGCCTGAATATGAGTGTAATCTCAGCAGAGGTCTCCAGCAAGTGGGGCACAGGTAAAGGCTCATGGACAACATTAAAAGAACCAACCACAATCATGGACAATATCAGAATACTACCACCAGTAATCCCATGCCTCTGACATAACATACTATATATGATTTGTAGTGATAAGACATAATTCTGCAAAAACACTCTTGAAAAACTATTGTTATACATCCACACTCTATGAGGGTAATCACACACACTGCCCTGGCACTGTAGCATCTGTTGCAGGTGTTAGAAGGGACTCTACTATACCTGTATGTGGTGCTTTACCAGGAGTCCAATAAATATCCTGGACTCCTGGATACCCCATGTCTGTGCCCTAAATCTGGTAGCTTCCTCACTAATGCCAGCCATGTCTAACAGCAGACCAAGTGCAATGGAGACTGATGCTTTCCTGCCAGTTCTAGTTAGTGTGTTTACTGGGAATGTGCACACCCAAGCAATATGTTTGTACAATGGTAAGCTAATATGAAATGCTGGTCCCCTGTGTCTTGACATGCTGGTATATACAAGGCAAGGAAGCGAAAAGTAAAAAAAGCTGTTTTAATTATCCAAAGATAAGCGCTTTCACTCGCACAAATTGCGAGCTTCTTCAGAACTCTGTACAAATCCATTAATGGAAGAAGCTCGCAATTAGAACGAGTGAAAGCGCTTAACTTTGGATAATTAAAACAGCTTTTTTTACTTTTCGCTTCCTTGCCTTGTATATACCAGTGTGTCAAGACACAGGGGACCAGTGTTTCATATTTGTTTCTATTTGTACACTCCAAACGCTGAGTAAGGTTTATTACTGTACAATGGTAAGTTGAGAGCAGCAGTGCCAAGCAGTGAAAAATTTAATAATTGCAATTGGAAGGTTAATCTGACACTTGGCTTTAGTTTGAGGGGTGTCTACTGATGCAGCCTGGAAATATGGATCTATATTATATTATCAAAAAGGCAATACAGTTAACGCCTTTTCACCGACCCTTAAACATCAAACTCCCAGTTACGTGAACAGCCAATTCAGTAATTTTTTTCTTAGGGAAAAAATCGCTTAGCCATCATCGTGAATTTGCCACTTTCCCCACTGTAGTGCAATCTCAGAGTTGGTATATTTAGTCAGCGGGGTGTGGAGAGCACAATGTTTGTAGTGATGTCTCGTTTCTCATTGGACAAGACATTTTTTACCCCTAGGAGAAAAATCGCTGAATTGACCATTCGCGTAACTGGCAGTTCACTGTTTAGGGGTTGATGAAAAGGCATTCGCTATCTTGCCATTTTGATAACATAATATAGATCCTGGAAATATATATTTGAAATTGGATGGTAACTGTTAGGTGAGTTAGGTTTGCAGACATGCATTCAGGGCATAAATGCAATGACCTGACACATTTGTTTTTATCTTTATACACAGAGAAAATTGATTTTTTATACTGTGGGATTCAAACCTAGGCATAAAAGACAAATAGCATTGATTCTTCATCTTTGACACAGAATAAGTGTTGTTCAAACATAGTCAGGAATCATACATCTTGATTCTTCATCTTTGACACAGAAGAAGTGCTGTTCAAACAGAGTCAGGAATCATACATAATCACAGTTGACAGTTTGAACTGTTACACGTGTATGTGTGTGACCTGACAAGGTTATTGGATATAGATCCAGTTGTGTACATGTCTTAGGAAAATGTGAAGCCCATGCAAGTCCAGATAGCACAATTATACTACAAAAATATAAAAGACACCATACTCTCAGTCCTACAGCTGAAAACATAATAATGCTGTCTCATCCCTCAGACATATAAGTTGTATCAGCTCCACTATTTAAAGTGTTATGATGAGAGTGAATATAATAGGAAGTGGAAGAACAGTAATATGGAACATCCTGTATTATAACCCAGGACCATGTGTAAGGCACTTCTGCACTTACATCTTTTGCCACAAAAAAGTTGAAATAACATATGTCTATGTTTTATTTTAGTGATATAAACTGCACTGTGACAACAGTAAAAAAAGGTTGCACACCCTATAAAAGGACTCAAGAACATCTTTACCCCAATCTTACACTTGAACCCTGCTGCCACATGACTAGTTATATGGCATTTCCTAATTTACTAATCATTCTTAAGGTCTCTGTGTTAACCACTATGCAACACCTCTTACTGGGTTTTCTCGGTGCCCAGTATAATTAATTGAATGTATCCGGTTTCTATTTATGGCTGTCTGGGTTCTGTCTGCTTCCTGGGTGGCCTGGTTGTCCAGTTTGTGCACTGACATGCTTCATACAAATGAGTTAAGTACAGCCAAACCCACCACTCATTTCCTCCATTTCTGTGATTGCACTTTGTGCTGCATCGTTCAAACACTACCTCCTCAAAACATAAAATAAAAAAACAAGGTAGAAAAGGAAAAAAAGAGACAAGTAGTTGAAATGAAGAAAATTAATCCATGACACACACTAGAAAATGTTGGTTCACATGAGATATGTTTGCATAGATCTGAATTTGAACTCTCACGCCAATGAATCTTCAGAACACAGGATGGGTGCCTTATCCTTCTTTGCCACACAAACACCTTGCAGAAAGGAACTGAAAGCATTCTGCACACAACCAACTGAAATGTCATTTACAGTAATATGAAACCATGTAACTGTTATTTGTACATTTACTATTTTTGGATGCAATGCACTAAGTGATCATGCAACCAGTTATGATTATTGCTTGAAAATATACAGCTCTGTCTTACCTTTCTGTGTTTGTTGGTCATTCTTCACTTATCTAACCAGTAATCTGAGACATTCAGCCTGTAAGCCATTCTATATCATTGGCCTTAAAATGTGCTAGGATATTAACTGGAAATAATGCCATATGCAGTTGCCAACAAATGAAGGAGAAGTTGGATGTTAATGAACACAACCCGTGGATTGTGTGTTGCTTACTTACATTTCTAACCTTACATCAAAGTCAAAGTCTAAGTAAACTTTATTGTCATTTAGATCTGTACATAGTGCAGCTAAACAAAATTATGTTGCTACATTCCCAGTGCAAGAAACATGCATACATACATACAGTTACTATTTAGTAAAACTAGGACAGACACTTACAGACATTACGCACATAGAAAAGTGCAATTTAGGGTATTGCACAAGTAGATATTGCAAGAACTAGAATGTTCACATTAACAGGTACCTGTGGAACAAAAATATTGCATAGAATATTGCACATTAAAGTTTCAGGACAGATGAAGATTTGGATATTGCAGTAAGTATGCTACTAGTAGTAGTGATCTTATAATAAATGTACATGAGAGTATGTCATTTACTGTATTAGTCAAGAGAATATTCAGTTAATTGGTTGAAAGAGCAGAATGGCCTCTGGCATGGCTGTTAGAGTTCGGCAATCTGGTGGATAAGGGGAATACTCTTCTATTGAGCCTGGAAGACTTAGAGTGCATGCAGCAACAATGTCTACCTGAGGAAAGGTAGGAGAACATACCGCAAGCAAGGTGAGTATGATCATTTATTATCTTTATAGCTCTTCCAATACACAGAGATTTGTGTAAGTCATGCAAAGATGCTGGTGGAAAGCCAGTGATTCTTTCTGCTGCTATTACTACTCTCCAGAGTGCCTTGCTGTCTAAGGCATTACAGTTACTGTACCATACAATGATGTTATTTGTCAGTATGCTCTCGATGATTCCACTGTAGAAGGCTTGGAGGATGGACTGTGACAGGTTTGCTTTTTTCAGTTTCCATAGGAAGTGCACATTTTTCTGTGCTTTTTTTACAGTATGGTTGGTGTGCACTGACCAAGACAGGTCTTCTGGTATGTGTATACCAGGAAATTAGTGCTCCTGGCTCTTTCTACTGCTACTCCTTTGATTTCTAGTGGTTCATGTGCTCCACGAGTACACAATCAGTTCCTTGGTCTTGCTGACATTCAGTGTGAGATTGTTGCTGCCACACCAGCCAATCAGATGTTCCACTTCACTCCTGTATGCTGTTTCCATGCTGTTCCTGACAAGACTTATGACTGTAGTATCATCTGAGAACTTGATAATTCTGTTGGACACATATCTGGCTACAAAGTTATGTGTAAGCAAGGTGAATAGTAGATTATGCAGGACACAGTCCTGTGGAGCACTCGTATTCAGAGTTGTGCTTTTAGAGCGATTATTTCCCACACATACATCTAACAATTTGTAAGTCTAATCTGACACACCTATTGGATGTAAGGCAGCCTGCAGTGCTGTTGTGTTTTCCTTCTCCCAACAAGTAATCATTCACAGTTGTAATCCATTTAAAATAAACACACAGATCTGAGTATTTGAGATTCAGCAATTCTAATCAGTTCACATCTCATTTGTATCTTCACCATGCTAACAGCCCTGAATCTACACCAAATAAAAAGGTAACAGTGTAGCTAGGAAATCTGAAGATGAATAGACTTGTTTAGGTGAAGAAGACTGAAGATACTCTATTACTTTGTGATACGTCTGCAAATAGGAATACTGAACTTCAGAAGGTATGCTTGAATTTTGTAAGCTACATACTGCATATGCTGGAATGTAATTTTCTTAAGCAAAGGCTTAATGCTTTTATTGTATGTGTACTGATGCCATAGGCATGTTTGTCAAGGCATTTCATGTGTATACATAATTGCCAATACCTTAAAATGGAATGCTCTGTGATAAATATTTACACGTTTCAGGGACAGTTCATTTGATAGCAATTTTAGCATTTCAAAGATGGTTTGTTAGCAAAATGTGTCATTTGCCTGTTCTTTTTGGGGGGAGCAAAGCTGTGTTCCTGTTATAGTTGAAACAAGGATATGTTGCTATTGTTACTCTCCTTGTTTTACATCCAGCTTGTTGATTGTAATTCGTGTTTTATGTGTATCCAGTAGGTAATACTGAGATTCTACCTTTTCTGTTTTGTCTGGTAACAGTTACTTTGCAGTTATGTGATACTTACATGTATTATCCATCTGTTGTCCACCAGGACACCTAGGAGTATGCCACCTAGGCATACCAATCCTCAAAGATCACCCTTCACTGATGCTGAAAATAAAGTGATACTGGATACTTTTAGGCAACATGACGCCTTCCTGCTTGAAAGGGATTGGGGAGATATAGCACACAGAATGCAAATTTGGTGTCAGATTGTGGATGATGTGAATGTAGTGGGTGGGTATGGCAGGACATATGAGCAGGTGTTCCAAAGGGCCAGTGATATGATCACATCTGCACGAAGTACAACCGCTGGAGTGGGCCGTGATCTGATGGGTACCGGGAGAGGACCTGCATTGGAGCCACCACTAACATCAAATGAAGAGTTCCTGTCCACTGTCAGGGATCTAAAAAGCTCCAAGGAAAGTCCAGAACAGAATGTACTGGATGTTGGTGCAACAGTTTCAGGGACAGCAAGCATGTCCCAGGAGGAGCTTCCAGGTAGACTTTAGTATCTCAACTGTTGAATAATGTTGTATAGTAAAACAATTGAAATCAATATGTTACTTCTGTCACAAGAATCTTTTTTTTTGGGGGGGGCATTGAAGATTGCTGCAATTAACTATACTTAGTGATTGATTACCTTAGGTTGAAGTTGTTAGCCAAGTTCTTTTTGAAAGTATAGTTAATGGACATATAAAGATCTAAAAATATTACCCCCTGTATTACTGTTAATTGTGATGATGTGGTCCTTACCTTTTGCTTACATTCTTCTGGGACCATCTGACTTGCAGAGGAGAACCTTATCTGGAGATGGTAAGCCAAACATTTTTATGTCAGTACTGCTGAGAAATTTAAAGAAATATTTTAGTATGTGATGTTGATGTCAGGACTGTTGTGTGTATTGCTGTACTGTCTGTAATAGTGGCATCACTTTTAGTTTGTTAGCATATATTGGACTATATTAGTGTAAATATTATTTTTTCTTCTTATATTTGTTGCTGTTTATCACAGGTGATCTCGACAGTGAAAGTATGGGACTTTTATCACCTGATATCAGTGCATCAGCAGACACTGATGATAATGGTGGCAAAACAGAGGTACAATTGGGAGGTGCATAGTTCGAATCTAACATTAAGGTTTACATACAGCCAGCTCTGCAATTTCATCAGACACAGCCAGTAAGCCTATGCCTACCCATTCCAGTGAGTCCTCACATATTTGACAGGTGGAGGGTGAGGCCATTGATCAGGGAGGTGCGGTAACTGCAGCTTTGGTGCCTGTTGACTTTGGCCATAGCCAATGTGTGGGCGAGGTGCCACACAGGATGGTTGTTAAGGCTGTTCAGAGGAGACCTGCTGTCCCTTCTCCATGTGATCTAGGTATCTCTTCTTATATCACTCAACATATGTTTAAGGGCATCATAACATAAAGACACATTCCCATAGGTGTTTCAGACAAATTGTCAGAGTTGTAGATGTGGCACAGGCTGGCATGCATGACTGCCTCCATCATGTTGCTGACTCAATGGATTGGATGAGTGACACATTCAAACAAGGGGTGCCTGTGATAGAACGAGAAGTGTCTGTCATGGAACAAGCATTGTCTGTGATGGAACATCTGCTGGGAGGGAAATGGCACCCCCATGGGCATAGGTCAGCCGCATCATCTGCTGTTAGCCAACATGGCCATGCCCGATCACGCTCCATGGTGGCAGCACTTCCACTGCTTTATCAGTGGGTGAGCTGTCCACACCCACATGTGGCAGGCCATGGGGACATGTTCTTGGGTGTTCCTGTGAAGGGATCTTGTCTAGCAGACACCAGTCATGTTCAGGTAGCAGCAGTGCATCTGACAATGGGCATGGATTTGCCAGTGCAACTTCTAACAGAGTCATTTCTCATTGTCAGGGATGGCAACAATGAACATCCAGCTCTACAATGCATGTCTCACACCTGTCTAACATACCAAGATGTAGAGCTAGCACAGAATTTTGCTGTGTTCATGCAGACACTCCCACACCAACTTCACCTTGATGACCCCTACAGACACATGCACACAGCAATTACATGGTTCAGCTGTGCAGCATAAAACTCATTTTGTCTCACGGGCCATTTGCTGGTTTGTCCAAATGTCTGCCTGCTTCTCTTACTTACTCTCACACACTCACCTTTTGTGTCAGCATAGGCTTCCAGCACCCCCCCCCCCACACACACACACATGACACCTTGTGCAAGTGATGATAACTGTGCCATGTCCCTGTTTTCTATCTTTTGGATTCAGGGATACATAAGTTTTGTGTCCAGTGCTCAGGGCGCATAACTGAATTCATGCTTAGTATATCTGAATTTGTGGTGTTCAATTGGTGATTGTACCTTTGATTTATATTAACTTTAAAAAGTTAGACAGTTGTTAGTATAAAAATTTCCCAACTTTGTGAATGATCTTGTGAGGGTTGTAAAGTCTGAAACTGCAATTTGTATCATTACTTTCTAACTTCTCTCTTTAATGATTTTCCAGTGCAAACTTATGTTGCTAAACTGAGGGCATGCAGTGATCATCAGTACTTTTGAGAAGTATGACTGTGTAAATCTTTGATGCCTGATGCCTACTACTTAATAATGTACACATATATGTCAAATATGTTCCTGCTGTCACATGTTAAGGTCATTTCTGTACAAAGCTCCCACTTTTTACTTGTTTACAGTACAAGGTAATGAAATTCAAGGATATGTCACTCATTCATATTATTATGAAATGCACTGCAGGTTCAAGACTTACCTGGTAAATGGAGCATTTGCTACAGTTTTAGTTCAGGGCTGGCTCTGTCTGATGCAAACAATACACAGCCAATACATGAGGAGGTAAATGTTCTGAGAGTTGCCTGGCATTAATGTTAGTATACGTATTTGCATAGAAGGAAGGTTTTAGGCCCTTAGCTGATGAGTTAGTGTGGTATGTGTTGCCTCTTAGCCAATGCAAAGGCGTATTGAGCATGCCAACGTCTGCCTACACAGGGATAACACTCAGCCTGCTTACAAGCTGTTTTCACATTTAACATCAGGAAGGTGCTTTCAATGCATATTCTGCATGAGCTTCAGAAACAGCTTCTTTCCACTAGCCATCAGGTTACTGAAAACTCGGAACAGTACCCTTCACACTTGACATTAAAGGCAGTAATCCAACAATACTGAAAAGTCTCTATAGTGCAATATGTAACAAGGTCTTATCCACCCCCAGACAGCAAAGTCAGCAGTAATCAAACTGAACTGTTTTACTGTGCAATATAAATGAAGGCCTTGTATCAATCGCTTAAGTGCAATTTTTCCACTGTAAATAAGTTAATAACCTAGTAATAAGTGGCAATCTGGTAAATCAGTGCAATAATGCATGTATTTATTATTGTTGTGTCTGTAGTCTGTCTATAGAATTTTGTGTATTATCATCATGTTAAATGTAGTCTATGTATTGTATGCACATTGAGTCCAAAGAAATGAAATTTCATTTGGTTCGCACTTGTGTGAGTTGAAGTGACAATAAAGTTTACTATGACTTTGACTTTTTTTAGTTAAGCTGCCCTTGCAGGCCATTTTATGCCATGCCAATTTCCATTTGTGATTGAAATAACCTATCACATTTAGGGATTGGCCTTACCCATAACATGGATTTTCATGGCGTTTTAGCTTTCATCGGGTTCCATACCAATGTCACAAAATTTAGATCAGAATATGTAACATTATCTTAACAATCACAAACAACGCCTTAATGTGACATAAACTGACCTGTGTGGTCTGTTTGGCATAGCGTCTACTTTTTTCAGTTTGGGGGTTTTATACCATTTGCACAGTTATGCACCAAACATGTTTCTTATGTCTTTGATAATCTGCATTTAAAAAAATCTGCAGTAATCTGAGCTAATTTAAAGGCGTCTAGACTTACCTATATTTTTGGGAAGGCAGCTCTCACATTCCTAAGTGAATATGAGTATTTGTTCAAGGTAAGAAGATACATAGCAGCAATATGGCCATATAAATTAGCCCATTAGGTACCAAAAGGTTGCAGTGGAATCATCCAACACAAAGTTAAGCATGGACTGATATCTTGCCTTTCCCAGACTTTCAGTTAACTCATCCACATAAGGTATAAGGTATGTATTAAATGTATTTCATTCAGTTGTTGAAAATCATTACATAAATGGATGGTATTGTATGAGTTTAGCATCAATGTAACTCTTGTGCTTTTCAGAGGATGAGGGAATTTATATGATAGATGTGTAGATGTGCACAGGCTTACATTTTTTCAGTTGCTTTATTTATTTACAGAAACGATCTGCCTGGTCCAGTCAAGAGACTAATCTAAGTATCTACCTATCCAGCGAGTTTCTTACTTGCATGACCTTGATATGCTTCAGTGCTTGATTCTGACAACTTGCATATACATGAATATTAGTTTTAGCTAAGGTGATCATTTCAGTAGCATAACCTGTGCATTGAATCAGATTCTTTCTCAGGTAGTAGTAGTGTGCAATATGTTAGGAAGATATGACATTGAATGCAATGCATTTTGGCAATGTTGGTTTTCTATTTTGTAGATATCTCTCCTGCTGTTCTGTATTGGTGGCTTATTTTTGCTGTATTCATTAGTGTGGTGTAATGGATGCTGTATTTTGGCTAGTCTCCTTTCTAAAACTGTAAACATTACTCTCATATAGTGTAGTAGATGCTTTACTTGGCTATGTTCCACTACAAATCTGCACACAGTGCAACTTAAGGTTTATAATTGTACCCATATTGGCCTCATAAAGCACCCCTAATCCTGTCTATTCTACTCTTTTCACAGTAACTTCAAACACTATAACTGAAAAGAAATATTACCCTCACAACAGCATCTGAGAAAAGTCCCCTACCTACTGGAACATGAACTCAGGCTAACAGAGCACTCATAATTGCTATGTATGTTAGTATCTCATTAAATATGCAGTGCAGTTCACTTTACTTCCAATTAAGTACAACAGCTTAGTGGCATGCACACTTGGAAGACATCAGTGTTAGGTCCCCCCAATCCTCACACTGGATTTTCTGAACTTTTAACCACTTCTTTAATCCCACTTAGTATATTACATTATCTTCTATGGTCCCATACTAATTTGTTTTATGTATTGCATTAACATTCTACTACACTGCTCCTTGGTTATTTAACAGGCTTAAAAGATAGGGAAGGTTACTAGATGTTTTGATTTATACACACTGACATGTTTTCTTTTGTTGGCTGATAGGTTTTTTTTTTGTTGAATCTTGGCATTCCAGTCACTAGGTCCATCCTGCTCCATTCTCCCTCACTATGCTAAGGCTCACTCTGCTCTCCTACCCTACCTC
The DNA here is from genome assembly GCF_019279795.1 of Protopterus annectens. NCBI lineage: Eukaryota > Metazoa > Chordata > Ceratodontiformes > Protopteridae > Protopterus > Protopterus annectens. The sequence continues at coordinate 884,964,411 of NC_056732.1, forward strand.
CAATTGCAACCCACCCCCACTACTTCTAAACTTATATCCAACTAGCCACTCCCACTTTCACTCTCAACCAACAATATCACAAAACACCTTCTACACACCCACTACATGCCGATCACCCACAAACCATAGGACAGTTGGATATTCCCACTACATCCCTCATTATTTTAGTATATTGCTATTACTCCATGCACCACTCCTTATATCTCTTTCAGCACAAGTATGCATACAACCACAACCCCCTAAGTAAATTCCTAATCTAACCGTCTCTACATACTAACTCCTTCTTTACAATCAACTAATTTACCTCACTTACACTTCAATACATCCTCTAAGTTCTACCTCTGTCTCTCTATACCTGTCTATTAACCTCTTCTAATATTACCATACATTAGTCTACCCCTGTCTATATCACACCTTCCTCACCTCAGCAATGACACCTCTCAGTAAACATTTACACATGCTGCCCTTACACATTTTCTTTTTTTCTTTAATGAAATTTCTTTTTATTAAATATTTTTTCACAAAATATTCAGGAGACATGGCCGGCCTTAGGCATAGGCCACCTAGGCAGCCACCTAGGGCACCGGTCTAGCAGGGGCACTTTTCCACTATTTATTTGGTGTAGGTAGACCAGGATAGGGGCACCAGGTAATGTGTTGGGGGGCCGCCATGGAGCCCTTTTGCCTAGGGCACCAGTTGACCTAGGGCCACTCCTGGCAGGAGAAGATAAACAAGACATATACATGTGGTACAGTTTATGTAACAGAATGCATACCATAAGCAAGTAATAATAGTGATTGCACACTTTACTAATTAACAGTAAAATTAGGTAGAATTACAATTTTGTGTTACTACGAGGATATGCTTATATTATGAGTTAGTACAAGAACTTTTATCATATAGCGGTTCTCTTGTACATTATTTTACCACTGCGAGCAATACTAGTGGTATAACATCAAGCTATAAAATGATAATTTACTCTACTATACCTTATATACATATATACAAATATGTCACCTTAATTATTGTGGTTACTAATCTCAGCTAGGTGATGTGTTTACTATCCTTATATAATTAGCATTTAACTTACTGTTTATGATAGAATATCAATTAATGCTTTGCAGTACCTCTGATAGTAGGTTTGGTTCTTCTGACTTTTTTTGTATAAAGCTTTTTGGCCAATATATGTTTTTTTGCCATGCTTTTATATTCTGGCCAGGTTAGTCTTGATCTGTCTATCCAGTTTTTTTGCTATGTAAGCTTTTAATAGGGTGCATAGTGTTATTATGTGTTTATAGAAATTATTATTATTGCATTTGAATATATGCAGTATAGTTGTCTCCCATGACAATGTGACTTTTAAATAGCCTGATTTCTCTAAAAGGAATCTTGGTGAGCACCATAGTTTATAAACTGTTTTGCAGCTCCAAAAGATGTGGAGGATATCTGCCTCTTTATTAGGACGAAAGGTGCAATAGGGTGACTTGGATGGGTTGAATTTGTTAAGGTGAACAAGTGTATGGTAGGCATTGTTGAAGATCATGATCTGTGTGTATATTAACTTTTTATATGTGTCAGTCTCATAGTATTTCTAATAGATATTTCCTTTCAATTGTCTGTTATGGTGTTATCTTTTCTTTCCCAAAACTTTGAAAAAAGAATTGTATTTTGATATTTAATATTTACTATTAATTTATATGTATTTGATATAATTTTCTTTTTACTTAAAAGTAATTTTAGAAATTGTCATGTTAAATTGACATATTGCTTAACTACATTGATATCATTGGTTATAGTACTTACTAGGTATAAGATTTGTTTATTTATCAGTTTATATTTACTGCTTGCTTTAAGTGATATGATATTTTCCATTGAAAGGTTATTTAATTGGTAAAAATCCCATACTGTATAATTTTTTATTAAAGGGTATTTATCTAGGTTTACCATAGTGTTTGCTATTTTTATACCTGGGTTGTTATGTACTGGTTGCAGAAGAGCAATCATGTATTTTAAATTTATTGATATCAGTAGCTTCTTGAAAATTTCATAATTGTTTATTAAGATTGGGTGAATTTTTGTTGTCCTAAGAGTATCTTGTTTTAAGAAGGGAATCATTTTTGGATTAACTTTATATTTTATAATATGCTGGTTAAATAATTTAATCCATAATGGGTAACATTCATTACCTATTGGGTCATGATTTGCTATCTGCATGATGCAACTTGCATTAATAATTTCATAGTACAATTGAAAATCAGGAAGGCTTAAGCCTCCTTTTTTTTTGAGGGTATTAGCTTATTATAGATAATTCTTGTACTTTTTGGGTACCATATGAATTTTGCCAATCAAACTTTTATCTTGTTGAAGAAGGTAACTGGAATTTTCATGAAAGTGGCATTCAGATGGTATAAAATCTTAGGCAATATGTTCATTTTTACAATTGAAGCGTTTGATAAGGTAGATAGTTTCAGCTTTTCCCATTTATTAATGTTACCAACTATATTTGACCAAGTTTTAACTAGATTATTATTGAACACATCTGATTGTGTATGGCTAAAATTTATACCTAAATATTTCAAAGTATATTGCACTTTAACGTTAGTTTTCTGAAAGTAAAATTCCTTATGTCCCAGTGGGTTAATTGGATAAATAATTGACTTCTTAGGATTAATTTCATAGTTGGATACAACGGAAATGTATCTATGGATGATAGGATTTTATGTAAATCAGTATTGGGATATTGAAAGTAAATATTTAGATTGTCTGCAAAAGCTGTGTATTTTATTTGAGTTTTTGATACTGAAATAAGATGATGGTATGTTCTCTGGGTAATTTCCAGTAGCAATATTTCTATATAAAAATTAAACAGGTTTGGTGAGAGTGGGCATCCCTGTCTGGTTCCATTAACTATTTGTATTGAGTTAGAAGTTTTCTTATTAATATAAAGAGTTGTTGTTGCTTTACTATAAAATATTTTAATAATTTTTATGCATTCTTTTGGGAATCCAAATTGATAAAGTACAAAGAGGAGGAATTTTTGATTGACTCTGTCAAAGGCTTTTGTTACATCTACTGATAATGTGTATTTAGGGGATTTGTCCTTGGCACATAAGTGGGTTAGGGCATCGATGGTTAATGTGCTGTCCTTTACTTGTCTCTGACTCATAAAGCCTAGCTGTTCAGGTGCAATTATAACTCAGGCTACTTTCTGTATCCTTTGTGATAAAATTGTTGAAAATATCTTAATATCCATATTTATCAGAGCCATGGGTATATAGTTGTTCAGATTTGTGGGATTTGTAGTTGGTTTTGGGATAAGTATGGTTTTGGAGTTGTTCAGATAAAGGTTTGCTATCCTAACTTTTATTATATAGTTGTATCATTTTAAAAGTACTGGTGTTATTTGCTGCTTAAAATGTTTATAAAATTCTGCTACAAAACCCATCAGGACCAGGAGCTTTCCCAGGTTTTAAGTTATCAATAGCCTTATTTACTTTCTCTTCTGTTAATGGACTTTTGAACTTATTAGATTGAAAGTCATTCAACTGAGGGAATTCTAAGTTATCCACAAAGGTTTGAAATAGGCTGTAATTAATATGATCTTGTGGACCGTAAATGATTTGAAATATTTCTTTGAAAACCCCTATTATTTCAATATCAGAGTTATAAATTTTGCCTTTATATTTTATTTCTTGTATTTTACATGTAGGGTTCCTTATGTTGATAAGTCTTGCTAACATTTTGGAAGGGATTTGAGCCCACTCTGCATATTTGTGTAGCATTCTAAGTTCTGTAAATGTATACGGTTGTGTTACAATCTCATTTAACTGTTTCTGTAGACTTGCTATTTGTTTCTCAATAGTAGGAGTGTAGTTTCTTTGTAGTTCCAGTTCGAATTGTCTTAGCTTTCTTTTTATTTTACTTATATTTTTCCTTCTTTGCTTTTTTGCAATATGATGCTTTTTGGATGAGGGTACCCCTAGCTGTAACTTTAAAGGCTGCCCTTTGAATATCCAAAGGGATATCACTGTTTGCAAAGTTTTCATTTAAGTGAATAAGAAAGTTTATAATCTCTTGTTCCACTTCTTTAATTTTCAACAGGCTTGAGTTTAATGTCCAGTTTGATGTAATGTGGGTAGTAAAACCAATTTTATTTTGTGTTACTGTTAGATTTATTTTTGAATGGTCTGATAATGATCTAGGTTCTGAGTTATACTGTAATTCATAATGAGCAAAGCTTTGAGAACTTAGAAATATGTCAATTCTAGACCAGGATTTGTGGTATAGGGAAAAATATGTGTATCTGCAGTCTAGACTGTCTGTGTTATTATGTTTAAGGGGATATGTTAGTTTGAAATCTTCAAATAGTTCTGATAAAATGTTGTGGCTTGGGGAGACTGAGTATAATTTTTATTTGATCTATCTTTGAATGAATTAATTGTTATATTCCAGTCTCCACCAATTATAATCAGATGATCCGGGTGCTTAAATAGTAAGTTATAAATGTAGATTAAGAAATCAAGCTGATAGTTACAAGGACCATAAACATTACAAAGTAATACAGGTTTTTTGTATGCTGGAAGCAAATGTGAAATAGCACCATCTCCCTTTAGTATCATAACTATGTTTGATGATGTTCTCTTTAAAAGATTTCTTAATTATTATAGCTGTTCCTCTTGATGAGGTACTGACCCCAGCTGCTATTATTTGCTGAATCTACTTACGTGTTTTCTTCTGTTCCCTTGTCCCATTGCTCCATAGTCATATGAGTTTCCTGCAAAAAAAGTTATATCTGACTTCAACATGTATATGAGGTGCATAACTAGCTTTTTCTTCTTAATGTCCTGTAAGCCATTCCTTACATATTTTCATTACTTTACTTTTAATATTTTCTTACTACACATTCGGCCATACAACAGTTTCCACCCTCCAACACATACAACTTTACAGCTCTATCAATACCCAGCAATCTTACAATTGCCCCCAACTCATGCAACACAACTTACATAGGTTACTTAATGAATAAGCTTTTCCAACCAACTCCAAAATTTCAAACCTCACATAAACACACCAAAATCCTATCTAAACTTGTTAAAATTCTGCTACACTTCTCTGTACAGCTAAAGGTCTTTGGTGATATACACCATAACTTAGGCCCTAAATGTGTTTAGCAAAAGTGCAACATTGTCCCCACTGCATCACCCATATCTAGGACAACAGCCCCTCCCAGTAGCTCTAACTTACTGCTCATTAACATGAATTGCAGGAACACTGCAAATAAAATACACAAACTACATTCCAGCCTCTTTCTTTACTCCCCAGACATTATAATCCTCACAGAAATCTGGTTAAAACCCGACATTACCAACAATTAAATTTTACCCCAGGTTATAATATACAAAGATACAACAGAAAAAAAAACAAGCATGGAGGATGTATAGCTCTACTGTATAAGCAAAATGTAAAAATAGAACTGAATCAACCAAATATACATGAGTTCAATAGCACTGAGCTACTATTTACCAAACTAGAAATAAACCATAACAAATATCTAACCATAATAGGTACTTATTTTCCTCCTAGCAATAAGTCCAGTTTAATTGAGGACTTTCTACACTGATATCAATAACTTAACCACAAGAAGCAATCACAATGGGGGATTTTAACACTGAATGGCATTCCTATAACTTTGACAACCTCTCAAACTATATCAACCTACACAGCCTCATCCAAGTCATCCAAACCATAAAATGAATAAATAAAGTAACCAAAAGACATTCAATTCTGGACTGGATTCTAACTAACAAACTTAGCCTAGCCTACCAATGGATTACCTTCCTGATAACATTAGTGATTATCTCACAGTATACTTAATTGGGCATCATCTATACCCCCATAGAAATACTACCTATCACTGCATTCATAACAAAAAAATATTCAATGCTCCAAACTTTAACATAACCTTACGTAACTGCAAATAGATCCCTCTCAAAATCCTTCCACTGGAACTGCTGTGGACTATTTTAACACCACTTTCTTTGACATATTAAATAGCCTTGCACCATGTAGAACTATTATTATTATTTTTATTTATTATTTGACATTTGTTTACCGGGGTGGTCTGAGTGGGTCTACAGAACCCATTTTCAGCAGAGGCCTGGGGAGAAAAGTGCCACATACAGTGAGGATGGCCTAATGGTTAAGGTGTTTGTCTTACAAACACAAGGTGCAAGGTTTGAGTCACACAAGGGATAATTGGCTAGGCTTAAAATGGCTCGCAAGGGCAGTTAGCTTAGTACTAATCTATGAACCTATGAACCTAAATACGAATACAGTATAATCCAATCCAATACAAATTACATATGAAATACTATACAAGAATAAGTTGAAAGAACAAACTATTGTTACAAGATGTTGTAATATATTATACACATCTAGAAAGTTCAATAGAGTTAAAAACATTACAGACAATAATAGTCAGTCTCACCATACATGATGTAGATAGATAGTGTCCAAAAAAAGATAGTATGTAGGTAGTGCAATGTGTGACATTGACTTTATTCTACATGAAAAATAGAATGGAAGCACAGCATTTTAGATTCAGTAAACACTGTGTAGAGGCACACACCACTCCAAAAACAAGGTAAACATAGTGGCATGCTAATTACAACATAAGCAACTGAACTGTATGCTAATCAACCAATCCAACATGGAGGAGCTATTCAACAAACAATAAAGCAATCATGTACACTTAGTGCAGGTTCTGCCTTTGAATTCCAAAACCTATTGGAATACAGCCACAGACACTAGTCTACATGGAAAGAATCTTAGGTGCTGCTGCTTTAATTCATTTGTATGTGCAACAGGCTGAAGTTTATGCTCCTGCCGCTGCCAAAGACCTAGGTCAAAAAGAAGAGTTTTCAGGCCCTATTTGACATATCACAACCAACATGATGTAGAAATTGTAGAGTGCTGAAGGGTGGCTAGACATATACAACAGGAACTCTGTGACCTCTGTTGTCCTAAACTCAGAGCCAGGGCCACCTGAGGGGAACCCATCCCCGTGGAGACAATGGTATGTGTAGCACTTAGAATCTTAGCTACAGGTACCTTTCAGAGTCCAACAAGGGACATGCTGGGAATGTCACATATATTAGCATCCAGGATCCTCTATCAGTTCCTGAATGCTATGCAACATACCAATGACCACATATATTTTCCCTGTACTCCTCAGAAGAAGGCCAGGCATGTGGAGGATTTCTACCCTGTGGCACACTACCCTAAAGAACTGGGTGCCATTGATTGCACACATATAGAAATTAAGGCACCACCCAGAGAACAGGGTAGACTATACATAAACAGAAAGGGCTTCACTCTATTAACTGCCAAGTTGTGTATAATGCCAAGGAAATCATCTTAAACATGTGTTGGCATCCCTGACAGTTACCACGACTCACATATCTGGCACACCTCTCAACTGTGTCAGATGTTTGCTGGGAGGATATCCCACAGGGTCATTTACTGGGGGATGTAAGTTATGCATTGGAGCAGTGGCTGATGACACCCATCAGAAATATACACACAACCACTGAAAAATGCCATAATTAGGTGCATGCTCAAACCAGAAATATCATACAGTGTGTGGTTGGGCTGCTGAAGTCATGGTTCCATTGCCTAGATACATCTGGGGGGAGACCTGCATTACAATCCATGGACATGTGCTGAAATATTCACAGTATGTGCCATGCTACACAACATCATCCTGAGAAAACAGCTTCAGCAGCATCAGCATAGGGAAGGAGCAAACATCCTACCACCAATGTCAAGGTCACCACTGCCACACACAGATGAGCAGTCATAGAGGGAACCACCAGTTGCTGTGGGCATAGGCCTACATTGCCCTACTGAGACATCTGGACATGTGCTGGTCTTGTATTGATGGGAGGGAGTTCCTGATAATCTTCTCAGGCACTTTCAGTACTGTCTGGAGGAACTAATACTTGGAAGCAGAGCAGCTTACTGTAAAGCTGTTTGTTAGTATACTTTTGATGGCGCCCCTGAAGAAGGCTGTCAGAGCCGTTGATGGCAGGTTTGTCTCCTCAACCTTCACAAGAAGTGAAGCCATTGGTGCGCCTTCTTAATGAAGGCATTTGATTTGGCTGTCCACATCAAGTCTTCTGCAATGTGCATCCCCAGAAATGTTATGCTTTTTACTCTCTCAAGTGTTTCTTCATTGATTATGAGCAGAGAGTGCTATCTGTTGCTCTTCCTGTAGTCCACAATTATTTATTTGATCTTGTTGAAATTTAGTGCAAGATTATTGCTATAATACCAACTTATGAAATGATTCACCTCCTCTCTGTAAGCTGTCTCATCATCATTCCTGATGAGGCCTACAACTGTCATATCGTCTGCACATTTGATGATATGGTTTGAGCTGTACTTGGCAGTACAGTTGTGGATTAGTATGTTGAAAAGTAGGTGTCTTAGGACACATCCCTGTGGGACTACAGTTCTCATGGTGATGTTCTCTGATGTATTCTTGCCTACCCACACTTTCAGGGGTCTACATATAGCACATTCCAGAATCCAGTTACATAGTGGAGTGCTGATGCCCAGTTGAACCAGCTTTCTGATCTAATTTTGTGGGATGACTGTATTGAAAGCTGAACTGAAGTCAATGAAAGGTAGTCTCACATAGCTATTTTTGTTTACCAGGTGGTCCAGGGATAAGAGGACTGTCAAAGAAATTGCATCTCCTGTGGAACAACTGGGTCTGCAAACGAGTGGATCGAAGACTGCAGCTAGTTTGGATGTTATTGCATCTTTGACCAGTCTTTCAAAGCATTTCATCATAGTGGATGTAGACGCTACGGGACAATAATCATATAGGCTTGCAGGTGGTGACTTCTTTGGCAGTGGTATAATGTTTGTGTACTTAAAACATTTGGGCACAATGGCTTGACTCAATGAGTTGTTGAAGATGTCTGTGAGTACATTTGTTAGTTGGTCTGCACAGTCTCTGAGAATGTTATCAAGTCTAGCTGCTTTCCTAGGGTTAACTCTTTGCAGGGTCTTTCTGACATCAGCAGGGTTGAGGCTGAGCTCTTCCTCACTCTGGTTGTTGGAGATTTTCTCTGCTGCTGTCTTGTTCCCTTCCTCAAACCTACTGAAGTAGATGTCAAAAATAATTTCATTTTTAATACATATGCCACATTTAAGTGGCATGCAGCAACACACAAACATACTATTTTGCAATAATAATAATAATAATAATAAAATAAAAAGTGTAAAATATTAAATATAAAGGTATGCAAAGTTATTGCATTATAGTTCCCAGCATGGAGAGTCATACAATGGCAGGTTACAGTGGTAGCTAAGGAGATAGACCCTGGTGTAGTGCTGTATCCAGGGTATATGCAATGAGCCAGGGTTATTGAATAGCAAAAAGGGCCAACATGTCCATGGGTACTAACAGTGGTAGGGCTAGAACTGTGTTAAGTGGATTGGAGCTTAGTGGCCCCTGTTTGTGCTCAGCTAAGCACAACTAAGCAGGGGTGTGTGTCTGAGGATGCTAAGCTGTACTTAGCCCCATGGCAAGTGTTTTAGCTAGTTAAAAAAAAGCTAAGCATGCCTGTGTACAGGGGAGGATACAACTTGTTGAGCAATATTTATACTAGTTCCATGGGTTTGCACAGTGTGCCACAGGGCTTAGCAGTAGAAGAAATTGAAAAAAAATAAATAAATAAAAGGAAATCTCCTGGGAAAGCCAATCAAGTATCAATGACTGATAAGCCCTTTAACACTGACACTGGCCCATTCAAACCCCTCAATGATATACCTGGCAAGTGGAATGTATCATAGTCAGCCAATCACACAGGCTGCATCTGCAGCACACCGGCATAAAGTATGCATACACCCTTCAATCTGATTTTTCCCACATACTCTGCACCATTGGAGTACACACTTGGGAATGTTAACTGACAAAATGGTAGGGGCTGCTGCTGCTCTGATACATCTGTATGCACTACAGGCTGAGGTCAGTGATGATGATGATGCTGACAATAGACCCAGACTGAGGAGGAGAAGAGTGTTCAGGCCCAGGGTAACCTTTCAGGGGCTACATGAGTTGGAGATAGCAGAGCACTACCAGCTGGACAGGGACATACTACAGGAACTCATCAAACTCTGCTGCCATCACCTTAGACCCAGAGCCAACAGAGGGGAACCCAGAGGAACCCATACAAGTGAAAACAAATGTATGTGTAGCCTCAAGAATACTATCTACAGGTACTTTCCAAAGACGTATTGGGGATATCATGGGGGTCTCACAAGCATCCACATCCAGGGTACTCCACCAGTTCCTGGATGTCATGCTAACACATGCCAGTAAGCACATTTATTTCTCCAACACCACTGAGGAGAGGACCAGCAATATGCATCTCTTCTACAGTGTAGCACACTACCCAGAGGTACTGGGTGCCATAGACTGCACTCATGTGCACATCAAAGCACTACCCAGTGAGGTGGGTAGAGTCTATGTCAACTGCAAGGGGTATCACTCCATAAACTGCCAGGTTGTGTACAATGCCCAGGGCATTATCATCAATGTGTGTGCTGGCAGCCCTGGTAGTTATCACAAGTCCCACATCTAGCATACATCACAGCTGTACCAGAAATTTGCCAGGGGGCACATCCCATATGGCCATCTAATGGGGGATGCTGGCTTCTCACCATAGATGATGACACCCATCAGAAATGCTCACACACCAACTGAAGAATGCCATAATGAGGTGCACACACACAAACTAGGAACATAATAGAGCATGTGTTTGGGCTGCTCAAGTTATGGTTCTGCTGCCTTGACATACCTGGTGGCACCCTGCAGTACTCTCCAGCCACATGTGCACACATGTTCATAGTATGTGCCATGCAATACAATATGATCCTGTGGAAACATCTGTGGCAGGAACATCAGAAGGAAGGGAGACACAGACTCCCACCATTGCCAAGGTCCCTGCGGCACAGGGGGACTTGGAGGAGGAACCCCATGAGCCTGTCCCTGTAGCAGACATAGGCATGCCCAGTACACCCTGGCCTTGGCAAAGATGCAACGCATAGCACATGCACTGACATCCTAAGGACACCTTACTTAGACTCACATACACAGGAAAAAGGATACCAGCCGCATCACACTACCTGTACTTTACCATGTATAAGCTGTGTACTGCAAGCATTTGATACAGTCAGCCCTGAAGGACTGTCCCCTCAATTGCTGCAGGCGCAAGGTAAGTCACTATTCTTAACAACAAGTAATTGGGTAGTAGACTGTGGTAGCATATGTATGGTATTGCTGTATGAATGCAAGGGAATGGAGTGGGCTACTAAGATAGCAGCAGACAACGGACAGCTATGTGGGACAACAGGAACTTTCTGCCAAACACTGGCTGCCCCAAAATATGCAGTAGGCCCCAAGCCAGCAAATCCCAGTGGACTATGTGAGGGACTTACAGACAGTGGGGTCATAGGACCGATGCATGGATGTCAAAGTTGGAGTCCCACACATACTGCTCAACCTCTTAGAGCAAGACATATGTACAAAACCATAAAATAATGTGGGGCAAAGGCCCAAAAACAGGGGCAATTTTTAAATATTACTCTTACAAACTTAGAAAGTTGATAGAATAACAGGTTTTGCAGTAGCATGAGTTCTCCGAAGGGTAAGAAGTCTGAAACTCAAATGTTTGCCATTAGTTTCTAACTTCAGCCTTTAATGATTTGCCAGTGATTTTCCAGGCAACCACAATTTTTTGAAAAATGGATCCAAAATATGAGGCAAACATCTGGACATTCTGGGAAAATCTGTACAGTAGAGAGGTATGGTGGCCTACTCATGACACACCCAAGTTCCCATAGAACTGAAGTAAGACTTATGATTGTAAGGTAATAGCGGCAGACCACACATTCCCAGGGCTGTCCCTATCAACTTGCTAGCATGTTCCATTTCCGCAATATGCAGGGGTTAATGTGCTATGCATGTATGAAGTTAATAGTGTCAGGAAGTAGACAGGACCAACTGGTGGCTGTTGTGGCTTAGTGGGCTAAATACATTAATATGGGTTACAGGGTCCATGGTTCAAGAATGGTTGTACCTACTATTTTGCTTGTCAGCTACACCTACAGTAGGAGGTCTACAGATTGTCCAGATGTCAATATTTGTTACTGCAGGAAATTTGGACAATGGAGGGACAGGGGACCACAGATATGGACAGTACACAACTCTGAGTAACCTAGATGGTGCTTAGTAGAAGAGCAGGTTCTGTCAAGTCAATCTAGCACCTGGATATAAAGGCTGCCATGTAACTGCATCAGTACTGACATGTCAGTGGGCACCATCCATCCCCCATGAGTGACAGGATTTCTCTCAATGTCCACACATATGCCTCATATATCTGTTTTGTTTGTTGTAGCATTGCATTTATCTGGCAAACTATTGGCAAACCAATAAAGATTATTGGGAAAACATCAACGAAGACAGTTGAGATGCAGACTTCATACCCATAGGAAAATGAAAGCCAATACAAAACCATTATACCAACTGTCTATGTTTGGAAGAGCAATATTAAGTTCCTGTCCCTATGTCTGGGCCTGTGTCCAACTGTGATATATCACAGATGTCTGGCTGTAACAGTTTGAGAGGTATGGCCAACATGTAGCCTTATAATAAAAGTGCAACACAAACCATCTAAGGACCAGAGCAGATATATGCAACTGTGGACAAAGCCTACAGCTTGAGCAGAGCAGGACAAAGGGCCACATATAAGGGTAAGGAGGAGCCACTGGCCAGACAAATGTAGAATGTGCAGACTAGAACAATTTGTGCAGTAGCATGGGTTCGCTGCAGTGTATGCAGTCAGTAGACAAATGTCTGTCAGCGGTTCCTCACATTAATCTATACTGATCTGCCACTGACATACTAGGACATCACAGTGCTGTGTAAAATGTACCTCACATATTTAGCTAAAAACTCTGCTCAGTCCAATACACTCTGTAACCACCCTAGATATGATTTAGTTAATAAGGATAGCACACAGCCAGGAGATCCCTCAGACAGTATATCAGTGAGGTGCAGGACTGTTTACACAGGTTCATCAGCAAATCTGCTGTAGCACATAAAATCCTGGACTGGAGTACAGGTAGGTCTAGCCTGGAGTTCCAGTGTTACTATTGATGCTCATACAGGGCATGTTCCTACACTCAGCTACTTTCAGCACATGTATGAACTCACATTGACTATAGAACTGGGATGTACATATATCCCTTGTGCATACAGACAGCTATGTACACCCTAACTGACTATCCCCACCCCCTATCAGACATGTTTACCCCTATCTACCCATGTGTGCTACATATAAGATTTATTTGGATATGTTGAATGTGATATACATAAAGATATATAGGTAACTTATACAAAGGTATCATTTATAGAGAAGTAGAGACAGAGGGTGAGTGAGAGAGAGCAAGAGAGAGAGAGACACACAGGGAGAGACCCTGAAAGGCATAGAGTGGTGTACTGCCGCAGCCACATGTATACCAATTTTAACCAGTGGAAGGTGCAATTACTATGGTGAGCCCCATTGTGTAATAGTAATAAGGTAGCAGTTGTAATCTCAGATCAGTTGCAGTTTGTGTGTGTGTGTGTGTGTGTGTGTGTGTGTGTGTGTGTGTGTGTGTGTGTGTGTGTGTGTGTGTGTGTGTGTGTGTGTGTGTGTTTCTGTATGCATTACACATACAACAGAATACACATGCCCAACAGGCCTATGTCTGTGAAATGGCCACCCATGTTTTGGCCCTGTAACTAGGTCTTCCACAACAGTGGATTCCCTGTCAGCAGCTACTGATGTCATGCACCCCAACAGTCATGGCAGACACTCTTCACATGTGTAAGTCTTGTGGCATATGTGATAAACACATAGTGCTATAGTGTATACAGATAGGTAGTGGTTCTCATCCCAACAACAGTAACTCAGTGAGTGTGTGTCTATAAGTGTTTCTCTTTGTGGCTGTGGGTGTTTCCTGTCTATGTGTGTGCACTGCCAATGCAGTTTGAGTCCTATTTTACCCTGATAACCCTCCCATTGCCCTACTTTACAGGGCCTGATGATGTCATCCACCTGATATGCACATTCACACACTCACTAGCCACACAAGTCTAGGGCACAAATGATATATACATAGCACTATAGTGTAAATAGATTGGTAGTTGTTTTAATTGCACCAATGACAACTCAGTGTGTGTAGGTATAAGTGTATTCCTTTGTGGCTGTGTGTATTTCCTGTCTGTGTGTGAAATTGCAATACATTTTGAGTCCTGTTCCACTCTAACACCCCAGTGCACAACTTTACCGGTCCTGCTGACGTCATCCACCTTAAATGCACCATTGGACACTCTACAGGCATATAGGCTCAGTGGCTCACGTAATAAGTACATAGCACTATAGTACATATAACTAGATAGGTAGGGATTCTAATATCAGTACTGCCAACTATGTGTATGTGTGTGTATATGTAGTACATTGCATTCTAATCTCAATACTGCCAACTGCGCGTGTGTGTATGTTACACTATTTTGAAGCATGTTCCACCCTGTTGACTCCCCCATTGCATTACTTTACAGGGCCTGTTGATGTCATCCACCTTAGATACACCGTTTGACACTCTCCAGCCCATGCACCTCAACTGTACAGAGTTTTGCAGATTGTCGAGATGTTGCCACACATATTTGGTCTGTTTCTCATCTCATAAAATTGTGGTTTTCTAGCAAATCATTGAGAGTTGAAGTCAGAAAATAATGACAGACACTTGAGTTTCATACCCTTCACAAAATTAATGCTAATGTGAAACCTGTCACTATATCAGTTATCTAAGTTTGCAAGAGCAATATGTAAAAGGTGTCCCTATAATTGGGCCTTTATACCCCCATTATTGAAGGCTTTGTCCAGATTTATTGCTCTAAGAGGTTGAGAGGTATATACAAGGCAAATAACCTCCATGGTGAATGTGATGAGTATATAGCACTATAGTACATACGACTAGATAAGTAGGGGTTCTAATCTCAATACTGGCAACTGTGTGAGTGTATGGGTCTGTGAATGCATATCCCCTGTACCAGCGTAGCTGTCTTGCCTTTGTGTATGCAATGGTTGTACCATTTTCTGTGCCTGTTCCACTATGTGAACCCCACCATCACAAACATATTCAGGGCCTAGAGATGTCATACACCTTAGATGCAGAGTTAAACATTTTTGAACACAATAGCACTGTAGTGCATGCAATATGTACAGTGGGCTATAGTGTACATAGCTAGATAGGTGTTCTAATCTCAAAACTGGCAACTCTCTGTGCATGCATGTTAGAATGCATGTCCCCCTGCAGCAGTGTGTGTGTTTGTGTGTGTGCGTGTGTGTGTGTGTGTGTGTGTGTGTGTGTGTGTGTGTGTGTGTGTGTGTGTGTGTGTGTTTGTGTGTGGGTGGGTGTGATGGTTATACCATTTTAAGGGCCTGTTAACCCCCCAGTGGTAATCCTTACAGGATCTGCAGAAGTCATCCATGTGAATAGAAGTAGCAGACACTGCAAAACTATACAAGCTCTGTGGCACATGTGCTATGCATTTAGTGCTATCATATGTGAAACTAGGAAGGTAAGGTTCTACTCTCAACAAGGGCATTTCATGAGTGGGTGTGTGTCTGTGTGTGTGTACATATGTATATCCCCTTGCAGCAATGTGACTGTATTAAGGGCACCACCATACCTCTTGACCCCTTAGAGAAAGACATCTGCATAAAGCAATACAGAAAAGTGGGATGAAGGCCAAATATTAGGCTCAATCTTTAAATATTGCTGTGGCAAAAACAGAAAGTAGATAGCATAACAGGTTGTGCATTTGCATCCATTTTCTAAAGGGTATCAAGTCTGACAGGAAAATATCTGACATTATTGTCTAATGTCAGTCTTTATTGATTTCACACTAATGTGGCAGAAAACCCACAATGTTATGACAAATGGAACAAAAATATGTGGCAAACATCAGGATATTCTGCATAAATCTGTAGAGGTGAGAGGTATGACCTCCACCTATCCCACCCTGCAGGTTGCAGTCCTTTTTAGCCAGGTGTGACATGTGACAATGACTCCAACAATACAGAGATCTCCAGAGTTTAGGACAACAAACATTTCCTAAAGTTGTCTACCAGTTGCATAAAGAGGTTATTTCATATCAGAAGCACAGTAATGTTATGAGAAATAGCATAACCTATGGTAATGTGATACAAAGAAGCTGTCATAATGGCAAATAAAGGGAAGTCCTGTCTTTTGCACTTGCCATGGGTATGGTATGTCTTGCCAATTGCCATGATACTACAAGACATGTCCCACATTCCACATTTGATAAGGTGCCAACCCTACTCTGTGTTGCCTATGTGTGTACAATATGTAGACATGTGTAGGCCTGTGAGTAGCTGCTGCCCCCAATGACCCACATGTATCTAGCCATGAATGCTAACTGCCACCACCCACATATGTAGGTACCACCTAAGGCTGTGGCAACTGTAAGCAGTGTGCTGTGACATTGGCCCACAAACTGATGTTAACACATTGCAATGGGGGTCATACAGCAGGTACAGAATATTGCCAAGGTCCTGGCCTCAAGCTGAATGCAGAAAACAATAGCATCATACCATATGGCAAGGACATGGCCCCATTGTTTCCTACATCAACGGCAACCCCATAGACACACAAACTCCATTGACAGACCTGGGTACTCAGGTTGATAACATGGTTGCATTCAGCCATCAAGTAGTGGCAGGGGTCAGAAAAGGCTTGTACATGGTTCACAGCATAGGTAAAGGGACTGAATCCAGACAAAAGGTTGACATTACCTCTGTATAGTCCTCAGTCAGTACAACAATACATTATCATAATAGCCAGTCTGGTATGTACCTATACAGACATCTACAGCAAATGAAAAGGCTATGTTAACACCCATAAAGGTTATCCATGGCCTTCAACACCTGTTCCAAGCAGACAGCCTTGAATCAGTAGTGCCCGACTTGATATCAGACAGGTTGTCCACAGGTGTGCTGTGGCATGCCTAGATGGCAATGTTGTGCTCAGCCCTTCAACAGCTGTCCCATATATATGAGACTAACTCTGTGCACATTACCAGCATGACAAGCCTGCATCACATATGCAACAGCAAAGAAACCTGATGGAGAGACAGGTTTGTCTCCCAGAGGCTGCCATGTCTCAGGAATGCACTTTCCATACATGTCAGAATACCATGCAGACCTTCATCGAATGCATCTATGATGAGTGGATGGGGAAAACAAAATTCTGTCCAAGGGGTCCAAACAGTGTCCATCAATACCAGGAGCAACAGGTGCTGATCGATGATTCTGTTGGGGATAAAGTAATGGCTAGGCTTGTAAGGGACCCAGGGCTAGAACTCCAGTAACCTCCTATGGACCTATGAACATGCAATCCTACAGAACTACCAGGTGACATATATCAACAGTAGAATGCTGTGTCAAGGGGTATGCATGCAAGATTATGCTGTCTGCCCCCATTGTCCCTCACACACTGTTCCATGCATACGTACCTAGGTAAACATATACATATACAGTCGTACCTTGGTGAGGAAAAAGTTTCTGCATTGCCACTATGCCATCATGAGCTTCTGTAATGGCAGCAGGTCCCCATGACTTAGACACACAGACACCTGGAACTGAAACAGAATAAGGACCGTCAGACAACAGTCACTCTGCAGTACTAACAGCAATAAAGCATCATGGCAAAAAGTACATACACTTTGATGTGAACGCATGACAATTGTCAGCAGACAGCACTTTACAGGTCATGACACTACTGTACTACATACTGTCATTAACTGTACTATATTTACCCTGTACATAGATGAGCCATAGCCAGACATTTCCACACTCACTGGCTACAGGATGATGATTCCCAGCCACACCAGAGGTACCTATGGATTTGTGGGGGAGAGATATTGTCAACAGACACACATGTGTCATTGGTACAGGATAGTATATGCATTTATTAACATGTACAGTACAAACTGTGATACTGCCCAAATTGCCAACATTCACAATATGTGTGCACATGTGTGCATTGCAAAACCATACCCAGAAATGCAGAATGGCCTGACATATGTGTACAGGTATGCAGATGCTGCCCCCATGAATACTACAGTATTAACATGATGACCACTAGAGGCTTACCTGGACGCTCCTCAGCTCTGGAATCTGTGCCATCCACCTCCACAACATATGTTGTGATAGTTTCTTGTGAGCTGGTAGCTGATCACAGGTTTGCCAGAAACTCCTCTGTGGCTGAGAGTGGGGGTTGTGTAGCAGACCCTCCACCAGTGCCAGCACAATCCTTATCCACAGCTGTGGCCCTTTGCCATGCATGTTGTATTATATCTGTAGCATGGTGTTGGACCTGTTCATAACACCTGTTCTGGTGGCCCACATCATTCACTGTTGCAATGAGGTCTTCCTACAGTGCAGCGTGGTCTTGCTGGTTATGGCGACTCCTTGTCAACAGCACCCGCTGATGGAGTGTCAGGGCATGAATAATGGCAGTGGTCTCAGCTTCTCAGAAAGGTAGATTGCGATGTCTATACATCCCACCTGAATGAAATGAAAAGGGGAACACATCACAGGACTACATACATTGCTTACCATTATGTACACACCCTGCACATCAACATTTGCCACCGCTATCCACCGCTAACTTCAACATCATACCACACCATCTATCTCCAGAGTATGTATGTGGCTATCAGCAACAAAGTGACAATACAACATGCATTGCTCTCCTGATCCTGATGTTTCATGCTACTTGCTGCATGTGCTGTGGGGTGTTCAAATGCATTTACCTGTTGCACCTAATACTGCTTGTTCATAGCCTGTCTACATGGTATGCTGTGGTGTCAGTCTCCTACTGTTGTAGTAAGCACCTGGGTTGTAGGCCCACCCCTCAATTCTCCCTGTCATTCCTCCCTCAGATTCTAGACTATATGGCTAGAAAATATCCTACAGTTTCTCCTGCCAGTGTGGTTGATATGGGTGACCAGCACAGTGTAGCACTTGCCTCATGTACACGAATGGACAACCATCTAAAAACAGCACCAAGGAACACATTATGTGAGAGATGTAATGACAGTAGGAACCTGCAGTGCATGCTCTCTCCCTGTCAAGGCCACATATCTGTCCCCAATCAGGTTGTCAACACAATCAGTACACCTCACATATCACCAGCACTTACACAACACACACACATATTCAGTGGACCTCAACATACACATTTACAAACAAAGGAGATCTCCGCAGCAAAGCCGCACGTGAATGCCACAGCCATACACAGCACATGCCACACATTGCCACACACCTGTGTCCCACAGCCATGCAGGCATCAGCACATGTCAAACATGTTACACACAGGTGACCTCATTGTGAGACACAGTGGTGTGCCTCTCACCTGGCTTTATATGTGGATGGTCACAGTTACTTGTGTGTCAGGTGACAGACTGCACCATATACCATACACGCTGCTGTCTCTCACCAACAGGTACTGTCATGAGCCTGTCACAGTCCATGTAGGTGTACCTGACCTCAAATATATGTCCCTGGACTATATGCAGTGAGACATGAGTGAGCACACTGACTATGTGTCCCAGGCAGGTATGTCCCTAGCCTTATCAAGCATTCTGCTGTCACACAGACTGATGCTGTAATACATTCAGGAAATGATTGACCTAAACATCTGGCCTTTTATCCTGTGATATTCCAGGGGATCCAGTACCTGTGAGCCTGGGATGATATTTTCAACATTCCACAATGCTCTGCAACAGATGTCCTCCATCTTCCTCAACTGGCCTTCAGACATCTGGCAATGGTTCTTGCCACCTCATAGTGCCTTCATTAGGAAAAGTAGTGCAGTTATCATTACCAACATACAACTGTCAGTGCAGCACAGATTGAGGGCTATGCTGCTAAACCATAGGTGTCTACACATGACTCTGCCCTCAATGCAAGCATTCTTAACTTTGGGAAATGCTGACATCTGTGCAGTCACATATACATGGTTCAAAGCTGCAGAGACCGCCCCAGCCTTACCTGGTCA
Organism: Protopterus annectens; assembly: GCF_019279795.1. NCBI lineage: Eukaryota > Metazoa > Chordata > Ceratodontiformes > Protopteridae > Protopterus > Protopterus annectens. The sequence continues at coordinate 884,984,616 of NC_056732.1, forward strand.
AACATCCTATCATACAGTCATACCCCAAAGTGTGGGTGGAAATGGCATGGGGAATGTGATTTCAGTATATATGAGACACATACACACCTCCATGCTGTACAGGCAGTAATATGCATAGCAGACACCGCAGGGGCAGTTCACCATTGGCAACACACCTATTCAAATCATAGCTAGCTACCAGCTGCCACATGTGACCAGGAAGCCCATCCTGTCTATATGGACCTCAATAACTGTATTCTGATTTGAGTCTGTACCCTGATCCTGGGTCACTTAATTGACCCAAACATACATTGAAAGATGTACCTATGCCAGCACAGAAATGGCCAGAGAGTCATCAACAGTTGTAATTATTGACACCTCAGTGCTGCTAGGGGCTACCACCACATGAGGTAAAGGTGTGTTACAGTTGGTATTACACAACACAGGTTACCACTGCAGCATCCCTACAGTATCATCCTCCATGGCAAAGCAAGCATCATGCAGTCACGTTTGCAGTCACCATCTCCCATAATACCCATCTAGCTAGAGTCACACATACATACACCTCCAACATGGAATAGAGCCTCCTGTGGGGTGGTATGCACAGCTTCACAGCCCCAAACTCCTGTGTAGGACTGGCACCAATATCCACACATACACACATGCTAGATGTTCCTTTGTAGAGATGCATGGAATTAGGTATACCCGACAGAACTACATCATCCTATGCAAGGATACATAAACCTGTCTGGTGGACATCTGCAATACATAAGTGTCTATAAAGGGTTTGACATACTGCTATCTGAGACAAACTAGCAGCAGGTGCCCATTTACAAGTAGTGTCTCATTAGTGTGAGCAAGCGAATTGGATCACTCCAGGAAACCTGCACAGCAAACCCAGTGAACACATTGTTGACATCCACTACAGAAAATCATCTCCTGTTCTGCACATATGTCTGCAACATCACAGGAAGCTCCTGCATCTGCTCACTTGTGGTGGTCAAGGACACCAGCTATACCAATGTTGTAGGTATAGCATACTTGATGCCTGATAGAGTCAATGAAGGCTTCACCCCCTGCCACCTCCCCATCAGTACATCAGGATGTCCACAGTACCTCCCCCTTCTCCTATATGTAGGGAACAGGTCACCACTGCCATGTGAAATTCATGGTATACATCAAACATGGGAGCCTATCACATCACAGGACTCATCCTACATGACCTCAAGCATAACCTTGCAACACCATAAGCTACTGTATTCAAAGGAGGCCTGACTACTGCCTTTCTCTTAGCCATGTGAAGGCCAACCACTGTCACCCCTTTACACTAAGGTGGTGTGTCCACCAATCTGTCACATTATACACCCACCAGCCTAACTTGGCTGTTCTGCAAGGCCATAGCAAAGTTTAAAGTGAACCTCATTAACAAGAACATTGGTGACCTCCACACACTGCATTATGCACAGTTAGGCTTTTTCAAGGAAGGGATCATGTTTGTTACACTCGCTTGACCTCTTTGACACAAGCATTAAAGCCATGGATGAGGGGGGTGACAGTGCACACTGCCTACTTTGACCTTGACAAAATCTTTGACAGTATAACCCACTTGGCCATAATAGATGTACGCTCCCAAGTATGCATCACACCATATGTTAACATAGGGGTAGCACACTAGTGCACTGACATGACCCAACTAATCCACATAGGGGAATCCACCCCATGGGGTTGATCCATAACTAGTGGCATAACCTGTTGTTCTGTGTTTGGGCCTCTGTTATGTGTGATATACATGTCTGTGGTGCAAGGCACAGCCATTGGCCTATGGCCAACATTGTTTGCAGATGACTGCATCCTGTGTGCTGTCAACAGATTCCCTAGTGACCTGGACATCTGTCTAGAAGGGTCTCATGCAGATACATAACTGGTGGAAGAAACATGTCCTAAGGCTGCATACCAGGACATGCAATGTCAACCCCTTTGGGGAGAGTGATGTTCCCTCATATTATCACAGTTCTAACATCTTAGGCATGCAATCAGTCATGTGGGATCTGTGCACACAGGTCAATGGCAACATGACATTTCACCACCGTGTTGCTTCTGTTCTATGGTAAACCTTATACATGACTCAACTCATACCTATGGGTATGTCATCCAGGGTCATAAAGTCCTAACATCCCTGTATTCCCCTCAGTAAGGACAATTATTGTTTAAAGTTCATAATTCACCTCATGCAGCACATGTAGTAGCTGGGGACATCACAGAGGTTCCCCACCAAGTAGTACTGGGGCTTCACACATCTACCATACACAGATAGGCTATAAGCCCAACCCTCTTCCCAGTTTCATGTATACTCCTCAGAGGTGACCTCTTTCTGACATGCTAGGCAATCACAGACTCCACATTGCTGGCACTGCTGCACAAGTGCAAATCAAGCTCCACTCTATTAACACAATCTCACACATGCCATCAACCTGGTGTTTGACATCAACTGGTCTTCTTGATGGCTCAGATGTGTGTCCCACACACTCACCATGCTGTGGAATGATCAACCTGTCCACATCAGGCAGGGTAGCTATTTACACCTTTGCAGGTGGAACCTGGATAACTGGATGGTTAACTGCACATACACCCTTGGTATACCACCTGTGTCCCTTTTGAACTGGGGCATCAGGTGACTCCTTGCATACACTTGGGCTAACATGTGGTCTAGGCATATGGGAGCTCAAGGCCCATAGCCTAGTAACCTCATATGGTCTTAGGTATACCAGGTATGGCCTGTGTGCTGTGACAGACTGTGTTATGTATCCACGTCCAGCACTGCCATTGCCTTTGGTGTGTCCCCTATGGGCAACGTTGCAATACCATCTCATACAGCAAACATCCAACAAATACGTGAGTGTACTACAAGTGCATGTGGAAATTCCAGCAACAACTGTGCTACACAATAACTGAGAGCAGTGCATATGTGGTGTATGGGTTTCCTGCTCATAGGTGTCTGACATCTGCAGTACCTAGATGTTTGTGGAATGTGTACATGTGCCTGATATATGTAGACCCCATGCCAGACAAATGTGGATGTCTGCAATCCAGTTGAACAATATGTAATATGTGTCCCCAGAGTGTGGAGAATGTGTCTGTGACATGCCAGACCCCTTGGAACACAGTAATGGTACATTACTATCTGGTACTGTATGCATTCCCTTACATTGTATGCTCAATATGTACACACTGTTGCTGAGGCGGACCCTGTACCCCCCCACTACTACTGCCTTTAACCTGCTGTCCTGCTGTAAGGGGTCACCAGGTATGCTAGCCATGACTGTCAGGCAATGAGATACAGGTTGGGAGTACAGCCAGAGTATTTCAGGAACAGTCAGAGACACCCGGACAATCTTTGAACTAACCCTGTGTGTCATTCACAGACTGAGAGGTGCTCACTTACAGTACACAATGTGATATGCTAGCTGTGTCCACCAGTAGTTACTGTCACTATTGTACAACAGACAATCCAGTAGCATTCATATGTGAGCTGACCACTGCTGGGGGACACAGGGGCCAGCGCTACTATCTATGTCACTGCAGTCAGAGCCAAAAGGCAAGACTATAGGTGCTGGACACCAGACTTATAGCAACATGTCATTCCAAGATATGTTATTGAGACCTACTGTTGAAATTCCTATTTCCCACAACTGCATCCCCCCATCTAAATTCCATTACATGGTTAACTCTATGACATACCTGGTATAGTGCTGTACTCCTTTGTCAGCAGAAATCCAGTGGTATTTTTCTTTGAAAATCACAGTCTGTCTTCACAAAGAAAGTCACAGATCTGTTTACCATAGACAGAAACTTGCCTTTTGTAGGTAATGCTCATGAACAGGTGATTGCCTGTGCACCAATCAGTGATGCACACTTGCTAATAGTATGCAAAACAGCTGGGTTGCATTACCATTAGGCAATGGCATGGCAACACAGTGCTATAATTAAGGCTTTCATGTAGGCCTTGGCCCTTTTCCTGGTCTATGAGGAGGACATTATCGAGGGGTGGGAGGTACAGCATCACAGAGAGTAGGTAGAGATACTGTTTACTGTTTGGATTGATGTGGTATGTCCATAGTTTTGCATGCCATGTTTGGCTATTGTTAAAAGCCTTTCTGATTCTGTGGTAGGTTGCTGTTTAACAATGTTTGTTGGGGTCAGTAAGGAGACAGTCAGATGTGAGTGCCATATATCACTTTTATCTGAATGTGTATGTTGCTGCAGTTGATGCTGGTCTATCAGCTGTGTATGTTACTAGAGGAAGACTATGACATATGTCCCTGTCCTCTGAACATCCCCCTAACCCTTTATGTATGGGTGTTGTGTGAATTTATTTATTTATTTATATTTGTTGACCAGGAGTGTCAGACTGGATGTAGGTCCATTTTCAGCGGAGGACCGGGGAAAAAAGCTCCACAATGGATGCCCTGTTCTAGGTATTTGGGAGGTATGGTAGGTCTGTAGCTGGTAGCTGAACATACTGCTGCATGTGTAGCAGGCTGCAGCTGTTGCATTCTGTCCAGGAGTCATACTGGGGATTGTGAAGACATTGGGGGACAGCAAGCTGTATATGTCATTGAGGGAACAGTGCCAGTTCTTCTGTCACAGCATGGCCAGGGTAAGGGTACCCATAACAGTCCAGATGAGGCATGTGCCTCTGGTACATATGTTAAGTAGCAGTGCTATTCAGAGAGTGGTAGGGGACATTTAGGATACATATTCATATTTGTGACATGTGTCCCACCCTCCAGACCTTTGATGTGCTACTGTGGGTGACAGTGACTGTGGTAGAAGGGCTCAGTTATTTCTATGTTGTATTGACAAGCATGCAGTTGTCATGCAACAGACTGGACTGTGGGCTTGAACTGTGGGTGTCTAGATGTCAGACATGCTAGGAATGTAACAGATAGACCTACTGAGTCATTATTATGGGAGGTGTACTTGCAAGACATATGTGCATACAGTGTGTTATACAGGATTGGCATGAAAGTGTGTTTGGATGACTATGACATGCGACAGTGACCTGCCTGTCATACATTTGTAACCTCAATTTGCACTGACTTGCCAGTACTTCAGCACACAGAATAGGTTTGATGACAACCATGCCATATGTAGGTGACACAGCTGTAGACATTCTGCAAAAGTCTGTGCAGTTGTCAGCTCTACCTGATATTGTAGGCTTCCTGTCAATCCATCAGCATGTCTTTGGCTGTGTACTGGTTCAGTGTCTGCATCACAGGCCCAAGTACACTGTCATTTATCACATTATATGTAGAAGTAGTGTCACTGGTAATCAGGATATCTTTGTAAAAAAAATACCAGTCATTCTTCAGGGCTGAGTTGACCTAGTGGTCTAATTGCATTGTACTGTAGTTCAGAGTTTCCTGGGTTCAATACTTGGCATGGGTGTATATTCTTCCTAATGTTACATCACTATACCATGATATATTTACAAAAACACCAACAATTCTCCATAGTAGTGTTTGCCTAGTGGTCTAAAGAACTGTACTGTTGTTCAGATGGTCTTGGGTTTGGGACTTGGTAGGGCTGGTTATTTTATTGATGTTCAGAACAGTGTCTGAATCAGATAAGGTGATTAAGGCAGTTTTAAGTGGTATTAAGTGGGTTTGTGGAGGTTTGCGAGACGCGCCACAATGCTGTGCGGTGCTTAACCCCACTTAAACCTGCACTATTTTCAAAAGAAAAAAGGGGTGATAGGAAAGTGGTGAAATGGGGACAATCACAGGGAAAAACAATATGAAAGGCAGGTAGGGATGTGCAGAATGGGTGTAGGAAAGGACAATAGCTCTCCATTTCTTCTACAACAAGAGCTGTGCATGTTGTGAACAATTTGGAATTTGGAGCCTCACATCCCACAGGGAGGGGTGTGGGTGACATAACATTGTTGATTAATTGCTGGGATGATTGATTGATGACAGTGTACATGGAGCCAAAATGGAGAGCTATGCATGGGGCTTTTTTTTTTGCTAGAGAGATGCCTTTTTTTTTTTTTTTTTTTTTTTTTTTTAAGAAGAGAGTGGAATGTTGGGGGAGGGTTGTAGGTACACTTGGGGAGGGAAGTCGGGTAGAAGAGGTTGCATTTGGAGACATATAACACAGACAAGACAGCAGACAGAGGTGGTGTATTACACATGAGGGGGTAAACACCTTGGACGGGAAGGGTGTTTGGAAATCAGAGGACCAAGTGCCCCAGGTGGAAACAGTGAGTCTGATCTCCCCACCCATGGGCAGTCACCACTGCCACTTCACTGTGCTGAAGGTGGCTGTGTTGATGGCTAGTGCGTGGGTCAGCCTGACCCACCAGGTGTGCCAATCTCCCCTCAGTCTGGAACAGTCGGTCATCCAAATTGTGCTGGATGACCCTGCGTACCAACCCTGGAAACTGCTTTCTGGTGATGACATCCTCTCCAAGCCTGCACCTGGGAGGAAGGGCCTTGTCCACTGAGGCAGTTCCACACGAGGGTAGTGCAGGGCCAATGCAGTTCCAGGTTGGGTCCCAGATGTGCTGAGACCTGGTGCCATGGCAAGATGAGGTGGGATAGGTGGATCCGCTGGGACTGGCCTACCCAAGCATGCTATGGTGTTGAGGTTTGTCAAAGTGTGTTGGTTAGTCATGAACAATTCATTTCCTTGTTAGCTATAACAGCATGCATGGGTGTTCCAATTAACCTAGAATAATAGAATTGCATATCATACAGAACACAGGCATAAATGGAATAACAGTCATTATTGTAACAGCATGCCCGTAACAGTTACAGCAAAAGGCCAACAACATTGGTATTTCAACAAGGTATGTTAGTATGCAACCATTATAATACATAACCAATAATACAACACAAGGCCCAGCATTAGGTTTTGAGAACAACATATTTGAAAATGGAAACATAGCCATAGTATAAGAATAATGATTTGTGATGCAGATAAGGGGTGGGGGGAGAGAAAGACATTCCATTTCCAACTGTAGAGGCTTATAATTTTCACAACAGTACTGCTCAATACTCTACAGGTCTGTCCATACTTTATGTCTACAAGTTCCCTATACTTTCTGTAGCACATACATCCTCTCAAGCTATCCAGATGGGATGGTATTGGCCAAGTCAAACACCTACAGGTACACAACTACAGGGGGCTATTACATATCAGGGGAACATATTTGATTACCAAGGTGTACTCTGCACTGATGTTGTGTGAGTGTGCTACTGGCATACCTCAACAGGGTTTATATTTGTATGCAAGGTTTTTGGCAGCAGTGAACACTATACGTGACAGCATGACACTTGAGAGACATGTATTGTGCACAGTACAGAGACTTTACACTTATCCTGCCATCATTGGCATGCATGGGGTTAGACTATCAGCAGACATTCACAGATCCAACAGCTATACAGCCGTACAATCGACCATTTATTTTGCTGTATTAACTTGGAATAGTACTGTACTTTATGTAATTTTATTTAATGGAGTGTTAACACCTTGTTGAGAAATGCTGTTTACACACTACTACATCTGGACACAGACATTACTGTACCCTTCATACAGCTACTACAAACATTGATTTACCTGTAAGTCCTGTAGGGAGAAAACACATCATGAGTGGAGTCCCACAGGGTTCGGTTCTGGGTCTTCTCCTGTTTGGTATTTACCCCACAAAGGGACTCTGGCTGACAAAGTTCTCAGACGATTGCAAGTTGAGAGCTATTTTTAACTCCCCAAGTGATGTTGACATCCTACAGAAAGGCCTCACTGACACCAAAGACTGGTGACAGAACCATGGCCTTAAGCTCAGTGCCAAAAATGTGTTGTCATGCCCTTTGGGAAAAACCTGGTTCCCATGAATTACCACATCGATGGTAGTCCACTGAACACAGAAGACATAAGAGATCTGGGAACACAGGTTGACAGCAACCTCTCTTTTGACCACCACATTGCCACTGTGGTGAGAAAGTCCTTCTATGTGGCACATCTCATTACTAAGGGTTTTGCATCCAGTTAGAAAGAGGTCATTGTCTCCCTCTACTCTTCCCTCATTAAGGCAATCATTGAGTACAATGCCCCATTTGGCATGTACCTCACTAAACACCTGCAACAACTGAAGAGGCCGCAAAAGTACCTCACAAAGAGGATCCTATTCCTTAAACATTTGTCATATATGGACAGACTCAAAAAAACTCCAACTATTCTCTGTCTCATATCACCTACTTAGCGGTGATCTCTGCTTGACTTACAAAGCCATGTTTGACCCAGCTCTGTTAAAAATGCTATATCTAAAGAAATCCCAATCCCTCCACACCACACACTCCAGAGACCTCAACCTCATTAACCCAATCAACAGAACATGCTAGAGGGACATGTTCATAACCCAGAGACTGCCCATGCTCTGGAATAGACTTCCTGAACAAATCAAGTAGAGCATCTCACTGGCCCTCTTCAAGAGAAATCTTGATGAGTGGATGGGAAATAGAAAATTCACCCCAAGGATCACTCCAGTGGCTTTACTCAGTAGAGGCACTGGGAACTAAGGTCTGGTGGCACGATGCTAGGGCAATCTTATGGGCTAGGCTTGTAAAGCCTCCAAGGCCATTAGCCTAGTACATACCTATGAACCTATGAACCTATGACTGCTTATATAAATAGTCAGTATTACTCATCTGTTACTATGAATATATCTTAGTACCTGTCACTGGATTCAAACCCTGGTCTATATGTGGCAAAATAAAGAACATTTTGGGCTGATTGAGTGATATGTAATATGTAGCTAAAGCTCAGCTGGTGACAACTTGTGTCCTGGTAATATAAGTAGAGTGTCACGCAAGACCGCAGTGACAGCTGAACATACATGCATGAGATTCATGCATGACAGAGATAGTATATGAACTGTGTATTAATACTTGGAATGTAGGTGTACCCCATTAACCCCTTGCGGATGGGAATACGCGTGATCTGTACAGACCATATCAGGGTGCTGGGTTGCCTACCTGACCCATATACATTTGCAGATGGTATATTTGCACTCTATAGCTATTACACATTCATACTTGCATGCATTAGCGTACCTGCGTTCAAGGATGCTTATAGCTAAGATGCAAAGGTTAACACAAGACAATCCTGGGAGAAACACAGTATACCAACTTAGACAGTACTAATCTAGGTTCAGTTCTTAGTGCAGAAAAAATATCATATTGCATTATATCTTATAGTACAGCTCCACATCTACACTTTAGCATGACAGTTATTTATTGGCCAGCCTTCATTCACTTCATGATTTTATACCCAAGTTTACTTCACAAAATCTGTAATATTTGATTCCTTGAATAACAGCCCAGAATACACACAACAATTGTCAGAAGACAGATTTACTGAGGAGGCAGGACACAGTGATTGGTATACAGCTGACAATCTTTATCGTTTTACAGTTTAAATAATGCAAGCATTGGAACACATCTGTTATCACACAATGTAAGCAGTACTACCTTTATTTCTTCACAATTCTGACTACAGTTGTACTGTATTTGCTGTAGATTAGGAATGCAGTTAATTTATTCCCTTCACATTTTCAATGCTGGTGTACTTTATATGTACTATTAATACAGTATACACATGTTATTCCAAAACATTATTAATGCTGTATTAACTTTCTTTCCTTAACATTAGCATGTTTCTTGCTTTCATCTATGTTGAACTGTACCTGCCAATACTCACTTATTCATTGCAGTACACTCACAACAGACTATACCTACTGTCATTTACTGCTGTACTCTTTCTTAATTAGATTACTATATATTGCAAGATATATATGTACTCACCACACTCTTGGCACATCCTGGCCTGGCTCCATGCATGGGCCTCCAGGTTGCGAGCTCTCTCCTCTCCAGCTGTGGGGGGAAACACACCATTATGCATACCTGTTTATCAGATACTCATACTTCAATTTGATAAATCACTGGTTCCTATACTTACAAACTTCTGGGGCATTCTGGCCCTGAGCATTTTGTATCCATTGTGCTAAGAGCCCCCCCCTTCCTTTACTTCAGATCATCATAATGATGATGTATCTGTTCACCAGTGTGGAGGATTCCAATTGTATTGATGAAGTCAAGTGCCAGATGGTCCCAGGCCTCTGACTTGTATTCAAAGCCCTGGTACTGGCCCGGCAGCAGCCTGCCACCATGGTCTTTGATGAGAAGTCCAACCATGACCCTGGACTCCAACATGCCCAAGCACTGTGCACGGCAGCACGTTCCCTCTCCAAATCCAGCCATAGCTCCTGCAGTGATTAAACTCCAACAGGTTCTGGCTGTATTGCCACCTGTGCAGCTTAAATAAGGCTGTTTTCCCACACTTTGCCACCATTGAGCCATTTTTAAAAATGCTAAAGGAAGCTTAACACCAATCAAACCCACTTAGATGAGTTAAGGACTGCTTAAACTGGGATTGCTAAGCAGTGCCCAAACCAGCGAAGCAGAGATGCATGTTGCTAAGTACTGTTAAAACAGGTCCTGTTTGAGCATTGTTTGGCTTGGCTTAGTAGAGCTTAGCTACACGCAAACAAGAGTTTTTAAAAAATATTGAATGTATTGGTTCATTAATGATAATTTATTATTATGTGTATCTATTTTACTGCATATCCCTAAACATATGCATTTCACTACTTTATCGGGTAGTGTAACTTTAATATAGTGTACACTTGTGTGTAACTGGGGCTTTTATTCTCTGGTCTCCACTGAAAATGGGCTTCTGGTTAAGCTGGACTAACCTGGTTAACAAATTGCAATGTATATATAAAAAAAAAATATTTACAACATTTCCCTATTGCATGTGAAAACCTAAATGGCCTGTATTTGAACCATGCACCTACTGCACACTAGGCTTTCTCTCTAACCATTCGGCTACCAAGGCTATGGTGATCAGACCTATACTGCTCTATATAACTTCAAGTTATGTTTAAGCACTGCTGAGCACTGTGCCATGGCATGCAAACTCACTCAGCTATGCTTAAACTTAACCCTTTCTCTAAAAATTAAAAGCATCCAGTTTCTGTTTTTAGATGTCTGGCATATGTTTCTTGGAAAGAACTGTGCCATGTAGTGCAAACATGCAAAAAAATAAATAAATAAAATAAAAAAAAAGAGACAATGACATTTTTACATTTCAGTTCACTGCCATATGGCACTCTGACAGTATAAGGTGTGTGTTATGGACACTGTAACATACCCCCTACATATAATTTCTACACCTAGGCCAAGTACAAGCATATCTGTAATATTTTAATGCTGTCCGACACTTTGATAGTACAGGGGGTGTGTTACGAACACTGTAACATACCCCCTACATATAACTTCTACATGGGCTGAATATAAGCATATATTTCATATTTTAGTGCCGTCTGGCACTTTGATAGTACTGGGAGTGTGTTATGGACACTTTAACACATCCCCTATGTATAACTTCTACACCTGGGCCAAGTACAGGCATATATTTGATACTGTAGTCCCATCCAGCACTTTGACAGTACAGGAGGTGTGTTACACACATCTCTGAGCACTGTAACAGACCCCCCCCCACTGACTCAGTAACCATGTGTATGGCTCTCCCTCAGTAGCATGCTTTCATTAATATGTAAGGTGTGCTGTCGAGGGAGAGATGCAGACACAGCCATGGTACACTCTGTGTAGGGCTTGTCCTATTCCTACACAGAGTTTATTAAATCTGGGGGCATGTTCCACATTAAATATTTGTACCAAACCAGTGATTAAAATGCAAATTGACATGTTTGTCCTTTCCTTAGAAGCCTTCCATTTCTTTGTGGAACATTAGCCAGAGTTTTTGCAAGGGAATTATTAATGTATTTTTTCACGGGTAGATTTTATAACTTTTACGGTAGCTCGACCCCCTGGATCTGTTCTAGGCAGGGCTGTGGAATATGTGTACAGGGTAGATATTCTATTATCATGGTGTTAAAGTCTTTAGAGCTTCATTTACAAACTTGTCTTTGTCCTCTCAAGGGTTATCCTACAGATTCATTGAAGGAGGGTGTGGCAAATAAACATACTTCCTGCAAAAGTAGTTGAGGCTAGACTGTCAACCTGAAAACTTGTTTTAATTGACACTTTTTTCTTGATATATAGCAATATGAGGCTAATGCTTGTCTGAGAATGAGGGACTGATAACGATTTCTCCCTCACTGTCTGCCAACCATAAGCCACTGTTTTAGCCTACTTACCCTTTTGTTTCCTGAAGAATTGACTGATATGGCCTGTCATTAAGGTAGCCATCAGGGGATGTTTTTTTCACAACTCTAACACCCTACACATACCCAATGAGTGCCTTCCTAGGATGGTATGTAGTGGGTGACAGCATGGGAATAAAAAGCACTCCCATGAATGACGTAAGCTTGTAAATGTTCCTCATTGCTGGGATGAGAACACTGCACATGTTTCTCCAGTTTCTACTCGGGAAACCAGAGCACTGTGAGTGCTCCAACCCCTGCTCCCCAAAAAATACAACTTGGCACAACACCCTCACTCCTGTCCATCCACTGCTGGTTGTAGCAGGCACCTGAGCCACTAAATGACCTTGACTCATCTGGGATGTAATCAGAGCTTTATCTCCCTGTGCCAATAGAGCTGGTTGTATGAGGGACTGGTATCATGCTACTATTGTAATTAAGGAGTTTTGATAATTTTGGACACGGAACAGCCCTGAGATCTGTTGTTTGATGTTTTAATTTTTTTATGTTACATTTGTTGCAGATTTTTGTTCCATGAGTGATTACACAAAGTATATTCATACAACCTTTCCTAATGATATATCAACATCTGTAGTAGATACAGAAAATATTTTGTTAGCCAAACTTTCCTTTCACTGCACTGGGGCCAAGACAGGGTATCAACTGGCCACAGTAAAAAACAAATAAATGTAATGTAAAACAGCACTTAAAACCACTGTAGTGCCTCAGCTCACAAGGCACCAGAGTGGTTTTAAGTGCTGTTTTACATTAAATGTCTTTGTTTTTTTACTGTGGCCAGTTGTGGACTGTTGTTTCTTCTATTTTGTGAGTCATTTTGCTAATACTATAATAATGGCTTTTTCAGTTTTTTTCATGCTGCTATTAACTAGCATTTGAGTTGAGGACAACAAGCCAAAGACTTGTGTAATTTCTTTGATCAGTCATCTGTGGGAGGTATACTGACAGATGTAAACTGACCTGAATTTGACAGCTATTTTTAGTACAGATACCTATATATATATATATATATATATATATATATATATATATATATATATATCAGTATACCTCTGTCCAAAAGTCCACAAAGAAAAACAATTACATCCACACTTTGTTCGCTGATCTGAGTGAAGGAATTGCTCTCTTGCTCTCTACTACTAACCAATCCTAAACTTCAGCCCTTTTAATAGTATTTAAAATTAGGTTTTATCAGGTACCAATTAAGATGAATATGAATTTGTATTTATATGTAGATTAATGTAGTCAATAATGGTTATATTATGTTGTAATAGTGTAGGACTGTTTTATGGCACACTATAATGTAGGGTTTATTAGATGCAATGTGTAACAATAGGAATGTAATTATTTGAGCACTGAGCACTTTAAATATGTAATTGTTTTATTGATGCTTAAGGGCTGAAGTTTAGGATTGGTTAGTAGTATCTATAAAATCTAGCATTTACTAAATAGAAGTGTTCTGAAGAAGTCTACTTTGACGTAGATGAATGTGCTTAACATTATATTTATTCATTTGTTTTTATCCAATAAAAGAAGTTGTTTGTAAAGTAATAGAGGAGAGCAAGTGAATTCCTTCACTCAGAGCAGCAAATAAAGTGTGGATATATAGATATATATATTTCATTAGAATGGAAGTGGTTAGAATATTTTGAAGGCCATATGGTTTCCATCTTATAGTGTTACACAGGATGAATGTGGTTGTGTAAGCCAGTGTTTTGAAACCGATATTATAAGTAATAGATGGCTTGAAAGGCTGCTGCTGTGGCTCTGAGAATGAAGTCCACATTCAACATCAGAGTTATGACTGTGGGAGGCCTACATGCCCCAGTACATTGACTGTGCATTTTTAGCTTACCTCCACATATGCATATTTATTTATTTATTTGCAGTTTGTTTGCCAGGATGGTCCATTGGACCAAGAAGAACATGTTTTCAATGGAGTCCTGGGGAGAAAAGCTCCACAATAACAAAAGTTATAAACAAGTAATTATATAACAGTAAATGCAGACGTACAAATAAAATCATAGTATTCAAAGATACAATATGAAACAAACAAAGTTAAGAAAAATAAGAATTGTTGTAAATTTTTGCTCATACTTTGCAAGGAAATGAATAGGACTCTAGAGTACATTAGATGTCTGAGGTACAGAGAGGAGAAAAGGTTATGTGGGATGAGAGCAGGAGCATTCCCAGAGAGATGTTAAGTGTGAGAGAAGTGAGATCTTGAAGGAAGAGTGACTAAAGATGGTACAGATGGATGGTGGTATGGAGTTTCATTGATGTGCAAGGGCAAAAAATAGGAGATTTTTGCCAGGGGGGGGTGGGTGGGTTTATGCAATTCTATCCAGTTTTGATTGTTGGATCTTAAGGGTCTTTCTGGAAGGTGCATTTTAAAGGAGAAGGATAGGGTGGGACAGAGGGAGGGGCTAAAAATGAGTTTGTGAACATGCGTGAGTTGAATGTAGGTGAGATAATTGGGTAGCTCTAACCAATTTAGTTTGTGAAAGGCAACACAGTGATGGGTAGAAGATTTGTGGCTAGTGGCAAACTTAGCAATCTTATTATAGCAGAAGGAGAGTTTTGACTTAAGTGTGGATTGTAGGTAAGTTAGGAATGGGGCACCATATAGGAGAGAAGGGATGAGGAATGTGGTAGAGAGAGTGAATTAGTAGATGGAGTGAGGTAGCGACAATGGCGGTAGAGCATACCAAGTTTCAGGTGTTTTTTTATGTTTATTTGTAGGTGGGAGTTGAATTTAAGCTGATCCTCAATGAGGACACCTAATAGTTTGGCCTCAGATACGAGTTTGA